>NC_057356.1:68734766-69037266 GCF_016509475.1 Prionailurus bengalensis | reverse complement strand
TATTGTACAAATCTCTGTCTCGGGTCTTGTCCTCTAACCTTAACGTTGTCCCAGATGTCCCGCCGAACGTTTCCTTCGGTCATTCTGTCCACACTCCAAACCCCACGCATAAGTAACCCACTTCTGCTTTCCTGTTTAAACTGCCCATCCTCCCCGCCCCTTTCGTCCGCCAGCTTCTTACCTTCTCAAGTGGTTTCTTTGTAGAAGTGAAACGTTGAAGTCCTCCTCCTTCTTCCTTCTGCATCATTCTCTATGTGTAAGCACCCATCAGTCATGTCTGTCTGCTGAAGTTGTTTTCAGTCTCCCCCTCTCACTAGTCCCGTTGAAACGACCATCATCTCTGCCCTGTCACCCTGTGTCTGGACTACTCCAGCAGCCTCTTAGCTGACGGTTCCTGCTTTCACGTGGTCACAGACACTTATTGTGTGGCAGCCATGTGCCAGACATGTGTTAGGATGGGGGGCTCTGCTCTTGAGCAGAAACTTACAGTCTCCTAATGGGGGGCTGGGAGTAGATACAAAATACACACACACGCACACACACACACACACACACACACACACACACACACATCTTCTATTGACACAGTCTTCACAGAACTTGAGATTGTAAAACAGATACAAACCAAGTAGCTTTGATGGAAGTTCTCAGAGAGTGGGAGCTCTGTCTTTGTCATCTCGTCCTTGCTGCCTCGGTTGTCTGTGTGTCACCTCTCTCCTTGAGTATCCTGTGGCACAGCCATAGAATCCCTTAGGGCTCTTTGGAACATATTTGAAAACCGCTGATAATAGAGAAGGAGCCTGGGCTTTGGCTCAGGATTCTATTACAGAGTTTTCTCTAGATGGCAGGAATTGATTTATCACCTTAATTTATGGACACATATCGCTTTTCACCTGCATCCTCTCCCTTCTCCTCTCATTCCATTACTTTAAAGCAAAGAGCGTTAACATCTAAACCACCTGTATGCATATGTGTCTTGTGTGTGCATGCATAAATTGAATGATTTCATACTTAAAATGTGTAGTCTTTTGTATTAATGCTTTCTTAATTCTTGTGTTTCCCTACTGATTCTATGGTACTGTCTCCCTTCAAGCACCAGGTACCGTATAATACCCTGAATTAATAATATCTCACCTGTTATACGGGATTACCAGTAAGGTAACTGAAGCTCAAGAATTGAAGTGATTTGACCAACAACTGTGGCATAGAAACAGGAAAGCCAGAATTCAGCCTCAAGTCTGATCTCAAAGCCCACGATCTTCACCGTTATGTGACAGTGCTAGGTTCCTTCGAAGTGTTAATCCCTTTAATATTAATAGATTCTGTAGATTCTGTTTATTGTTACACAAAGTCAGGCGACTTCCACGGGTTTGATTTTCTTCTTTTTTTTCTTTTTGTGTAGTCTTCCATACACCAGCAAACTTGTGAAAACCCTATTGTATAACTTTATCAGACAAGAGAAGCCGCCCCCTCCAGGAGCACACGTTCTCCCACAGCAATCCGATGGGGGCGGACTGCTGTATGGACTGGCATCCGGAGTAGCAAGTAAGTCTGATCAGGTTTTGTCAGTTCTCTGGCGTAGATAGAGTTTGTCTAATCGGCATAAGAAACTGCGTTTGCTTGGCTGCCACTACTGATGGTTACGTCGGCCCTGTGCAGCTGGCTGAATGCGAAATACCGGAAGTAACTGAACATATTTTGTCCATTTAGTGCAGCGATTAATGCGGTGAAATATATGCAAATAACGAAGAGATTGTGTACCTGTAAAACACCACTTTCCAAGAATAATGTTTATAAATACGCATATTGCGTGCGTTTTAGCTGCACGGTATTATACAGTTAAGGTCTTGGAACCTTTTACTGCTGTGCTGTATGAGGAGACACTGCTGTTTTAGAGGCTTTATTGGTCAGGACCTTACGTGACTAATTAGGTGTAGTTTTCTTGTTAGACTCTGTGTTTTATTCATTCAGTGACAAATGAGCACATTTTGAGGAATTTTGTATTGAATTCTGGAGTGGCACAAACACGGGTTTTATCAGATTGGAAGCAGATTTCATTAACTGAGGGAAACCTTTCCCTCCCAGACAGTGAAGCCTCATTTCCGGTTCACGGTGTCGGGCGTGAAGACCCTGGGAGTGGCAGCAGGAGCTCTGGTCCCTTCTCTAGTTAGCGTGGCGGGCCCGTGTCGTGTGAAGTCACAGAACCTGACCTTCTGCTTTATTCTGAAGGAGAATCAGAAACCAGGCCGGCAGTGCGGCAGCTGTAGGGTCTGCAGGCGCCTCTTACTAAAGCAGCCTCGTAGGCCGTCCTTGCGTAGTGCAGGGCTCGGCTGTTTGAAGGAACTCTACGTCGAGCCCAGTCCCACGGCCAAATCCTGGCTGCAGCGTGCCCTCCACACCGCGAGGGATAGCAGTTTGATGTGGAAGTGTAGTCCCGCTTGGTAATGTACTAGGTAATGAGTCTTGGGAACATCTTTGGGTTGAAAGACCTCTGTTGGGCACCTGACTGGCTCAGTCAGTTGAGCATCCGACTTCAGCTCAGGTCATGATCTCGCGGTTCACAAGTTCGAGCCCTGGAGCCTGCTTCCGATTCTGTGTCTCCTTCTCTCTCCGCCCCTCCCCTGCTCATACTCTGTCTCTCTCTCTCTCAAAAATAAATAAAACATTAAAAACATTTTTTTTTTTTTAAAGACCTCTGTTGACTTTTGGAATTGATCTCTGGGCCAGGCTTTCCAGATTTGCCTTCCTTTGATTTCTTTTAACACCGTGGGTTGAATTACGTTTGTGCTCCCTCCTAGCTCTGTCCTCCGTGCTGAGCAGGCTCCCTAGCATGCCAGACCCGCCGAAGTTCGTTCTCTGCTTTGCTCCTACCCGCTGCCCTCGTTTCTGTTGGGGAGGCATTCATGGCTTCCGAACGCAGCATAGCACTGGCTTCTCGTGTTTTCTTTTTTCGATCATTAAACTGGTATGAGGTTATAAAAGCTGAGTATTTTCCATTACTTCAGTATGGTTGGGGATTTGGGGTGGGGGGGGAGAGATAGTATAAGTTCATTAACTGCTTTCTTCGAAACAATGCCAATTCTTTGCACTTTTCTGTTTTTTTTGTTTGTTTTTTAAGGGCAAACATAGATTTGTGTGCAGTGTTTAGTTTTTCTTGGAGTTATGTGTCGTCAGAAGAATGTCCAGTATGGGAATGTGGTGTCATCAGTACCAGGTGCCAAAAACCTTTTAAACTTTAGAGCTGTTTCTACCTAGTTAGCAGTGTATCAGAAGGAAGTCCCTTAATTTCCCTAGCTTCCGGTTTTTTTTGTCTGTTGAAGGAGAAGGTCGGAATAGATGATCTCTGAGGTTATTTCCACATAACTTGCAATGGTTCTATGGCCTTTCTTCTCACCAGTAAAAAATTTAACATTCAGAGTCAGGGGGAGAGGTGGCAGTGAAAAAAAAATTTAATATTCAGTTAAGGGCATTAAAATGGACTTAAGATTTTTAGTGTGCTATAGTCACAAGACATTTTACGTACCTTCTTACGTCTTCATGAGATTAGTCATATAAAGGTATAAATCATGATGGAGTGATTATTCATTATTTCACAGTAGGTGACTCAAAGGATTACAAAAAAACAGCAAAAGGATGTTCTCTTCCTAAAAAGTACAGCTATTTATTATTTATTGCAAAAAGGATAAGAAAGGAAAAATAGTCACGTAATTTTGAATTAAGCCACATTCTGTGAAAGTCAGTCAGGTTTACAAGAACATTTGACTTCAGTTGTATGACCACTTTTGAAGATCTTTTGGTGGGTAGTTAAGGAATTTTCTTACTTTTTTTTTTTTTAAGTTTATTTATTTATTTTGAGAGAGGGACCCAGAGAGAGAAAGTAGGGGAGGGGTCGAGAGAGAGGGGGAGAGAGAGAGTGCTAAGCAGGCTCTGCACCAGCAGTGCAGAGCCCGATGCAGGGCCCGAACTCCCAAACTGTGAGATCATGATCTGAGCTGAAGGTGGGGTGTTTAACCGACTGAGCCACCCAGGTGCCCTGGGAATCTTCTTACTTTAGCATCGGCTTAAGAAAAATATGACTTGGAAGCTCCTCCCTGAAAAAAAAAAATACTCCAAAGCCAAATATAAACTCTTTTGGGTGACATTTATCTTCATTGGGATTGAGTTTTTCCTGATTATAGAAAGCCATTTCCTGTCGCAGCAGTGTACGTATGGTAGGTTTGACTTGATTAATTTCCTTTGAAACCGAGCACCTTATTTTGGACAATTTTATAGCTTTGGATAGTGAAGTTTTGTTGGCACTAGCAGGGAAGAAGAGCTTGCTCGTGCTAGGTGAGCGGTGAACCACACATCTGGACCCTCACAGGAGTTAGGCAAGGCCTTCTCCAGTTTATCCTCACTTTTTCCGATTTAATTTTAGTTATTCTGCTGTATTTGTTTCTCAGACTCTAGCCATAACTCTGTTACTCTTTACATGCCTTACGCTTTCTCCCTTTCATGTCCTTTCTTGGATTATCTCTTGCACCTACGATCCTGTTTCCTCCTCTCTTTTTTCTGCCCGTCCATCCGTTAAGCGCTGTCTCAGGTACCACTTCCTCCACGAAGATTTCCTGTTCTCTCCTAGCCAGGGGTGATCTTTTCCTGTGGCGGACTTAGCACTCTGCTTTGTGTTACGATTACTGTGTATAGACATCACCTCCGCACCTGGGCTCTACACGCAATACAATGAGAACTAACATGTATATAACACTTGAGAGGTCATAGAGCAACTTCTTGTGTATTTGACTTTATTCTTGTAGCAACCTTGTCAAACACATGATTTCACCTTTTTAATGTGATTGATGAAGAGATGTTCCTGGTTATTATCTAAGATCACATAGGAGGTGATGTTGGTTTGCACTTGAGCTCAGTTTCTTTGACTCCTGACCTTTACTTTCTGGTCCTTTCTGATCACCACTTGAGTCCTGAGTACGTCAGCTGGTGCTTGACTTATGCGAGCATGTTCACTGCAGTCTCCAGCAGAGCGCCTTACGTTTGTGGATTGTCAATAGATTCTTGTTTGTAATTAAAGACCAACAGCTAATACCTTGTCTACATTCAAGATAGATGTGAATTCAGTTTATAATAACACGTCTGTCGTTTATTGAATGCCTTCTGTTTTGCAGTCACTTTATTATTATCTTTCTCTTCTCCAATTTTTATTTAAATTCTAGTTACTTAACATATACTGCAATATTGGCTTCAGGAGTAGAATTCAGTGATTCATCACTTACATACAACACCCAGTGCTCATCACAACAAATGCCCTCCTAAGTACCCATCACTCATCTAGCCCATCCCCCACCCACCTCCCACCATCAATCCTCAGTTTGTTCTCTATCTTTAAGACTCTCTAATGGTTTGTTTCCCTCTCTTTTATCTTTTTATCCCATATGTTCATCTGTTTTGTTTCTTAAATAAGACATATGAGTGCAATCATATGGTATTTGTCCTCTGATTGACTTATTTCACTCAGCATAATACACTCTAGCTCTGTCCACGTCATTGCATGTGGCAAGCTTTCATTCTTTTTGAAGGTTGAATAACATTCCTGTGTGTGTGTGTGTGTGTGTGTGTGTGTGTATCCATTCATTTCCAATCACTTTAGTAGCTAACTTACATACAGTTACAGTAGCTGACTCACCTCCTCTTTATTTTGTAACATTGTGGAAAATTTCAAAGATGGATAAAAGTAGGGAAATTGGTAGAATGAATCCCCATCTATCCATAACCCATCTTTAAGAATTATCAGTATTTTGCTATTTTTTCCTCATCTGCTTCTTGTTCTTTTTAAAAAGCTTTATTTGGAAATAAGTTCATACATGTGTAAAAGTTCAAAAACTAAAGGTATTATAAAAAATGATATAGTATACAGATTGATTTATTATTAACATTTTATCCTATTAGTTTTGTGTCTCTATTCTCTCCCTCCTCCTCTCCCATTCTACACACACACACACATACACACACACACAGTGGTTTTTTTTTTTTTAACCATTTGAAGGTAAGTTACATGCATTGTGACCCTTTATCTCTAAATATTTGAATGTGTATTTCCTGAAGGGGGATATCTCTTACACAACCTCAGTACACTTACCAACTTCAGTAAATTCAGTATTCAGCCACCCTTAAAAACAAATGTTTATTTCTTTGTCAGTAAAACTTAAGAAATGGAGATTTCCTCTGTATTCTGAAATCTACTTTATTAATACAGTATCATTTGGGTTGCACCTAAATTGAATTTTTACAGTTAGGTGTTCTTGTCACTATGCTGCTAACAACTTCTCTATCTCAGACTAACTGCTCCATGATGCAGCCCCCACACCTTTCTCCTTTCTGTTTATTATTGGTCCTGCAGTATGCAGTGAGTGTTTGGATGATGTTTGAATAGAAGGTAATAAATAACTGGAGGAATTATTATTATCTTTAATGACCACTAGTAAGTTTTTTCCATAGTTAATGAGAGCAGTGAAAATTACTTGTATGGATTTTGTTCTTTTTTAAAAAAGTTGTTTTCACACGTATCAAGTGTGGTTTCTGTCTTTCCCTGGAAGTGGTTAGGATCAGTCGTACATTAATAAAATACCTTACCGGGCAGCAACTGTGATACATGCCAACAAGCCTCTTCATAATTTTGCAGTACAAGAAATTATGGTTTCCTTCCTCTTTATAGCTTTTTAGTTTAGATGTTTCTCTAAAATGCTGGCAAAATGGAAGAAGAACCAACTGATACATCACTTTACCGTTTCCAAAAGAATGCTAGAATTTTAATTAACGTATCCTTTAATGAATCGTAGAATTCCAAGATTAGGAGAAGCGAGGCTAAAGGTCAGCAGGTGACTTCTCAACATTAGCAGTCCATCTGGCATAATTAAAAAAAGTGCATGCACATGCGCTTACACCCTTTAATTTCTAAGTCATTACACATGTGCTTGGGCCCTGTCATAGACATTTTCAAGAAGCATTCTAATATAGCTGGTCCATTTCAGCACCACTCACTTGGTCTGGGTCCCTTTCCCGTGCTTGGATCTATTTTGCTGTGGGCCCATCATTACACAGTTGAGCTGGTACTATTACCTACTGAGGAATATATTGTTGTCAGGCAGCTCTGATGGTTTTAACTGACCTTCTGCTCTTGTGTTATCTTGGTTTCTCTTCTTGTCGTTCTCTTCATTGTTTTCTGTTGCTGATGAGGTTCATTGTATCAGTTTATCCTGAAGTGTGACCATTGGTACAGTACTCCAGCACGAGATAGATTGGAGTCTAAACTCCCTGATTCTGGACATTGCATTTTTTTAAATTAATTTAGACTAAATGCTCATTAACCCTTTTGGCAGGTAATATTCAGTTATTAATGAGTTTTTGTTAGTTTGATCATCTCAGTCTTATCTGTACCTGCAACTTTATGTCCTGTCTTTCCCCTCTAGGTTTTATACATGCAGTGTTCAGTGTGTCTCAAATATAGTTTTCTTAGGTATGGTATGATCCACAATTTTAACTCACAGTAATATTTGTGCTTATTTTCAGCCCTAGATTATCCTTAAACAGATATTTTGGGGCTTCCTCCTTTATTCATGGTTCTGTCCTTGGCACCATATTGAAAGCAGATTTGCTCATTCTGTGACGTTTCTTTATTTTTGAGAGGCAGAGAGAGACAGAGCACGAGTGGGGAGGGGCAGAGAGAGAGGGAGACCCAGAATCCGAAGCAGGCTCCGGGCTCTGAGCAGTCAGCACAGAGCCCAATGCAGGGCTCGAACTCGTTTACTACAAGATCATGACCTGAGCCGAAGTGGGAAGCTTAACCGACTGAGCCACCCAGGCGCCCCCAGATTTACTCATTCTAATTCCTTTGTGGAAAGCAGGGTGTTTCTGTAGGTGGCACATGTTAAATAACAAAGAAAATTAATGTATTGAGGGCTCTTGTGACTTTGTACATAGACTCAATTTCATTTCCTGGAATCCCAGCGAGGATTAGCTGGGGCGGAGGTGGGGGACAAGAGCCTGGTTTTCCCAGACAGCAGACCTCAGAGTTGATGAGGATTCCCACAGTTTCTCCTGAGTTTTAGGACTTGCCCACAAGGCTCTTCATGAAGCTAGAGCTCGTAGTCCCTTAGTGGCAAGAGGTGCTGGCCAGGCCTCTTGTGAGTTCACACCAGCGCCTTCCCCTCGCCTCATAGCTCCACTCTAGATTATACCACAGGGAGCTCTCAGCTGACTTTTCTCTCATTCCCGGAAGTCCTTGTGGACAAGGGTAGATTGCCAGAGCTTGATATTGAGAATCAGATGATTTGGAATGGAGTCCCAGGCCAGCATGATCGTAGACAAGTTCTTTACCTCTTTGAATCTCATTATCCTACCACATAAGCCTGATCAACAAACAAGACTTTTTGTACCAGGTTATTGTGAAGAATAAATGAGGTATTGTATGTAAAATAACTTCTGAAACTATACAACATCTCTCCTCATCGAATCACTTTTTTTTAACCTGCATTGAAGCTCCTCTGCTTTTTGTTGAAGTCAAAATAATTTAAAAGAAGATACATTTAATTAGATGATGTGAGTGATCAGAAAATCTCTGATAAACTTATAGGAGTTTAAAATTTCAGAGAATATTTTGTCTTTTTGGTCTGTTCGTCAGACTTCAAAATTTATGTAAAAAATGTTTTGAAACACCAGCCGTGTTTTTGCTCTTTCTCCAACTGGCTTTCCATTTTATGTGGTGCAAAATTTGGCCAATGACAGGCAGAAAGGAAAATCTGATTGTTAAATAGATATTGCCCACAAGAGATTTCTCCTTGCTTCCTAAATGAACTTGCCTTGACAACAATTGCTATGGTACCGCTTCTTACTCACTAATTTATCTGAAAAAAAATACAGTCTCTTTTCGATAGTTTGTGAAACTAGCCAAAGACTTTAGTACAAAAAGACTCGATGCTGACTAACCCGTATTACAATAAATACTTCAGATGTTCAGCTCATCAAAGGTATCAGTAGTATTGGTAGCCTTAGTTACAGTTAGTAAGGCAGTTGATACGTAGTTCTTACTTTACGCTGTAAGCATATCACCCTCCCCTGTTAAAGATGTTCTGCAAAGCCAGTGATCGAAGACACTTAACCTCTCCGATTGTGATGCGACGGAGCAGGGTATATGGTGATGACACATAGCTCACACAGCTATAATAAAATACCGTAGCCCGGATGGTTGGAACAACAAACACTCGCTTCTTTCAGTACCAGAGGCTGGGAGGTCTAAGATCCAGGTGCTAGCAGATTTAATTCTTGGTGAGGGCCCTCTCCCTGGCCATCTCCCTGGCGAGCTCTATTTTCACACGGTGGAGAGAGAAAGCTCTGGTGTGTCTTCCTCTTCTTGTAAGGGCGTTAATCCCGAGGTAGGGTTTCCACCTTCGTGACCTCCTCTACACCTGATCACCCCCAAAGGCCTCCCCTTTTGTTACCATCGCATTGGGGGTTAGGGCTTCAATATATGAATTTGGTTGGGGCGCCTGGGTGGCGCAGCCGGTTAAGCGTCCGACTTCAGCCAGGTCACGATCTTGCGGTCCGTGAGTTCGAGCCCCGCGTCAGGCTCTGGGCTGATGGCTCAGAGCCTGGAGCCTGTTTCCGATTCTGTGTCTCCCTCTCTCTCTGCCCCTCCCCCCTTCATGCTCTGTCCCTCTCTGTCCCAAATATAAATAAACGTTGAAATTATTAAAAAAAAAAAAATATATGAATTTGGGTGGGGGGACGCATTCAGTCCATAATAGGTATTAAGTGCTGAGATTCTGTTTGGGAGGCCGCTGGCCTCTTGTTTGTCGACAGCTAAGGCATCTCTAAGTGCCGGTCATTCTTTGTTTTAAACCACAGCCCTGCTTGTGGTGGGGCCAGAGCAGGCCAGTCGCAGCCTCTCCCGACCTCACAAATGTGTTTTTTGTTTTTTTAAAAAGGACATTCCAGAAGGTGTAAGGAGTCCCTCCAGAAATAATTCTGTGATTCAAACAGATTGTTTTCTTTTCTGATTGTGGAGGCCACCATTTACATCGTCCTTCGGAGGGATTGGCTCTAGATTTTGATAATCGGAATTGTGTAAGGGATGCAAGTGTGAGATTGGCTGTTGGTGTCAGGCAGACCTGGAGCTCAATGCCAGTCCTGCTGTCTACCGACTAGGTGTTCGCTGTTAACCTCTCAGTAGTGACTCAGATCAGTCAGGGTAAACTGAGGATAGTGCCTCCCTTTGTAGGACTGCCGAGGTGATCGAATGAGCAAAAGCGTAGGAAAGAGCCAGGCACCTAGCAGGTACACAAAAGCGGTCACTATTAGTAATGGATGTTACATGGTAATGTTTAAAAGATAACTTTTGTTTAAAAATTTTTTTTGAAAAAGGCCAGTGACCATATAGTGATTTACAAGTTTACTCAGATTTCTTTTTTTTTTTAATTTTTTTTTTTAACGTCTATTTATTTTTGAGACAGAGAGAGACAGAGCATGAATGGGGGAGGGTCAGAGAGAGGGAGACACAGAATCTGAAACAGGCTCCAGGCTCTGAGCTGTCAGCACAGAGCCCGACGCGGGGCTCTAACTCACGGACCGTGAGATCATGACCTGAGCTGAAGCCGGCCGCCCAACTGACTGAGCCACCCAGGTGCCCCTACTCAGATTTCTTTTTTTTTTTTTTTAAATTTTTTTTTAACGTTTATTTATTTTTGGGACAGAGAGAGACAGAGCATGAACTGGGAAGGGGCAGAGAGAGAGGGAGACACAGCATCGGAAGCAGGCTCCAGGCTCTGAGCCATCAGCCCAGAGCCTGACGCGGGGCTCGAACTCATGGACCGTGAGATCGTGACCTGAGCTGAAGTCGGACGCTTAACCGACTGAGCCACCCAGGTGCCCCCCTACTCAGATTTCTAATGTAACTAAATTATGAAAATATCTGCTCTTTGGTATACACGTTAAAAAAAATTTTTTTTTAATGTTAATTTATTTTTGAGAGAGAAAGAGATAGAGTGGGAGCAGGGGAAGGACAGAGAGAAAGGGAGACGCAGAAAGTGAAGCAGGCTCCAGGCTCTGAGCTGTCAGCACAGAGCCCAACGCGGGGCTCGAACTCCCGAACCATGAGCTCATGACTTGAGCCGAAGTCAGCTGCTTAACCAATTGAGCCACCCAGGTGCCCCCAGTATACACATTTATAATAGAAATTTCAGATAGTCACTGGAAGAATTACTAATTATGCTGAATATTTAATATTGGGAGAAAGAAAAACATAACAGTTATTTAGTTTTCTTTTGGTTCTATCCTTAACTTCTTTGACCTTGTCTTTTCTTATATTTTCAAGCTTTTTACTTGCCTCTGATGCCTAAAAAAAGAGTTGAAGCAAGGAAGGACTGACCTTGAACTTTCTTGTGTTTTCTCTTTATAAGACAAAGCTGTAATGTGATTATAACCGAGTATTTAATGTTTTGAAGAGCCAACCCTAATTAAATGTGTTCTCCCACACTGCGCTTTCCGTCAAAGTACTGAGGTTTTACACAATAACTTCTGATATATGGCTTTTCCATTTGAATGAGCCATCAAAAATGTTTTTTTTTTCCTTTGCTTGCGGTGGTGGGTGTCCCAGCCAAATTGCAAGGCCAAAGTTGTGATTGTGTGTTTAGGCGGATGCTGTCGTAGAGAAATTAATAAAGTAGAATTTGAAGATTAAAACTCCTATCTCTCCCGGTTACTTTTATTGAGAAAGTTATTGAATCCGTTACGACAGGTATGCTATGCAGCGGTTGTAATTTATTTTATGTGATGGTTATTTTTCTCTTCAGTTTTGGCTTTTTCTGGGCTGACTCATTGCGAGAAAGAAAAACTACCGTAAGAGAAAAAGTATGTGGCCCTCAGAAACAGGCATAGTTGTGAAAACATTTCCAATGAAAGCGCTTTGAACTTTCAAGAAAAGGAAGTGCTTTGTAAATAAACAATAATTACATTCTCAGTTCATTTTTACTTGGAATGATTTGGTAGATTTTATATACCAGGTGAAAGAATGGCTTTTTTTTTTTCCACCCTCCTTTATTTTCAGGACTGAAACTAATTTTGTGGCTTATAAAGTAGAGTTAATTTCATTTTGCTGGTTCCTTGTGGTGGCTCCTTGCAGGGATACATGGAGTAGATAGGTCAGTATCCGCAATCCAAATGCCTGTGTGCAGTTGTAGGGTGGGAACAGGAGCGATTTCACTTTTTTTTTTTTTTTTTCAACGTTTATTTATTTTGGGGACAGAGAGAGACAGAGCATGAACGGGGGAGGGGCAGAGAGAGAGGGAGACACAGAATCGGAAACAGGCTCCAGGCTCTGAGCCATCAGCCCAGAGCCCGACGCGGGGCTCGAACTCACGGACCGCGAGATCGTGACCTGGCTGAAGTCGGACGCTTAACCGACTGCGCCACCCAGGCGCCCCGCGATTTCACTTTTAATTGCTCTCTGCAAAAAAGTATTTCCGGTTTTAGACTTTCTAAAAGGTGTTTCCTAAATGATATTCATTGGAAGTAGTATGGTGTCAAACTACAGTTTTGGCTTCTCTCGTATTATCCTTGTAGTTTGCTGACCACCGTGCCTGAAATGGCCGTGAAAGTCAGTGTGCCAGCCCTCTGTGCTCGTTTCCTTCTTAATAGTTGTGAAGGGAAGATCGGGGCCTCTTTTCTGTCACAGAGAGTTGGGAAGCAAATTCATTCGTATTCACCAGGAAGGTTATAGAATAAAGCAGTCAGTTTCTTTTCTTTTCTTTTTTTTTTTCACTGTTCGAAGCTTATTTGATATTTTAGTTGCTTGGTGTGACACTTAAGATAGTTGGTTGCATCGTTTGTAGGTAGATCTTTCTTTTTACATCATATGGCAACGTTCACTATGTTCTGACTTACACAGTACACAAAATAAGATCCTTTAGAGCAGTTATGCACAATACATGCAATGCTGAATTTAAACATTGGGTCCCAGGATGGGATTGGCTGGAGAAAACAAAAGTTGCACGAGGCATGTTGGGTGAAGGATCCAGAAGTAAGTCATACAACACACAGTAAATACACATCTGGTTTGAATAGCGAACTGCAGCATATTCATTATGGGCGGTGGTGTCTCTGAGGCAGTGGAACTGTTTCACGTTAACCGACTTAGGACGACGCAAGATGGGTACCATCCAGCGTCAGGATGTAGCCGCAAGGCTTGGTGAACCATTCCTATTTGTAACTTAGGAAACTGACATTTTTCCTAGGCCATTTTTAACGTTTTTACTTGAATAACAGAACACGATATACACAACCTCCAAGTAAAAATCCCGTTGTAGTCTAGACGGTGATGTGGTACAACATTAAAAGACTCTAAAACTGCAGCTCTTTTTGGATCCCCCAGAGTGTATCTGCACTCTTCTTCAAACGGGCCACTTCCTCAGGAGTCAGGGTCACCTTCACAGCGTCTGAGATTCCATTCTGTCCCAAGATGCAAGGAACACTAAGGAAGACATCATCTTTTGTTCCATAGAGACCCTTAATCATGGTGGAAATCGGATGCACCCGCCTAAGATTCTTCATTATACTTTCTGCCAAATCTGCCCCAGACAGTCCAGTGGCCCAGGAAGTGTAGCCTTTCAGTTTGATCACCTCATAGGCACTGTCAGCCACCTGTTTGTGAACCTCTTTCCACGGTTCCTTATCTGCATCAGTGCCTGAGTCAGGGTGCAGATTCTTCAGGGAGACACCAGCAACATTTACTCCACTCCATACAGGCACACTGGAGTCTCCATGCTCTCCAAGGACCCACCCATGGCAGCTTACCGGGTGAACTCCCAGCCTTTCCCCCATTAGGTAACGGGACCGGTGAATCCAGATTGCAACCACTTCCAATAACACGGTTTTTGGGAAAGCCGCTGATCTTCCAAGCCGCATAGGTCAAGACACCCACTGGATTGGAAACAACAAGCAACTTGCAGTTTGGGCTGTATTTTACAATATTAGGAATGATGAACTTAAAGCTGGTCACATTGCACTGGAGCAAATTAAGACGGCTCTCTCCCTCCTGCTGACGTGCCCCAGCTGTGATAATAACCAGCTTGGAGTTTGCAGTCACATTATAGTCTTTGCCAGAGAGTTTTTGGTGTTCTGAGGAATAGGCTGCCGTGCTGGAGATCCATCATCTCTCCCTTCAGTTTGTCTTCCATGACGTCAACAAGAGCAAGTTCACCTGCCAAGTCCTTCATTAAGATACTGACGGCACAAGCCATGCCAACAGCACCAACCCCAACGACTGTAATTTTATTCCGGGGGGTATGGTCTTCCTTAAGAAGATTCTGAATCAGTTGATCCTTGAGAGTTGCCATATCTAATTATCTCTATAACCTTAGACTTAGAAGCAGAAGGAATCGGGAGTGCACCTCGGGCAGGCGGGCGTCGGCAGCATGTGGTGTTGGGTCCCGACTCGGTGGCAGCCTCTCCCATACCAAAGCAGTCAGTTTCAAATGAGATCCTAGGAGTAAGTTTCCAAGGCTTGCTAGAAGTGATTTGATCTGCTTCTAAGACTTCTGTGACAGAATTTATAGTACTGTGAAATTTTAAAATATTAAAGAGTTAAAAAAAATAAGAATATTAAAGCTAGGGAATTTCCATTTTTTGGGAAGGCAAATCTTACTTGAAATATGAAGCAATTAAAATGGATTTGCTTTAAAACTGTTAAATTCTATCACAGTCAAGTGAGTGTAACTTTTATGAAGCAGCTGTTTTAACTTATGTTGATTTCAACATGGCTATTGGAGTAAATTCAAAGGCGACTTGCTGACAGAATTTGTGAATGGTAGTAAAAACGTTCTTAAAGGATAGTTGGTATAGTTTGGGACCACCTTTTTCATGAGTAAATAATATTCCAAAGTTTAGTGTTTTGAGTTATTCAAGACTCCCATTTAAAATGTATCTGGAGCTTTGCTTTGAAATACATTAACAAAATAAGCTACACTGATGGGTGAAGGTAGGGATGCATAGATGGGTAGGGATGTTATCACAAATGTAGCAAAATGTTCATGTAACATGGAGGTGGTGGGTATATGGGTATTCACTATATAATCCTTTCAATTTTCCTGTATGTTTGACAGATTTCATAATAAAATGTTGGGGGATGCCTGGGTGGCTCAGTCGGTTAAGCGTCCAACTTTGGCTCAGGTCGTGATCTCACAGTTTGTGAGTTCGAGCCCTGTGTCGGGGGCTCTGTGCTGACAGCTCGGAGCCTGGAGCCTGCTTCAGCTTCTGTGTCTCCCTCTCTCTCTCTCTCTCTCTCTGCCCCTCCCTCGCTCACACTCTGTCTCTCTCTCAAAAATAAACAAACATTAAAAAAAAATTTTTTTTTTTAATGTTGTAAAAAGAACAGAATCACTGTGAGGATGAGTTGGTGTTGTAAATTTCAGCTTGTGCATTAACAAGCTGTATCTTTGCTCCTGAGCCTTTTAGAATTGTTAGGTAAGATTCTGAAGAATGTGGAAGTAGACCAGACCTGGGTTTAAACCCTTTCCCGTAAGTAATCTAATTATCTCTATAACCTGTGAAAGTTTTGTATCTCTCTAAGCCTTTCCCTGTCTATAAAAATGGAACGATGATTCCTTGCGGAATTATGGTAAGTATCTTTCGTTTTTCTGCTTTTGTGAGCCAGACCCTGGTCCTCAAAGGCTTATTGAATCCAGTTGGATGAATAGTGGGGAGAGAAAGGGAGGTATAATTCATTGGTGCTTGGGAGTCTCCAGATTCACTTCCACAAGGCCATAGAGGTCCCATACTTGACAGAGGCCAGGCGAAAGAAAGGGAGGGAGAAGCAGCTAGAAATCTTCCCCAGCGGGATGGTGAGTTGGAAGCTTTTGGCATCAGATCTGAGCTAGAAACTGGGCCCTGCCTTCTGCTAGTTGTGTCACTTTGATTAAGTCACTTAAACTTCATCGAACCCTAATTCCCTCAGTTTAAAAATAGAAGCTAGAACATCATTTACCCTGTGGGCTTCTGTTACATTTAAATAACATATATATGACAAGTAGTGAGTAAGTGTTTAGAACATGATAAGTGCTGAAAGCAAATGCCATTTACCCTTTATCGTCCTCATCTTTCCCCCCTCCCATCTGTGTCACTTTCTCCACTTTTCCAAACACCGTTTATTTTTGTCTTTCGTGTTTCGTGTTCCCTCAGCCTTTCTGCTGACAAAATTAAGGCTATTGCCTCCCCTTTTCTAGATGATTGAAAAGGATGATACACAGATCCAGCAGCAACCTCCTTAGCATCCCTGGCCATAACTTTGTCAAATTGGAAGCCTGGCTAGCTATCAGTACTGTTTTCCAGGCCATTTGGTGCAAAAGCAAGCCAAGTTGAGATCATTTTGCAATTAAAAATTTCATAAGCTGCTGAGTCACATATTTTCATAGTCTGACATATTATGCTTCCAGTGGCTCCCGATGCTATGGATTGAGGGTAAGGGTTGGAACATTTTAAATTCGTCTTTTTAAAACTCTTCCTAATAATATTTCTGTGCCTTGGTAATATTGGTCAATTCTTACCCCCCGGCTTGTTTATCTTAGAAAGTATAGAGAGACTGACAGATACCAACTTTAAGAGAGGAGGTCTTTTCAACAGTAGTTATTCTAAAGTATAAAGCTTTCCAGGAATATTTCTAAAAGTAAAAACAATTCTGCCCATTTACATATTTATACCGCTTAAGAGATGGTGCTGTTTGGGTAAATAACAGTTTGTGGGTCCATCTATTGTTTATGTTCTGAGATCCGTTTGATTTTGAGACGGCCCCAGTTTGCTCCACTACCCTTGGAGCCTTCCTACCCGAGCAGGAAGCCTGTGGAACCATGGTTGCATCTGCTAGAGAGCCGACCGGAAGCAGAAAGAAAACTGCCTTCTCTGTTCTTGTCCACTTCCAGTCTCATTGTCTGCTCTAATCTGAAGCCAGCAGGCAAAGGAGTTTGGAAAATAAGAGTTTGCGGGTTTTGGCCCCCTGCATTACTGATCATAGGTGAGAGCAGGGTGGAAATGAGAGCAACAGACATTAAATGGTACTAGTGTGATCCTTAGTCTACAGACGTTATGTAATTTTCATTAAGTCACACAGCTGGTAGGTGGGAAGACTGGACTTTAAGATTACGTGTAGCTTCAAAACCAGTGATGTTTTCCTGGTACCATCTATTGTTGTCCATACTCCGTGCTGTATGTGTGTAATATGTATATTCCTGTGTGTGTTTATAAAAATGTTTAAAACATTACAGCACAAAGAGCGTTAGAAGTAATGAATATTTAAACAGATAAGCTATAATTCTACCACGGTGTGACAAATCAGCTGTTGCCATTTTTTCTCATTCTTTTTCAGTTCTTATCCTTGTGTACGTATATATTTGCATATAGCAAATTAGATGTTAAAGCAGGAGAGATTTAAGATGTGCCAATAAATACCAGGTTTTATTTTGTCGTTAGGGTACATTATGAAAATAAAATAGCATTACTATATACTTGCAAAGTTTGAATTCCAGTGAGGAAAGGTGTGGCTTAAATCCAAGCTGTTACTTTCGTTAATTTCATAGCTGACTTGGTCAAATCAGGAAGCAGGCAAATGCTTGCTGTGTAGTAGCTGAAGTTATTAACCCTTTTCTTTTGTGGTATGATTAATAGCACGTGCTTTGAGGCTTCCTGTTGCTTATATTAACAACAACAAAAAGGATGTCTTGGTTAAGTGTACCAGTGTTCCTGCCAGTTCTCAAGTTGTTCATAAAGCTCACTGGTTATCTGGACACACTTGTTTCCCCTGAGCTGAGTTACAGAAAGGGCTCAGAAAGGCAGGGTATGTTCAGCACACTAGCTGTTCCATCATCTCAGATGGAAGGGGCATGTTTAGGGGGTATTGCAAAGGATTTATTCGAATATGGTATGACACTGACTGCTAGTTTGTCTCTTCCCCCATATCAGCGGACTACACGGATGCCGAGAATAGATCACATTTCTCAGAACCTTTTGCAACCATATATAGTCTGCATTCTGGCCAAGGGAATGTAAGCAGAAGTGATATGGGCAAACTTGCAGGTAGAGTTCTTTTTTTTTTTAAGTTTATTTATTTATTTTGAGAGAGAGAGAGGCAGAGAGGAGAGAGAGAGAATCCCCAGCAGGCTCAGTACCATCAGCATGGAGCCCGATGTGGGGCTCGAACTCACGAACTGTGACCCTGTGAGCCCAAGTCAAGGGTGGGACACTTAAGCGACCGAGCTACCCAGGCACCCCAACAGGTAGAGTTCTTAAAGGGAATGCGTGTACTTACCTCTGTCCTGCTGACTTGAATGAAAATGTGATGGCTGGGGCTGGTGTAGCCATATCGGACCATGCGTGACACTTAGGAATGCAGACTATACATAGTAGAGCCACAAGAGAACATCACAGAGCAAAATGCAACTACTTTGGGACTTTTATTGAAGCCATTATTACACGGGTCTGTTACTTGTAATTTACCCGATCCTGACTTACCCCTGGGTGGTGATATATAGTGGATGCAGACAAGGCAGTAGTATAATAAATTAGGCTTCTAGGATGGGTGGTTTGTAGGGTTTCTCATCAGAACTTCACAGTGACCAGAAAACCGTGGGATGAGGCGGAGCCCTGTATCTCTCCCTCTCTGCGTACCACTTTTTGTCCTCAGTCTCCCAGCATTTTTGCTATATTCTACACAAACTGCAGCGTGTAAGTGCAGAGCAAAAGAAAGAACAAAAACAGTTACAGAAAGAATCTTTTGTTGTTGTTAAGCAGATCTCGAATTCTGCCAATCGTAGTAATTCACGCATTGATGAGATAGCAACCAGAGCTATTAATAGTGCTTTTTTTAGCCTAGTTACAATAGCTGAGGCAAGTGAGTACATAACCTTAAGGATGGAGGAGTTTGTCGGAAGCTGCTTGGCCCACGCCCAGGTTTTATATTTTATCTTCTCAATTAATGCACGTTTAAGTACTGCTTCCGTGAGCATATCCGTGCTTGTTTCATTTCTGTTACGATGGAATTATTTGCCAGTTCATGGACTTAATTAACTTCCTTGGAATCTTTTGTGTAAAATTAATAGTTCAGGAAAAAGTAGCATGTCTGTTTTCTGACCTTATTTGTTGACCTTTCTGATGTGCTTATTCCTAGCACATCATGGACCATCTCTCTAGGAGTTCATGCATCCCAGTTGGAGAAGTGGCATATGTGTGATTTGAGCCTCATGGGGTCTCTTAGCACACTGGCTGTTTCTCTCTCTCCTCTTTTAGTGATATGATACATTGCAAAAAGCCTGAAACCTGGATTTAACCTTGTTAGTTATCTGACCTAGGGGTGGTTATGGAGATCCTTAAACCTCTCCTTTCTGGTGGCTTGTGTGATCGGCAATTTTATTGTGTTGCATTATGTCTCTGCGGTTCTCTTCGGAAATTCCTGTCACTCATATATTGGACCTTCTTGTTCTGTTCTTCCAATCTCTCTCTCTCTGAGAATTCTACTTCTTGGCATTCGGCTAATTTCCGATTTATGTTTTAGTTCACTAATTTTCCTGCTGTACTTAATCTTCTGTGAGATTCTTTCACGGAAGTTTTCTAATGTGTGAGTTATAACATAGGTACAATAAAGTACCTAGCTGGGGGAGGAGGGAAGCAAGGGCATGGGGGTGGTGACGGACGTTGAAAAAGTGATGGAGACCCGATCAGGTCCAAAACGGTTTGAGTCTGGTATTCCATGGAGGAGGTGACCTGGAAAGCTGGGCGATAATAACCAGAGCAGGGAATGCAGGAATTCAGAACTGTAGTGGTGGTGCAGTTAGAACCTGTAGGCGGGGTGCGGCCATGGGAGTGGCTCATTGAGGTAGGATAGAGGAAGTGAATCAGCAGATCAGGGCCTCTGAGGCTTACTGTTGGGTGGCTTGACTGAGAGTAGGTTGAAATTTTTAAAATGAGGACCGGAGTAGTGTCGAGAGAGAGACGGGGTCAGTGCTCACATTACTGGAAGATGAGCAGAAGTGACAATGTTGTCTGTAGATGACTATAGCAAGAAGGACTGATGGGATGTCTGAAGGTCGCGGGAATGTGTGGAGAGAGGTAGTTGGGAAGCGGTAATGAGTCTGTGGTACATGGGCTGTGGAGAGAGAAAAAGTGAGTCATCGCTTGAAACGTCTTCTGAGAAAGAACTGTCCTCAGGGGACACCCAGGTTTCTGTGATATCTGAGGCATTCAGAGAGATTGAACTTGAAAGCGTAGAGGCTTCCCCCCCCCGCCAAAAGACCTGGGTTCCAGAGGGCTAGTAGAAGGATCTGGATGGCAAGAGCTATTTAAGTGACGTGCCGAACCATATGGTGAGGAGCCCAGGTGTGATAGAGCTTCAGACCTTTTTGCTGCTCTGGGTAAACAGGGACGCAGGGCATAATGCAGTTCGTCCTGACGAGCTTTTAGGGGAAGGTGGGTGATCAGTTCCAGTCGTGGCTTTTGGCGGTTTGTCCTGGTGAGGCTTTGGCCTCACGGCCCCGGAAGGAGGTGTCTTATCTGAGGGACTCAGAGCTCCGTGAGCCTCCGTTGCGTCCCGCTGGGTGGCTGTGGCCCGGCGCGGGGAAGCGTGCCTTGGTGGCGGGGTGGTCTTCCCAGTTGTGCGTCACTGTGTTCTGGAGGGTTAACCAGAGAGCCCGCAACCATCTTAATTGGTCATTTGGAAGCCAGTGTAACAAATTTATAACTCAGAAAGGTTAAAGTGCATCACTCAAGGCCATGACCAATTCAAAACAAAACGGGGAGCGCAGGAATGGCAAACGCCTGTCGTGCGTGCCTGGGTGCACATCGCTTGTCCGGGCATAAGGAGCTTGGTAGCACAAACAGGCATTGCATAGCAGCTACTGGAAAGAAGACTTGGGATTTCCTGTAAGCTCTGGCGATCTTTTTTCTAGTTTATGAAAGCCAATTACGGGATCCCATAACTGATTTAGTACATTCGTAATGGGTCAGTATTAACCGTAGGTACACCTGAAAATGAATATGGGATAATTGTCATTCTTTTGTGTGAACATCAGAAAAGACTTGAATTCTTGGCCCGCCTGGGGCCCTTCAGAATCGGGCAGTGGGTCGAGCATTCCTGGAGAAGCGCTGTCCTGCGGCCCCCGCCCTCGTAGCCTGTCCTCTCTTTCCAGCCTTGTCTCACTCCACATTGCCGACTGAAGCGCTAGGAACACAGAAGGGCCGTGCTTGACCAGCTTTGTGTGATAGCGTTCCGTGCACTGAAGATGCCTTCCTGCTCTCCACCTGCATGCAGATCTGTCACTCACCTGCACACCCCAGGTCACAGGAAGCAGCTTTGGGAGGCTCTCCTGGGAACGCGCTGGCAGAGTGAGCGCTTTCTTCCCACGCGACTGTGTAACACTCTCACTACATGGTGTTAGAATGACATTCCTGCCCGTCTCCTCTCTCAGGGTTGTGGGCACCCTGAATGTAGTGCCATCAATTTATTCATTGAAGGAGCTGGGCACACTTGCTAGAGAGAGAATTTGGAAAGGGGCGCCTGGGTGGCTCGGTCAGCTGAGCGTCCGACTTCGACTCAGGTCATGATCTCGCTGTTCTCGAGTTCGAGCCCTGCGTCAGGCTCTGGGCTGACAGCTCGGAGCCTGGAGCCTGCTTCGGATTCTGTGTCTCCCCCTCTCTCTGCCCCTCCCCTGCTTGTGCTCTCTCCCTTTCTCTCTTTCTCTCAAAAATAAACGTTAAAAAAAAAAAAAGGATAATTTGGTAAATGTTTATTCACCATAAGAAAGGGGCAAAATGCCTAGGAGAGATGATGGTTCCTTAGGGGGAAATCAAGAAAATACACATGCATTACCAAGATGAACAGAAGCAGAAGGTTGAAGAACAAAAAAAAACCCCAATCCGTGCAAAAACAAAAAATGAAAATATATAGGGTTCTCTGGATGAGGTTGAAAAGTGAGAGAGAAGTCGGGCGAGATAATTGGGGTACAGACTCATTTGTGAAGCACAGAATGCTGTTCCTGGTACCAAATCGATCGAATTTAGGCCTGTTATATCCCAGGTACGGGAGACCTGATCTATGTTAGGATTTCAATTTGTAATTCACGGCTAAGACCAGGGGCCGCCTTTATTGTTTGGGAGCCAGAGAGGCAGTGTGGGCAGTGGGTGAGAGTATTTGCTTTAGACTGAGAGCAACTTGGGTGCTAAGGAACTGAGGCTCTCTGAGTTTAATCTGCCTGTAAAATTGGGTGAATGATAATAATGCTTGGTTTGGTTTTAATGTGGTAATTAGTAGAGATCGTCATTAAATGGCAAAAACTGCTTTTTTCTTCCTCTTTAGATTCCTTGTCTTCTGTTATCCCCTGCCTTCAACACTTTCTGGAGTATGGTAGTCTTCAAACATTATTGATCATCCACCCCATTGATACAAGCTTTTATAGCAGCCCCCTAATTTAAGTGAATTGATTCATAAATTATATAGTGCATTGTTAAACTAATGTGTCATGTACATTATAAGACATCTATAAATCGACATCTTCCAAAGAATACAATTAAAAATTTTTTTAACATATTTTTTTTTCCAACGTTTATTTATTTTTGGGACAGAGAGAGACAGAGCATGAACGGGGGAGGGTCAGAGAGAGAGGGAGACACAGTATCAGAAACAGGCTCCAGGCTCTGAGCCATCAGCCCAGAGCCCGACGCGGGGCTCGAACTCACGGACCGTGAGATCGTGACCTGGCTGAAGTCGGACGCTTAACCGACTGCACCACCCAGGCGCCCCATTAACATATTTAAAATTGTGTTTATTAATAAGAAGAAAATCTTTTTGATATTACAGAAAATATTAATAAGCATCCTGATGAGTGTTTCAATGTCTTGCTAATCACGATGGTTTCACAGTGTCATTATATAATATCTCAAGGAACCGTAGATATTTATAGCCATTTCACTTTTTAATTTATTTTTTTTTAACATTTATTCATTTTTGAAAGGCAGAGAGAGACAGAGCGCGGATGGGGGAGGGGCAGAGAGGGAGGGAGACACAGAATCTGAAGCAGGCTCCAGGCTCCAAGCTGTCAGCACAGAGCCCGACATGGGGCTCAAACCCACGAACTGCAAGATCGTGACCTGAGCCGAAGTTGAATGCTTAACCGGCTGAGCCACCCAGATGCCCCTTGCTGAGCATTTACATCTTGGGAACCTATTGGATTCGTGAATTAAATGAATTTAATATTCCAAATATTTATGGATGGATGTCCTCATTTTAAAGATTCTAGTTTCCTAGTGCCTTCCAAGTTCCCATCCTATTCTTTGATGGTAGATGTCTTTAAGGCATTTAAAAATTCATTTTAGTTTTTAAATTTTTTAAATGTTTTTATATGAGAAAGAGGGAGAGAGAGAGAGTGTGAGTGGGAGATGGGCAGAGAGAGGGGGAGACACAGAATGTGAAGCAGGCTCCAGGCTCTGAGCTGTCAGCACAGAGCCTGATGCAGGCCTCAAACTCCTGAACCATGAGATCATGACCTGAGCCGAAGTCAGGCATTTAACCGACTGAGCCACCCAGGCGCCCCTAAAACTTCATTTTAAAATTGAAATGATCAGAGTTTTGAGAAGAAACTCCTTCCGTCTTTCCATCAATGTCATTTTCAACCAGGGAGTAGTAACAGATTCTCAGTTTATAATTCCCAGAAAAGTAACACTTGGAGACCTACATGGAAAAAATGGTGGCTACCGAAGGTAGGAATAAATCTATATTGTTTATTACATCTGCACTTATTTGATTTATATTTACTCCTTCACAAGTGGAAGTTGAATGCTAATGTGAGTAATCAGTCTAAGATTTTACTGGGTAGAAACTTATTGGTAGATTCCAAGTGGATTCTCTTTGGTTACTGATACTGTTTATTTCCTGTGTTTTTTGAGGATTGATCCTACAGTTAATCTAGGTAGTTTCTGACAAAATCTCATGCATAATTCAGACTTTAACCTTGATTTTTATTTGGAGAAGGTAAAGAATTTCATATGAATATTTTTACCTAAAAAGTAAATTTGAGGCGCTTGGGTGGCTCAGTCAGTTAAGTGTCTGACTTTTGATTTCGGCTCAGGTCATGATCTCGTGGCTGATGGGATTGAGCCCTGCATTGGGCTTTGCGCTGACAGTACAGAGCCTGCTTGGGATATTCTCTCTCTCTCTCTCTCTCTTTCTTTTTGTGATGGTCAAAGTATTCCTTCTGGGATACAGGATGGGGTAGTAATATCATGTTGTTTTGTCTTAGGAAAACTGAATTTGACTCAAAATTGTTTTAGGAACTAGCAGTCACCAGATATTCTAAGAGGGCTTTAAATGTAAACACATGTAATAAAGCGAAACTATTAGTGACCCCCCCCCCCATCACCTAGTATTATAGTATGACTGGATGTAGTTCAAGATTGTGTACGTTGCTCTTTTATGTTCATTTTAAAATGAAAAAATAATTGCTAGGGATCATGTTTTCTTAACATAAATTTGGTTACAGAGATAGTCACTTGATGACTATGCCCTTTAATAAAGATAGAACATCAAGTATGATTTTTTCCTCATTAATCCAATATTTGAATATATTTCTTTTTTTTTTTTTAATTTTTTTTTTTCAACGTTTTTATTTATTTTTGGGACAGACAGAGACAGAGCATGAACGGGGGAGGGGCAGAGAGAGAGGGAGACACAGAATCGGAAACAGGCTCCAGGCTCCGAGCCATCAGCCCAGAGCCTGACGCGGGGCTCGAACTCACGGACCGCGAGATCGTGACCTGGCTGAAGTCGGACGCTTAACCGACTGCGCCACCCAGGCGCCCCGAATATATTTCTTTTAAGAAGTATTGTTCTAAGGATACCCCATGAACTTTTTGCGGATTTTAGGATTTCTTTCACTACATGCTCAGTTTAGAAATCAAAGCATTCTAATGAGGAAAACAAATCACTTTTAGTTCCAGTAAACAAAGACAACCACTTTGAGCACTGTGGGATATGCTTACCATCATCATCTTACAAAAAAGGATGCATACTTTGTTTTGTTTTGTTTTGTTTTTGTAGTAGTTAACATTTTTATTCTTAGTGGTAACATACAGAAAAATACACCGATGAAGTGTAGTTCAATTCATTATGATAGAGTGAATGGACATGTATGTAACTGCTGGTCAGTCAGATCAAGTAATTCTAGCACCCCAAAACTCCTCTCACACACTCACCTGACCTCTCTCCCCTCCCAACTGCAAAGGAAACCACTATCCCAACATCTAGTGCTGTAGTTTCGTCTGGCTTTGAAATTTATATAAATGGGATCGTATGCCATGTATTCTTTTGTGTCTTCCTTCTTTTGCTTACTTGTAAAATTGATCTGTGGTTTTGCATGACGCATAGTTTGTTCATTTTTATTACGTAGTATTCCGTTTTAAGACGATCTCACATTTACCCATTCTACTGTAATATGTATTTGATATTTCCAACCTTTGGCTATTAAGACAATGCTATGTACATTCGTGTACCTGTCTGTGCACACATGTAAACATTTTGTTGGTCCACTCATAAAATAATTAGTGGAATCGCTGGGTTCTAGTTGTGCCTCATTCACTTATATTGGTTACAAGTAAACTGTTTTCCAAATTATTGATTTGCCCCAGTTTACAGTCTCACTGCAGTAAATGAGAGTTCTACTTGCTCCACATCCGTGCCAACATGTTTTTGGAGAGGGTAAGGTGGAGTCAAGTTTATTGAGATATAATTTATATACAGTAAAAGTTGCTTTTGCTGTGTCTAGTTTCATTTTAGCAATTATGTGCAGTTATGCAAAAACCACCGTCATTAAGATATCGAGCATTTCCATCAAGGTCGAGACTTTGTAGTTGGACCCCCAACAACTGGCCCTCCACTATAGTTCTGTGAGGCAGACGTCCACCACTTTACATCCATAATCCGTTCATGAAAATCAGACATTCTACCGAAAGTGCTAGTCTGGAGCCTATTTACCATTATTTTAAATTAAAAAAATTATAATGTGATAATGACCCAACATATTCAGCCAGTTAAAAAAAATTTTTTTTTCATGTTTGTTTATTTTTGAGAGAGAGACAGAGCACGAGCAGGGGAGGAACAGAGAGAGAAGGAGAGAGAATTCCAAGCAGGCTCCACTGTGTCAGCATGGAGCGCAGAGGGGCTCAATCCCACGAACTGTGAGATTATGACCTGAACCAAAATCGAGAGCTGGATGCTCAACCGACTGAGCCACCCAGGCACCCCTACTCAGCCATTTTTTTAAGGCACACCAAATGCCTGTGTTTAAGAAAGAAACTAGTGGGTTTTTTTTTTTAAATATAAAATGCTTAAAACATGGCTTCCTGATCAAGTAATGATCGTAAGTGAACAGGTGTTTTGTGAATAGTAACATCTCTTCCATTCTAGTCATTTTGCTCCCTTTGCCAGAATTTTAACGCATTTTCAACTTTTGCCTCTCTGTTAACACTTCGGCAAAACCAAGGGCTCAGTGTGGAAGGGCTTATGGGAAACCACTTTAGTTTGTGTGCCCAGTGGGAGAGAATGGCTCACACCGAGCAGGACGCAGTGATGCTCTCTTAGCATCGACAACACCTGAGGCATACATCTAATTTTTTACACTCAGTTTAGCTTTAAAAAGTCAACAATTTTGTCATACCAGTTATATTGGTAATTAGACCTGTCCCCTCCCTCACATTTTTATTGTTAACAGATAAATAATCTTGAGTCCATACTTTTAAAAGATTGAATCATCAACACCAGATTTGTTCTTTTAGTTTATTTCCGTGCTTACTAGTTTTAGTTAGATACATCTTATTTTAAGAGTTTATTTGGAAGACCTGAGTGAGGGATACAATTAAAAAACTTGGGAGACCATCCTTAATTTGCTTTTTTAGAACAGAAGGAAACATACTGTAACTTTCCCTTATTTTTCTGGTGGAGAGAGATTTTGTTTGCCAACAGGAAAATGCAATTCCACTAAGATTCTTGGGTCACAGATCAGAGACTTGGATCAGCAAAAAGAAATGAACTTTTGGAAGAATTCTGGTCCAACATCATGGGCCAGTTTAAACTACAATGTAGGCAGTGGCAGGCAGCCTCCCTTCTCCCTATAAGGAAAGGCCGCCCTGCAGTGATATTTGCCAGGGCAGGGAGGAGGGATGTGTGTGGTGAGGGCAGGCGGGGCTGCACTAGCTTCTTAATAAAAACTTAGTGTGTCTGACGTTGCACGCAGCTTCTCAGCCCCCTTTGGGAAAACCCGAAAGGGGCAAAAAAATAAGAGTGGAGTTGTGCCGTGAGACGTTTGTGAAATTTGTTCCAGGGGCGGTCAGCTCTTACTTCTTCTAGTCGCAAAGATGCGCAGCTGTGAAGAGAATCTGCAAAACAAACAAACAGAAAAACAAAACAAAACAAAAAACCCCACTTATCTTTTACCTGGGAGAGCGCTCGGTGATTATTTTTCTTGCAGATTGAACTTCCTGATTGGGTTTTTCTTTGCCTGAGATCCTGGAACACACAGCGGTGGAGGCAGGGGTACACGGTCCCGAGGCATACTCTGAGTGGAAGGAAGTGACTGGAAGCTTTTTATAATGTTAAGATAAACAACAAGTCAGTCCCAAAGCAAATAATGTTTGGCTGCTGGTTGCGCTTTCTTAAACGATTCTGAATCTCTTATGAAATGTTTCACATTCCGCAACTGTTCACATGAACATTGCTTTGAATCAGCGTAAGTTTGTGATGTGTAATGATGAATTATTAGTTGATATTTTTTATTCAAATATCTAAGTTTTCCTAATGCAAAGCAGGGAGCACAGTGCTAGACAGAAATTTTACGGTCTTTGTCAATCATCTTAAGATCTTTCCTACGTTAAAAAAAACATCCTTTGAGTAATTTCTCTTCCTGGGCCTCAAGTTTGCTTGTGCCTACACTGGGGGTTCGTACTGGGCGTTCTGTGCATGCTGAGCGTCCCTGCATGTTCCTTTGGGGACCTCCAAAACGTGGGCAGGAATACCCCCACTGGAATAGAAAAGTCATTCCAGTGAATCATAGAAAATGTTTGAGATTTGCAGGACCACAATTATGTAAGAAGTGATATACTGATAGGGATCCATGCGGTAGTTTTATATCGTGTGTTTACTCAAAAATGTAAAATATTAGAAGTGAACAGATGGTCACACTGAACTGTTGACGGTTTATAAAAAGGAAGTGAAAAGTATCTACCTGTGTTAGTTCTGGGAAAATGACATTTCCCAGTTTTGTTTATTTGCCATCCATTTAACATTTCTTTACCAGAGCATTTAATTTCTTTAACAGAGGTGTTCGTTAAAAATGTCATCTGCTCGTTATAACAGGTAATCAAAATAAAAACCTAGATGAGTACAAAGACTAAAATATCACGACCATTGCCACCATCCTAGATCTGATCAGTGTTAACGTGTTGGTGTTTATCCCTCCAAAACTGTCAGGAGGTGCTTTTTAAAAATAAAGATCATCGGGCTGTATCCCCTAGCCCAGGTGCATATTGCCTCATATCTTGTGGGGTTGGTGACCAGGAATTTTCTCCCTTCCTTCACTTCTTTCATAAATGTTTTTAATTGAAAGTTATGCTTGAATATTGATATGTCCATGTCGTACGAGAGTCGGGAATAAACTGAACGAAATAAGAAACTCCTTCAGGCCACCTTCACTCCTACTCTCCTCTATGATCAGAGAGAATTTCTGTCCAAAGGGCACCCTGCCAGGCACCTGTAGGTGCTTTTACATGCAGAAAGATGTACATTTCTAATTTTTTAAACACAAGTGGGGCATGTTGTGTGTGTATATACTGTTTTGTGATTTGCACTTCCACTTAATGATGTATTGATAAGGTTTTTCTGTATTCTACATATAGACTATGCCTGTGAGGTCTCTGGCGGTCTGTTTTGTTGGCTTTTAAAAAAAATTTTTTTTAATCTTTATTTTTGAGAGAGAGAGAGCACGAGCAGGGGAGGAACAGAGCGAGAAGGAGACACAAAATCTGAAGCAGGCTCCAGGCTCTGAGCCATCAGCACATTTATTTATTTCTCAAGTTATTTAACATGCAGTGTAATTTTGGCTTCAGGAGTAAAACCCAGTGATTCGTCACTTACATGTAACACCCAGCGCTCATCCCAACAAGTGCCCGCCTCAATGCCCATCACCCGTTTACCCCACTCCCCACCCTCATCAACCCTCAGTTCTTTGTGTTTAAGAGTCTCTTATGGTTTGCCTCCCTTTCTGTTTTTATCTTAATTTTCCTTCCCTTCCCCCACGATCATCTGTTAAGTTTCTCAAATTCCACATATGAGTAAAATCATATGATAGGTCTTTTTCTGACTGACTTATTTCGCTTAATATAATTCCCTCCAGTTCCATCCATGTTGTTGCAAATAGCGAGATTTCATTCTTTTTCATCACCAAGTAGTATTCCATCGTGTGTGTGTGTGTGTGTGTGTGTGTGTGTGTGTGTGTACATGTACACACACACATATACTACATCTTCTTAATCCATTCATCAGTTGATGGACATTTGGGCTCGTTCTGTGATTTGGCTATTGTTAATAGCGCTGCTATAAATATTGGGGTGCACGTGCCCCTTCGAATCAGCATGTTTGTAAGTGCAGAGCCTGACACGGGGCTCTGCCTCACGTACTGTAAGATCATGACCTGAGCCAAAATCAAGAGTTGGATGCTTAACCTACTGAGCCACCCAGGCGCTACTGTTCTTTGTATCTTTTTGAATTTTGTTTCTTGCATAACAGAAAGGCTTTTTGAACTCAAGGTTCATTCAGGTACTTTTATAATTAAATACTGGGAGAATGATTAAATTCTGTTGTCCCGAAGACATTTCTAGAGTTTTGTCTTTACTCATTTGGAATACTACCTGTATCATAAGGTTCATTCTCAAATATATGTGGTTCTGTTGCTGAACTTGAACTCATTTCTGGTCCATCCAGCTAATTTGTCTACTGCCAGTATCACACTTTTAAATGACCTTAGCTTTATAAAAATTTTGCTGTTTAACCAGGAACATTCCTCCTCAGCAATATTTCTTTTGCACTGTATTACAAAATATTACACAAATTCCTCTTGGTATTTTGGTAGTGATTATCCTGAAGTTTAGATTAATTTACGGGTAGTTTTGCAGTATTGCCTTTTAATCTAGAAATCTACTGTACCTCTGTATTAATTTAGATCTTATACGGCCTTAAGTCTCAAGGTCTGTGGTTATCTGCCCGAAGGTATTACACATTTCTGTTGATTCTTTTTAAAAAAATTTTTAAATGTTTATTTATTTTTGAGAGAGCACGAGCAGGGGAGGGGCAGAGAGAGAGAGAGGGAGACACAGAATCTGAAGCAGGCTCCAGGCTCTGAGCCATCAGTGCAGAGACTGATGCGGGGCTCTAACTTTTGAACCGGGAGATCATGACTGGAGTTAGAGTTGGACACTTCATCAACTGAGCCACCCAGGTGCCCCTCTTTTGTGTTGATGTTTAAAGATTTTATTGATTCTTGGGGCGCCTGGGTGGCGCAGTCGGTTAAGCGTCCGACTTCAGCCAGGTCACGATCTCGCGGTCCGCGAGTTCGAGCCCCGCGTCGGGCTCTGGGCTGATGGCTCAGAGCCTGGAGCCTGTTTCCGATTCTGTGTCTCCCTCTCTCTCTGCCCCTCCCCCGTTCATGCTCTGTCTCTCTCTGTCCCAAAAATAAAATAAACGTTGAAAAAAAAAATTAAAAAAAAAAAAAACGATTTTATTGATTCTTGAAGATTGTTTGTTGCTGTGGTGATTGGACTTTGTAATTGTTTGTTGCTCACGTATAGGCAGGTTTTTGATTTTTTATATGTCACTCTTTTAGTTCTAGACTGTACCAAAATCTGTTCGTTCTGATAGTGTGTCAGTTGATTCTCTTGATGTTCTAGAGCAGCTGTGTCTGATACAAACGTGAGCCATAGATGCAAACCACATATGTGATTTAAAAATGTCTGGTAGTCATATTGAAAAAGTAAAAACAAACAGGTGAAGCTTATCTTAACAATACACTTTAATATAATGTGTCCAAAATATTATAATGTCAACATGTAATCAGTATTTAAAAATTGGCAAAAAATTTTTTACTTTTGTATTAAGTCTTCAGAATTGAGTATTTTATACTTACAGCATGGTGCGTTTGGGACGAACCACATTTCAAGTGCCCGGTACCCACAGTGGTTGGTGGCTACTCCATCGGACAGTGCACAGTCAGGTTGCTTGCAAATAATTTTGTGTGTGTGTTTACGAGTCTGTCATGGTTTGCCTCCCTTTCTGTTTCTTTCTTATTTTTCCCTCCCTTCCCCCACGATCATCTGTTAAGTTTCTCAAATTCCACATATGAGTAAAATCATATGATAGGTCTTTTTCTGACTGACTTATTTCGCCCCGCCCCCCGCCTTGCCTGAACACTTTTGCTTGGAGCACCTGTAGTTCATTGGTGATGTTGGTGATATCCATAGGGGTGTTCTTCTAATGTTTGACCACCGTGGATTTCTGATTAGATGGACTTTAGAATCCAAAGAGGTTACTTTTCTTTTCTAGCTTGTAAGAATTCTTCAAATTAAAAAAAATTTTTTTTAACTTTTATTCATTTTTGAGAGACAGAGACAGAGCGTGAGTGGGGGAGGGGGACAGAGAGAGAGAGAGAGAGAGAGAGAGAGAGAGAGAGAGAGAATCTGAAGCAGGCTCCAGGCTCTGAGCTGCCAGCACAGAGCCCAATGCGGGGCTCGAACTCGCTAACTGTGAGATCATGACCTGAGCCCAAGTTGGATGCGGAACTGACTGAGCCACCCAGGCGCCCCAATTTGTAAGAATTCTTAATAGGTTTTAAATTTAATTTTAAAAATTGGCGAGATTATCTTTTCCTCCGTCTTTTTACAGTGAGTAACAAGCATACTTCATTTTATTGTGCTGTGTTTTACTGTGCTTTGCAGATACAGCAGTTTTTATTGTTTGTTTGTTTGTTTTAGGGTTTGTGGCAACCTTGCATTGAGCAAGTCTGTCCGCACCATTTTTGCAGCCACATTTGCTCACTTTGTGTCTCTGTGTCACATTTTGATAATTCTCACAAGTCTTCAAACTTTTTCATTAATATATTTGTCATGGTGATAATGCGATCAGTGATTACAGCTAGCAGAAAGCTCAGATGATGGTTAGCATTTTTTAGTAATAAAGTATTTTTTAATTAAGGTATGTATGTTGGTTTTCTTAGACATAATGGTATTGCACACTTCATCCACTACAGTATAGTGTAAACATAACTCTTTTTTTTTAATTTTTTTTAACGTTTATTTATTTTTGAGACAGAGAGAGACAGAGCATGAACAGGGGAGGGGCAGAGAGAGAGGGAGACACAGAATCCGAAACAGGCTCCAGGCTCTGAGCTGTCAGCACAGAGCCCGACGCGGGGCTCGAACTCACGGACCGTGAGATCATGACCTGAGCCGAAGTCGGACGCTTAACTGACTGAGTCACCCAGGCGCCCCTGTAAACATAACTCTTCTATGCAGTGGGAAACCAAAAACTTCATTTGATTCACTTCACCACAATACTAGTCGGAACCAAACCTGCAGTATCTCTGAAGTGTGCCTGCCTACAAATTAACAGACTTCTAAAATGATGAACAATTCTTGCATTTCAGAGACAAAACTCTCATGATCATGCTGCATTTGTTCTTTTAATGAATTTTTGTGTAAGATTTCGTCTGCTTTTTTTGATTGAGTCTGTCTGTAAACCTCTTTTTTCATTTCTCCCTCTTATTTTAAACGCTGTCATCGTCCAGTTTCTGTAGCAGGGAGATTTTTCTGGTCTGGTCACATGAGTTGTGTATATATGACTCTTGTTGTGTAGTTCGGAGCTGCTTATGTAACACGGGAATTGTCTGTGCTGGGAGGGCTTGGTGGACTTATTTGTGAGCTTTGGACTGGATTTGGTTTTTAGGGCTAGCTCCTGGACTCCGTTTTCTGCTCTTCTAAGATTGTTTGTTCATTCAAGCTTTTGTCTTTGGCCAAGTTTGGTATTTTGTATCTTCCTAGATATTTTAGCATTTTGCTTAGGTTTTCAAATCTGTTGGTATAAAGTTGCACCTGAAGTTTTCTTACAATTTTGTAGATGTTTTGATATGTAAAGAAAATCTCGAAAGACCTAAGAAGTCCAGCGGTGGTTATCTCTGGGAAGTAAAAAGTAGGTTATAGGAGTGGGGAATGATGGTCTTAAGGAATTTTATATCGTTGGGCAATAGGAGACTTTTCACGTACCAGACTTGTTTTACTTTAATAACTGAAAAGAGTGTTTCTTCAAAGTTTGAAATATGAAAAAGTGTACAATATCACACAGAAGTACGTATTTCCATCTCACTAGTCCCAGCACCTCTTAACTATGTGTTTTTTTTTTCTCAAGCTGGCCTCTGGACGGTCTTCACACTGGGCGGCGTGGGCAGCAAAGCAGCTGCCACTCCAGAACTTTCTTCTCCTCTGGCCAACCAGAGTCTCCTGCTTCTGCTGGTGCTGGCCAACCTGACCGACGCTGCAGATACGCCAAACCCCTACAGACAGGCCATTATGTCCTTTAAGAATACGCAAGGTTTGTGGTACTTTGTTCCCTGAGTATTCTTTCTAATGACAAATGAGGGTTTTGCTTACCCATGTTATCGTTTTATAGTTGTGGAGATGAATATTTGTATATTTTCATATTGGTTAAAGATGAGAAAGAGTTAGATTTTTCTATCTGTATTCTTAGGAAGGTCAAATAAATCTTAGATAAAAGCTGTAGTTCTTTAGAGCCACTTAAAGCTATTTTTTTTTTTTTTTTTTTGGTCCAGAAATAACCAAGCCAGCAATATGCTTCACTTAGATCCTCCTGTCCCACCTGTTAGGGATAGGAATTAACCTGGAAAACTCTGAGTCATAGATTGTTCGAAGGTTTTCATTTAAAGTCTGTATTCCAGTTAGAGTTTTATAAAACTAAAAATTAGAGCTTAATAAACTGCTTCTGGAAAGATGCAGACCCCTTTGTAGGGGTCTTAACTCTGTTACCATCTCTTAACTCTGCTGTGGTAGCACAAAAAGCAGGCATAGATAATAAGGAAGTGAGCATCGCTGGTTTCTATTAAAACTTTATTTCCAAAATAGGTGGTGAGCTTGCCTGTGGTCTGTAACTTGCCCTGTAGAGCATGGGTAGATAGTTCCGTGTTGAAAGAGTAATCTCCAATCAAAAGATTACACTCTGTAAGCCAGGTTAATACAGTAGCTAGATTTTCTTTTTTTTTTTAATTTTTTTTTTCAACGTTTATTTATTTTTGGGACAGAGAGAGACAGAGCATGAACAGGGGAGGGGCAGAGAGAGAGGGAGACACAGAATTGGAAACAGGCTTCAGGCTCTGAGCCATCAGCCCAGAGCCTGACGCGGGGCTCGAACTCACGGACCGCGAGATCGTGACCTGGCTGAAGTCGGACGCTTAACCGACTGTGCCACCCAGGCGCCCCTGGTAGCTAGATTTTCAAGGTGTATTGGACATGAGTATAATCAACATGGGTAAGAAGTGAAATTATTGGATGGGAACATTTTTAAAGCTTCTGACATGCTTTGCCATGTTCCTTTCCAGAGTTCTAATACACGTTTCTTCTTTTTCTCTTAAGTTTATTTATTTATTTTGAGAGAGAGAAAGAGAGTGGAGAGAGAGAATCCCAAGCAGGCTCCGTGCTGACAGCACGAAGCCTGACACGGGGCTCGATCTCATGAACCTGTGAGATCATGACCTGAGCCGAAATCAAGAATCAGAGGCTTAACCAACTGAGCCATCCAGGCTCCTCTAATACGCGTTTCTTAATAGACAGTATATGAGTGTGCCAGTTGGGTGTACCTTTGCCAACTCTGGTATTACTGTTTGTAGGGGGAAATAATGATAGGTAACCTCTAACAATTTGATAGATAAAATGTGAAAACTCATGCATCTGATAGTACTTTTCTGTTCCCATTAATATTACATTGTGGCTTACTGGTTAAGAAAACAAGTTTTGCAAAGCAGATGAACATTGGTTGGGGGGGCAGGGGGAGAAAAAAGAGAGAGGGAAACAAATCGTAAGAGATTCTTAAAGATAGAGAACAAACTGAGGGTTGATGGAGGAAGGTCGGTGGGGGGATGGGCCAGATGGGTCCCAGGCATTAAGGAGGGCATATGTAAATGATGAATCACAGAATTCTACTCCTGAAGCCACTATTGCTTAAATAAATAAAGTAAAGTAAAAAAATAATTAAACAAAAATTTGAAAAGAAAACAAAAGCAAGTTTTGGGAGTCAAGCAGACAGAGTTTATGCCACACTGTGTCACTTCAGAGCTGTGAAGCTTCTCACAGTTTGCTTAACCTCAAGCCTCCCTGGCTTTGTCTTTAAAATGGGAATAATGTCCCCTAATATTTGTATAAGCACCAAGCAAGGTAAGGTTTTAAAATGATTAGCTCAGTTTTTGCAACATAGCCAGATACTCGGTTTATAGTATATATTCTCACTTTTGATGCTGAGGCCAGATGTTGCTATTGAAGGTCAAACTTTCTGGGGTCGCCATCTTTTCTGGTGGACAGTTTGGTGCGGGGATTCTGAGCATTGACTTTAGGGTTAAACTGCCTTGGGTTCATATCCCAGTTTTTATTCTTTTTCTTTTTTTTTTTTCTTTTAAATTTTTTTTAACATTTATTTATTTTTGAGAAACAGAGTGAGACAAAGCGTGAGTGTGGGGTGGGGGGGAGGGGGCAGGCAGAGAGAGAAGGAGACACAGAATCTGAAGCAGGCTCCAGGCTCCGAGCAAGCGGTCAGCACAGAGCCCGATGCGGGGCTCCAACCCACAAACTGTGAGTTCATGACCTGAGCCGAAGTTGGATGCTCAGGTGACTGAGCCACCCAGACTCCCCTCTTTTTTAATGATTTAAGTTTATTTATTTGTTCTGAGAGAGAGAAAGAGGGAGGGGCAGAGAGAGAGGGAAATAGAGAATCCCAAGCAGGCTCCATGCCACCAGAGTAGAGCCCGACATGGGGCTCATACCCATGAACCACAAGATCATGACCTGAGCTGAAATCAAGAGTCAGAAGCTTAACCGACTGAGCCACCCAAGTGCCCCCAGTTTTTATTCTTTAAATACCGGTGTCTTTAATCTGTAAAGCAGGGGTTATAATTTCTACCTCACAGGGTTTTTATAAAAATTAAGTATTTATCATAGTACGGAGTCATTCTATTATCGCTGTAATTATAAGAAGCAGGATAATGCAGTGGTGACAACAGAGGGTGATCTGTGTTTTACTTGGGGCTGCTCTAGGAAAAGTTCATCTCCCCAGGCCTCTATTTCATCCTTTGTGAAGTTGGTCAGAATAATGACATGATCCTTCTTGTATGCATTAAATAAGGGATAATACATGTAAATCTGTAAATAATAGCTAGGTCATAGCACTTATTAGCTAGTAATACATAGATGTTATGGATACACACACATCACACATACTCCATTTGCAGTCAGGCGTAAATCAGCCTGGCAAACAGGTTACTTTGCTTCGTTGTAGAGAGGCATAGTGTGTCTAGAATCTTCCTCCATTGAGTGTTCTGTAGATGCTGTAGTCATTTGCATACTCATAGATTATATGCAACGCTTCCTTTTGCCATCCTTTGCAAAAACAAGTCACGCAAAACAGTGATTTTTGTAGCTGACCAAAATACAGTGTTAGGATTGGAAAACTAACCTATATGCTAAATGTGGGAGGAAAAGTGAGGGCACTTTGTAGTAAAGTTACAGACACTTTTTAGTCTCACAACGTACAGGTGAGAAAGGAGGCTCCAAGAGGTACGGGACTGTGCTATCAAAGTTGTGTTGGTACACCTCTTTTCCGTAAGAGTGAAGCTTGTGGAGATTCTAATGCAGGAATTTAAAATTTTTTACTTTTATTTATTTTTTGTGTCTTTAAAAAAACATCTTGGTTCTTTCCAAGATATTATTAAAATAATCACCTTGTTGTGCTGTCATGTTCCAGTGTTCTTATCTGATAGGATCATACTTTTCTCTACGTCAGTTGACCCGTCTCTACCTCTTTTTTGACTTGCTAACTTTGCTGGCTTCGGTGTTTAAGCAAGAGTCCAGCGCATGTAGGAAGGGGGCTCTGCTCTGTCAGTTTGCGGAATCAGGGATTTTCCCACATGGGCTGGGATTTATGGCTTTCGTCATGCTAGTGACTCTAAAAAAAGATCTACAGGGGCGCCTGGGTGGCTCAGTCAGTTAAGCGTCCAACTCTTGGTTTCGGCCCAGGTCATGATCTCACGGTTCATGGGTTTCGAGTCCCACGTAGGGCTTTGTGGTGAGAGTGTGGAGCCTGCTTGGGATTTGCTCTCCTCTGTCTGCCCCTCATCCGCTCACGTGTGTGCACGCGCACGCTCTCTCTCTCTCTCTCTCAAAATAAATAAACTTGGAAAAAAGTATTTACAAAATCACGTACATGTTCTGATAGTTGTCTGAGGTTCAGTATATTCTACTATAGAAGCTACTGCTGAACATGCTGATAGTACTTTAAAACTGGCTAGGGGAACCTGGCTGGTGGAGCCCACAGCTCTTGATCTCGGGTCCTGTGTTCAAGCCCCATGTTGGGCGTACTATTTGCTTAATAAATAAATTTTTAAAAAAACAATTAAAAAATAAAAGTAATTAAGTTATATGTTGCTATCCTAGCTGTTTTTTTCATAAATGGATTAGTGACATTGGTGAGTACTTGAGCCGTAGTTATTCATTGGAAAAAGATTAGCTTGAAGTCCTTTTTTCTTTTTAGCCCTTACAAGAGGATTTTCTGTTTTATATAGAAACTTTTATATTCTTTGTCTTGGTATTCTTTATTTAGGACTTGTGGTCATTTAATTTTGGTAACAGAACATTTCAGATGTCATGGTTAAATTGTATTTATTAAAGGGCCTTTGGGCTGGGCCCGTAGCTCTGTTTATTTAAGCTTATGTTCTTATAGCCAGTTTAATTTAGCTATATTAATGCAAAAATAGTAAATGAAGTCAAAGTATGTGACTTAGTTGTTTTTTTTTTTATATTTGGCTTGTTAAAATATAAACTGTCACTCTGTTAAGTGGTATTTGCACATATATTTATAATCATTCGAAGGCTGTGGCTTGGATAGTACAAAGAAATAAACTGTCCCAGTTTTTCCCCACCCTGGTGAGAACATTTCAGTCCTATTCTCTTAGCAAATTTCAATTACGCAGTGATGTTACCAACCATAGTCACCATGCTTTAATTAGCTCTTTAAATACAATTTAAAATAGAAATAGAAATTTTGAACCTGAAATGTGGCAACATACAAGATTAATGGGAATCAAATTGTGTACATTAACAGTGCTTTTATTACTTATATAAGGCATGGTCCAGAAAATACCAGCGTAATATTCCAATAATTTTGTGTTTTCTGTATTCCAGATAGCAGTCCTTTCCCCTCGTCAATTCCACACGCTTTCCAGATTAACTTCAACAGTTTGTACACAGCTCTGTGTGAACAGCAGACGTCCGACCAAGCAACTCTCCTCTTGTACACATTGCTGCATCAGAATAGTAACGTTAGAACATACATGTTGGCTCGCACAGACATGGAAAATCTTGTAAGTATCACACTACCCTCGTCATCCTTTTTGTATTGTATAATCTTTTGAAGAGCAGATTCTTTTCCCAAGAGGGTAGATACGTTTGCCTCATTGCAAAGCTGAGGGTTGGGAGGTTGACGGGGAGCTGCCAGCAGACACAGGCGGGGGTAGGAGTTTAACGGTGTAGGAGACAGTGCACATGGCAGTGTGCTCACAGCGCCCGAGAACCCCGCAGCGCAACCAGCTTTTCTGAACTTCAGGCCTTTATAGCTGCCCGTTGCCCAGGATCCAGTCCCATCAAGTCTTCCAAGAAGCACCGCCTCCCATTCTCAAGACATTTGTACCCTGGTGGTTCTTTCCAGTGCTAAGTGCCCACCTACCGAGGTCATGTAGCTAGTCCTGTTTGCAGCAAGTTCCTGGTGGACATGGCTAGGATCCGGAAGGGTGATATTCCAGATTGGTTTCCCACGTGTCCTGTCCCTTCATGAGGCTTAGACTTGAGGTCTGCCTGAACTCAATTCCTAGAGTGGTAGAGTTTAAAGTACCTGTGCCAGAGAGCACTGAAATGTGGCTGCAGAACTCCGGTAGTGAATCAGTGATTTCCGTTTGTAACTAACGTGTGAACAAAAATGCTTCCGTGACTGGACAAGTAAACCTTATCTCACCAAGGTGTTAATATTATATTTGAAATGCGTACTATAGAGATACCCGTGGGCTATTTATTCATTAATAAAGTTGTGAACATTCCTGCAAGAGCCAGCAGCTTGCTGGTGGCAACAGGAATGTTCCTCCGTACCAGTTTTTACAAGGTGGTAACAGGATTCACCAGGGATTTGGTGGCCATTTTTTCAGAGTTAACGTGAAAATACTGCGTAACATGGAATATTAGAATTCATTTGAAGAGTGTGTTCTGTGTCAAAGTGACGGTAAAGACCAAACACATGATGAACAGACCTGTCTGCACACCCACTGTACGTGGAAAACATTGGTTATTTTACATAGTAAAATTGGATGTAACAGTGTTCTGCTCATGGGAATAAAAACTTGGAGCGAAGGCCTGTTTACTGATGGGTGAGTGGGAATAAGCAGAGACAATTCTGAGCATGATGTATCCTAAGTGAAATGATGGCACTAAGCAGAAAGCCCATGACACCATCTGTTCTAGAAAGTTCATGGTAAGGATGTTGGTACATAAGAATACTCATCTGCATATGATGACATAACACCAGTAAAGACTTAAAAGGTTTCGTTTTGGGTTTTCTTGGAGTGGGGGTGGAGGATTATATATTTACCTTTGTTTTTAATTTCTTGTATAGATTATTTTGATAATGTCTCAACTGATGTCCTTACCTGTCCTTCGCCTTTCGTCAATAATATTTATTGGGGCTATGATTGGAAAATGTGTTATCGGTAGGAAATTTACTGTGCTGATTTGATTTTGTTGTCAACCGTTCTTTTATTCTACAGTCTTTCCAATGAAGAAGATAGTGTTTGACACATTAGTGTTTCTAAGAATACCGTACTGTGTATAAGCTCCTGCTAGGCTGGAGGCAGATCTCCCTGTACTCAGTGCCACATGTTGGCCCAGATGGTCTCTGCAGACCCAGTCTTGACGTGGTGGCAGGGTGAAGGTTTTCTCTCCTGCTGTCTGAGCTGTGTACACGGAGAAAGTACTTTCAGTCATAAGCTGGTTTGTGTGGTTTTCTTTTTCCTTTAAAGAAACCTATAACTATGAAATTGAAACAGTATATAATAAAAGCATAAAGGTTGAAAACATTGGTCTTCTCATAAAGTAATTGGAATAGTAAATTAAAATTTTTATCTGACAGGTTTTACCAATTCTTGAGATTCTGTATCACGTTGAAGAAAGAAATTCACACCATGTGTACATGGCCCTTATAATATTACTGATCCTTACAGAAGATGATGGCTTTAATAGATCCATTCACGAAGTGGTAAGTTATCATTACTTAAGGGTGTCAGAGTTACAGAATAGGCATGCCCCTCCACGTGATTTACGGCGGCTTTAGCATTTCTTCCTTCCTTTCCTTCTGGTAGATGTTTCCACAAGAACCTCAGAAACGGTGTGTCTTTTTTCAGATTTATGAAGTGCTTTTTTTATGAATGACTAGTAGCCTGTTAAAAATTCTCAAAACTGGGGGCATGTGGGTGGCTCAGTTGGGAATCTGACTTTGGCTCAGGTCATGATCTTGTGGTTTGTGGGTTCCAGCCCCACACTGGGCTCCGTGCTGACAGCTCTGAGCCTGGAGCCTGCTTCGGATTCTGTGTCTCTCCCTCTCTCTGCCCCTCCCCCAGCTTGCAATCTGTCTTTCTCGCTCTCAAACAAAACAAAACAAAACAAAACAAAACAAAACAAAAAAACACATTAAAAACAAAAATTAAGGGGCTCCTGGGTAGCTCAGTCCGTTAAGCGTCCGACTTCAGCTCAGGTCATTATCTCAGAGTTTATGGGTTCAAGCCCCATGGCAGGCCCTTTGTTGACAGCTCAGAGCTTGGAACCTGTTTCAGATTCTGTGTCTCCTTCTCTCTCTGCCCCTCCCCCACTTGTGCTTTGTGTCTGTCTGTATGTGTGTGTGTCTCTTTCAAAAATAAATATTTAAAAAATTTATTTTAATTCTCAAAATGGTTTCTTGGGACGCCTGTGTGGCTCAGTTGGTTAAGTGTCCAACTCTTGATTTCAGCTCAGGTCATGATTTCACGATCCGTGGTATTGAGCCCTGCATCAGGCTCTGCACTGACAGCGTGTAGCCTGCTTGGGATCCTCTGTCTCCCTTTTTCTCTCTGCCCCTCCTCTGGTCGTGTTCTCTCTCCCCCAAAATAAACATTTGAGGGGGGAAAAAACTCTCAAAACAGTTTCTTTAGTAATTGAAGTAAATGTTTTTGCTGTCACTGAGTTCGTTTTTCCTCTGTGTTTCATTTCCCGTTTTTAGTTGTGACAGAAAGTGTCAAACAGGTCAGCCCCTTGTATACACAGTAAGTGAAAGAATAGGGATCAGTCAGAGAAAGACAAATATCATATGACTTCACTCATATGAGGACTTTAAGAGACGAAACAAATGAACATAAGGGAAGGGAAACAAAAATAATATAAAAACAGGGAGGGGGACAAAACACAAGAGACTCTTAAATATGGAGAACAAACAGGGTTACCGGAGGAGTTGTGGGAGGGGGGCTGGGCTAAATGGGTAAGGGGCACTAAGGAATCTCCTCCTGAAATCATTGTTGCACTATATGCTAACTAATTTGGATGTAAATTAAAAAAAAAAAGAAAAAAAAAGAATAGGGAACAAAAAGAAGACGACTGAGAAATTGTTTCATGTTAAAAAAAATTTGTTTTTAATGTTCGTTTATTCTTGAGGGAGAGAGAGACAGTGTGAGTGGGGGGAAGGACAGAGAGATAGAGGGAGACACAGAATCCGAAGCAGGCTCCAGGCTCTGAGCTGTGAGCACAGAGCCCGACATGGGGCTCGAACCCACGAACCACGAGATCATGACCTGAGCCAAAGTCCGAGGCTTAACCCACTGAGCCATCCAGGTGCCCTGTTTGTTGTTTTAAAGATTGTGTTTTTAAATAATCTCTGCACCCAACATGGGGCTCGAACTCACAACCCTGAGATCGGGAGTCACATGCTCCACCGACTGAGCCACGCAGGTGCCCCACTGATACTTCCCTTTGAAAAAATTGGGTTTGGGGGGGCACCTGGGTGGCTCAGTCTGTTAAACGTCCAACTTTGTCTCAGGTCATGATCTCACGGTTTGTGGGTTTGAGCCCCACGTTGAGCTCTGCACTGATAGCACAGAGTCTGCCTCAGATCCTCTGTCTTCTCTCTCTGCCCTTGCATGCTTGCTCTCTCTCTCTCTCTCTCTCTCTCTCTCTCTCTCTCTCCCCCTCCCTCCCTCTCCCTCTCAGAAATAAACATTTAAAAAAATAAAATTTTTTTTTGTCATATTACTGAGTTGTAAGCTTTCTTTATATATTCTGAATCACATGGATTTTTTTCTAGTCTGTTAATGTAGTTTATTATACTGATTAAGTTTTGAATATTAAATCAATCTTACATTCCTTGGATAAACTTGGCCATAATATATTCTCTGTTTTTATATACAGTGTATTTGGTTACATTTTGAGCTCTGATTATTTGTGTCTTTCAAGGAATTTATACATTTCTTCTAAGGGATTGATTTTATTCCTGTAAAGTTGTTCATAATTTTTTTTTTTTTTACTTATTATTGCTTTTTTCTTATTACTGTTTTTTCCACTTACCTTTTAAAAGAATTTTTTTTTTTTTTTTTTATAAATTTTTTTTTTCAACATTTATTTATTTTTGGGACAGAGAGAGACACAGCATGAACAGGGGAGGGGCAGAGAGAGAGGGAGACACAGATACGGAAACAGGCTCCAGGCTCTGAGCCATCAGCCCAGAGCCTGACGCGGGGCTCGAACTCCCGGACCGCGAGATCGTGACCTGGCTGAAGTCGGATGCTTAACCGACTGCGCCACCCAGGCGCCCCAAGAATTTTTTTTTTTAATGTTTATTTATTTTTGAGGGAGAGAGAGAGACAGAATGCGAGCGGGTTGGGGCAGAGAGAGAGGGAGGCACAGAATCCGAAGCAGGCTTCAGGCTCCGAGCTGTCAGCACGGAGCTGGACGTGGGGCTCGAATTCACGAACCGTGAGATCATGACACAAGCTGAGATCAAGAGTTGGGCCTTAACTGACTGAGCCACCCAGGTGCCCCCAGACAATCTTTTCATTTAAAAAAAAATTCTTTTTTAATGTTTATTTTTGAGAGAGACACAGAGTGTGAGTGGGGGAGGGGCAGAGAGAACGGGACACACAGAATCCGAGGCAGGCTCCAGGCTCCGAGCTGTCAGCACAGAGCCCAACTCGGGGCTTGAACTCACAGACCGTGAGATCATGACCTGAGCCGAAGTCGGACGCTTAACCGGCTGAGCCACCGAGGCGCCCCGTCCACTTACCTCTTTATATCTGTACTAGCCGTAGCTTGCTAGCCACAAACTTGCTTTTTGTTTTTAAGATTATTTAGATAGAATTTTAGATCTTTGATTTCAAATCTTTCCACTTTTTTTCCTATAAGCAAAATATATGAAAACTCATAAAATTGATAACCCCCTAGAAAGATGATCAAGAAGAGAAAAAGTTACAAATATATATTACTGGGAGTGTATAAGAGATTAGGACACATATCCCAGAGATACTTAAAAAAATGTTCAGAGGGTACTATGAGTAATTTTATGCTGTAAACTTTAAGTATTAAATGAAATGGACAGATTTCCTCCACTCCCAGAAAAAAAGTAACCAAAGTTCACAAAAGAAACTAAATAAAAATAGTCCTGTTTCTATCAAGGGAACTGACTTTGTAATGTAAAATCCTAAACGGAAAATTATCAGCCCAACTGATCTTTACCTCTGAATTCTTCTGAAAATTGGAGGAAGAGGTAACACCAGTCTTCTAAACCTCATCTAAAGACTAGAAAAAAGGGAAATCTTTGCAGCTCATTTTATGAGTACAGCATAATCCAGATACCAAATTTATCAAAATTTGATAAAGGAAAATTACAGGTGGATTTTGAGTTGAGAGGCAAAAATTTATTAAGTGGCACAAATATAATCAGAAAGCTTGTAAGTCTAATATTGTAAAATGGAGTAAAGCAAGATAGTAAAAAGAACATATGTCAATAACAGTATTCCAGGAATGCAAGGGTGGTTTAGTATTAGAAAATCTCTTAATGTAATTTATTAGAAAAACCATAAATCATGTCAATAGATAACAGCAAAGGATTTGATAAAGTTCAGCACCTATTCATGGTAAACAAGGCAAAATTCTCACAAAATAGGGGTAGAAAAGAAATTCGTTGTCTTTTAGTAAAGTGTATCTACAAAAACCTACAGTTAAAGCATTACACTTGAGGGGTGCCTGAGTAGCTTTAGTCGGTTAAGCGTCTGGCTCTTGATCTCAGCTCAGGTCATGATCTCCCGGTTCATGAGATTGAGACCCGAATCTGGCTCTGTGCTTATAGCACAGAGCCTGCTTGGGATTCTCTCCCTCGCTCTCTGCCCCTCCCCTGCTCACTCTCTAAACGTTCAAAAAAAAAAAAAAGAAAGCATTATAGTTGATTGGAGAATTTTAGAAATAATCTCTTGAAAGTCAGAACAAAGAGGATGCTCTGTGTTACCCCTCCTCTTCAGCATTGTATCAGAATTCTGAGCAGGTCATTTGAACTAGAACAAGATGTAAATGGTTTAAAAATTGAAGAGAGGAAATCAAAATGTCCATGTTTACAGAATTTGTGATTGACTGCATATATAATTCAAGAAACTCTAAAATTAGAACTGTTAGGAAAGTTGAGTGAATTTTCCGGTTCTAAAGGTTGTATACAAAAACAAATACAGTTTGTACAGTAACAAAGTGCTTCAAAAATGTGACCTAGATGTTCTATCTATCTATCTATCTATCTACCTACCTACCTACCTATCTATCTAGAAATATTGCGCATGCGCGAGCAGGGGAGGAGCAAAGAGAGAAAGGGAGAGAGAGAATTCCAAGCAGGCTCCGCACTATCAGTGCAGAGCCCAATGCCGGGCTCGATCTCACGACTTGAGATCATGACCTGAGCTGAAATCAAGAGTCAGACAGTTAACCAAAGGAGCCACCCAGGCGCTCCTAGAGATGCTATTTAAAATGGCAATCATCAGCAAAAGTACGTAAATGAAAGGTACTAAATATGACATAATAAATGGAGAGAGGATACTATCTTGTGTTTATGGACAACTCTGTTCAGTGACTGAGTTGTTAATTTTGCTTTCGAATTAATCGCTATGTTCAATGCAGTTCTTACCAGCATTGTAACAGTTTTTTGGAGGAGACTTGATAAAATACAGTTTGAACAACATGGATTTGAACTATGTAGCTGTACTTGGACGTTTTCAATAAATACAGTAGTGCTTCTCACTAAGTTAGTTTTTCAGGAGTCAAAATTTTGTTATAGATGGATTTTTGACCGTGGAGGGGGTCAACTTGTTCCACATTGTTCAAGGGTCAACTACGATCCCTGAAATTCTAGGGAGGAGTATTTTGCGCAGAGAGTTTTTGGAGAAAAGCAATGTGGACTTACCCTACCAGATAAAACTAGTTACAAAACATTAGTAATCAAGATGTGTTTCATTAATAATGGAATAAAAAAATAGATAAATGCAAAAGACAATAGAGAATACAGAAATTACTCACACATGGAAACACAAAGTGTGACAGAAATAGTAGGTAAATTGTGCTGAGACTGAGAGCTTGGCTTATCTAAGTAGAAAAAGTAAAATTATATGATCCTTGCCCCACATACAAAGACAAATTCCACTTGTGTCAACAAGACTTGGATGTGAAAAGCTGACCTTTAAAACCTCCACAAAGAGAAACGAAAGCTAATATTTGTTCCCAACTAGAGACAGGGATTTCTTACATTTTATGCTATACAATGTATAAACCATGAGTGCAAACATTCATACATTTGACCACATTAAAATAAAAACTTTTCATGGTGAGATGAGAACAAGCCATAGACTACAAGATGGATTAGCATTTTTTAGGATTGGCATAATCAGAAAAACAAAGTATTCAGTAGAAAAATGGGCAAAGTAATAGAAAAGCAGAATATAAAACCCGAATGACTAATAGGCATTTTAAAAAGATGTTCAACCTAGTGATTCATTAGGATCCTGCTGACTAAAATAACTGCAGTAGTTTGTCCTTGTCAGTTGGGCAGAAACTACAAGCCCCGTTAAGAACCGGAAAGGATATAGAGAAAGACCACTCTCCTAGTCCTCTTTGAGACGACTGTATAAATGAGCAGACCAACTTTCGAGAGGAATCAGGCCTTTCACACTCCTCAAAAACTGCAGAAGTAAATAAATACTCTGCCTCCCGGCAATTCCGTTTTCTGGTTTGCGTCCTCAGAAAACCTTTTTCAGATTTTCACAAGAACGCACCTGAAAGAATGTTCATTGTAGCATCGTTTGTAGTGTTCAAAGATGGCAAACAGCTGATAACATCAATGAGATACTGTGCAGCAGCCAGAACGAATGAAATAGAGCCACATGGATTGATAATAGTAAATCTCAAAAATCTGCATGGTAATCAGGTATCCAGTTCAGGCTGCCAGAGGTTAGAGAATAGGATTAGGGAGGAGGAGTTCAGAAGCAAAGATATTAACATTTGATAAAATGGTGAAGATACAGTGGTGTTCTTCATAGCTGGCTATTTAACTTCTGTGAACTTTGAAATGTGATGACAGAAATCTCTAACTGTACTCTCTGATATGGTAGCACTTGTAGTGTGGCTGGTGTGACCGAGGAATTGAATTTTTAGTTTTATTACAATTTAAGTTTAACTTAAGGACCCACCTACGGCTAGTGCTACTGTGATGAACAGTACTGCTCTGTGCTTTTTAGTTAACAGGGACCCAAACCTGCATTTATTTTAAAAAAAGAGCTATTCAGTGACTTTGCAATTTTGCGTCCTAGCAAAATCTTGGCGATTTGTTTATGAAGTCAGGAAGTACTGAAAAATGGGCGGCTTAAAATAGGTGTTGGATAGATTATTTTTCTTTAAAAAATGTTCGTGATTCCTGACTTTGGATAATTAACGCTCAGGCAATAAAGGTAGAGTAAGGAATCTCTGGTTTCTGAGTTTCATATAGTGAGATTTTGGACAGTTAAGGGTAAGGATCTATATCGCAACATTGTTTTTACTAGGGGAAAACCTGGAAAATAGCCTAATTTCCATTAGTAGAAGAGTGGACCAAAAGAAGTGTGGCCTATGAGTGCAGTACTCTTCAGTGGTTAGATGGAAGGAAGTAGAGGCGATATTCAGATACTTAACAAGTATGGTACCAAAACCAGCCAGTAAGAATGGCTGTCAACCATGGTCTTTCGTTGTCTGCTGTATGTTAGTTGCTGAACCCTCAGGAGGTCCTGGGGGAGTGGCTTGGTGTAACAGCTCTTACTGACTGCCATAGAAGTATTCATCTTAAAAAGTGATCGGCACTATGGGAATTTGGCATATGTGGTAAGTATTAATGTTCTTAGATGCATCAACATAGGGGGCTTCCAAGAACATACTGAGTGAAAAAACAAGATGCAAATAAATACCTATGTGTGTTAGTGTCCTGGGCTGCCATCCTGCTGCGGTCTGGGTGGCTAAACACAACAGAAATTTATGGTCACAGTTCTGGTGATTAGAAGTTCAAAAGCAAGGTGTCAGCAGGGCCGTGTTTTCTCTGAAGGATCTAGGGGAGAGATCTTGCCTCTTCTTAGCTTCTGGTGGCCAGTCCACGCATGTCCTTGGCATGCAGTTTCAGCGTGTCTGTTGTCTCGTGACCTTCCCTCCCGTGAATGTCTGTTTCTGTGTCTCTTCTCTTCTTATGGCGACACCGGCCATATTGGGCTTAGGGTCTTTCCTAACCCAGTATAATCTCATCTTAGTTATATCTATAAAGACCCTGTTTTCAAATAAGGTCACATTCACAGGTTTGGGGTGACATGAATTTTGGAGAACGCTATTCAGTCTAAGACACAGTGATACTGTTTTTGTAAACTAGCAAATATACAAAGGAATCCTGGGTTTTGGGGGGAGTGTGTGCACACATAAAGCATTTGAAAGCGACTGGAAAGATACATACTAAACTCAAGATAGTTGATTAGTGGTTGATAGTGGGGGAATAAAATGGGATTTATACATTTAAAAAATGAAATCTTAACAGTTAATGTCAATTGTGGGAGTATGGAGGTTAATTATTCTTGGTCTTTCTATACAATAATTATTATACAATTATTCTTGGTCTTTCTTTGATTTTTTAAAGAGTTGATATTATATAATACATTAATGTATACTACTCTAGCTTATAAACATTTTGAAGAGATATGTTCAATAAAGCCAAATTTGTATAGGGGGGAAAAGCTCAGGAAAAGACCTAGGACAAGCAATTCTCTCGGGTACTTTTTGAGAAGGAAGACATTTTCAGATCCTTGAGGGGTTTCCTTCTGCATGTTATTTGAGTTAGTTTACCATGAAATGATAAATATATATATTGCACAATCAGGATAGCAGTCTATGATTATTAAACTGTCTGTACAAGTATTGAATATGAGAGATGGGGAATTGTTTTTGTAAGAACCAGTTAAAGAAGTCAACGACTACAGCTAGGTTACCAAGAAAATTTTCCGTATGTTACCCATTCTGCATTGATGTCCCATGGAAAGCTGTGTGAGCTTTGTAAGGAGTTATTTATAATTCTTCTTAAGCACTACCCGCATTTCTAAACAGTGATCATTTTTCACAGGAAGAAAAGAAAGAAATTTACGTAAACACTAAATTGGATTTCTGATTTTCATAGTAACATTGTAAGTGTACTGTGTGGCTAGTATTTAAATATTTGTAGAATGTTAAATGAAGAAGACTGCTTTTATTCCAAACCCTCCTTCCATCCAGTTATATAACTCTCACACACAGGCAGATGATAAGAACTAATGACCTCTGTTTCAAATAAGGATGCCTTAGGATAATTTATTTCTAAATCAAGGAGCCGAGAGAAGAGAAACTGAGCTCTACTCAAAGGTGTGACCTTTAAAAAGACAGAAGCTGCTGTCTCTAGTAAAGTTGCTTAATGAGTATCATGTGTTATGTGTTAGTTCCCTTGCAGACTTAAGAGCACTGGTTCTAAAACTTTTTGGTCTTTACACTTGAAAATAATTGAGGCCACCAAATAGCTTTTTTTCTGTGGGTTGTAGTTTTGTACATCTATCTTATTAGAAATTAAAACTGAAATATTTTAAAAAATATTAGGTCATTTAGAAATACTGGTCATTATAATGAGCCCATTACATGTTAGCATCAATAATCCATTTTTATGAAAAATAACTGTTTTTCCCAAACAAAAATTCAGCAAGAAGAATGGCATTGTTTTATGTTTTTGCAAATCTTTTTAATGAATTGCCTTAACAGAAGACTGATAGATTCTCTCGTCCGCTTCTGTGTTAAACTTGTTTAACATGACTATCAGCCACGTTGTGTAGTGTCTGGAAAACTCAACTACATACTCATGAGACAATGAGCGTGGAAAGTAATGTCTTGGTGTTATCATGAAAATAGTTTTGACCTTGAGAATGCTCCAGAAATGTCTCCGGGACCCCTGGAGCATTCCGGGACCACGTTTTGAGAACTGCTGCATTAGAGAGTAAGTCAGAAGGACTCAGCACTTCACTGTTCCTTTATAAAGGTTCAACTGGTCTGTTTCTATCCCCCCTTTTTTCATTTCTAATAGTTTTTGGACTTTTTGAGGGGCAGATTTATCAGAGAAATACCTATTTTAATGATTTTTTTAATGTGTATTCATTTTTGAGAGAGAGAGAGAGAGAGAGAGACCGAGTGTGAGCAGGGGAGGGGTAGAGAGAGAGGGAGACCCAGAATCCATAGCAGGCTCCAGGCTCCGAGCTGTCAGCACAGAGCCGAAGCAGGGCTCGAACTCATTAACCATGGGATCATGACCTGAGCCGAAGTTGCCCCTATTTTAATGATTTTTTAGAAGAACTGAAGTACAGCTGTATGATTTGGTCTCAATCACATTGTCCTGATTCCATGGATTATAATTGTGGTTTGTTACTGCTTTGAGTTTTGTTTGGTAGTCGTTATTGTCTTTCTCTTGAAGTCACTTTGTGTTGTCACGGTAGAGAGGATGAGCAGCTAAGTAGTTACATGTGTGGTGGTTTGGGTTTTTCCCCAGAAATGATGCATGGGCGGTTCATGTTGATTCTTTGCATAATTATAAGTCTTTATTTGTCTGTATACTTGTGTGGTGGTTTCTCTAGGTATAGAATTTTAAATCATAATCCATTCCTCAAAAATTTATGGACATCGTTCTGTTGTTACGCAGATGGGTGGTGTTGAAGATGAGAAATCTAATGTTAGTTTGCTTGTCTTTCTTTTGGTGATAACCTGTTTCTTCTGTCCGGGAGCCAATAGGATTTTATTACATACTGTAAATTCAGAAGTCTTCCCAGAATAAATTTTGCTTTCTTTCAGTATTTCTGCTCGGAATGTTGAAAGTTTGTTTCTTTTTCCTCAGAAAAATTTTCTCCTGTCACTAATTATTCTGTTCTCCTTCTAGTCTTGTACCCTTTGGAACTTCTATTAAGTAGATATTAGGTCTCCAGTTTGCTGTCGTACTTTATTTTTGTCTTTTTGCCTTTTACTGCTGTTGTCTCAGAGAACTTTTTCAATTTTTTTCTTTCAAATCACCAACCTGCTGCACTGCCCAGTTTTTGCCTCTCTCTCTGACGCCATGTCACGTATCTACCGTGGAACCGCGCCATCTTGAGCTGGAAAACAGTTCTTGCTTTCTGAGGTGTGGCGGTGAGCGCCACCGTTGCCTGCTCTGAGGAGCCGGAGCAGGACACGGCACGTCTCTTCCGGAGCTGGGCTTATCTGCGTTTCTTGGCCTTTCCTGAACACAAGTCTGAAGCTTTTCCGTGGTGGTTGGGACAGCTCTACTTTTCAAGAGACTCCTCAGTTTTCTTATTTTCGCTTTCAAACTGCTGAGCTCTGATTGGGTTTTCTCTCTCGACTTTGTGCCATCGTCTTCCAGACATATCTCCTTTTCGTCTATTAACGATATCCTCTGTTTTCCAGATCTATTTTCTTTCCTTTTCTGTTTAAGAAGGAAGAGGTAAACACCTCAGCACTGCTTCACTACCTTGAACTGAAAGTCTCACAGTTCACTTTTATATACTAACTCACGTTCAGAGCAAAGTCAGGGCTTATCAGAAATTGTAGACATGGATAATCCCTCTTTTCTGGAAGCAATCCTGTTCACTTAAACTTCTCTTCCCCACTACAGATATTAAAAAATATCACTTGGTATTCAGAACGGGTTTTAACTGAAATTTCACTGGGGAGTCTCCTGATACTGGTCGTAATAAGAACCATCCAGTACAACATGACAAGGACAAGAGTAAGTATTCCGTGGCTATTTTTTTAAATTGTTATGTATATAGCACAATTAGGCCTGTAGTTTAAAGCAATCTCAATATTTCGAGTACTAACATTTTCATGAAATATGGTCAGAAAATACAGATCTGCGTATAGTCGCTGAATTACATGATCCTGAAATAACATGTATAGTGTCTGTGTTTTAATATTTAATAGATTGCACAGAGATATTTTACATGAAACAAAAGGAGCAGTGGGCATATTTAGATAAAAAAATGTTTACCTTTGCTGAACCAGTAACCCCGATTTTCCCTTTAAAAGCAGCCACAACAGGGGCACCTGGGTGGCTCAGTCGGTTGAGCGTCCGACTCTTGGTGTTGGCTCAAGGCATGATCTCACGGTTTCGTGAGTTCGATCCCCACGTCGGGCCCTGCACTGGCAGCTCGGAGCTTGCTTGGGATTCTCTCTCCACCGCCCCGCCTCCCGTCTCTGCCCCTCTCCCACTCAAACTGTCTCTGTCTCTCTCAAATAAATAAATGAAACTTAAAAAATAAAAGCAACAACAAACTGTGTGAAGATACAAAGTGTGCGAGAATTATGAATTCAGATGGGAAAGAAAAGTAGAAAGAATACTTTCAAGAGTAAAAGGAAAACTTCAACTGGATTGTATTTGCAGCGCCTGGGAGCAAGTTTCAGGTCTGGTCTATAGAGAAGGAATATACAGAATTCACAGCTCAGAGAAATGGTCAGGTTTACTGCACTGTGTCCAGTTATTTCCCTCAATGAGGCTAATGTAGATACTTGTCCATAATCTTTTATGTGAAACTCTAGGAGCCGGGTATGGTTAAGAATGGAGAATTTTTTGATTTTAGAAAGCTAATTACACTACTTACATTACAGTGCTGCAGTGTATGGAACCACTAGGTTCCTGTAATTAAACATTAGTATTTCTGCAGCGGAATAATTCAGTATCCACCAGGAGAGGGATAACGAAGACCATAAGTAGCATCATAATCTTTTGTACCAGTATGAAAAAACTTTGAATTTTTTTTTTAATGTTTATTTATTTTTGAGAAGAGAGAGACAGAGCTTGAGTGGGGGAGGAGAGAGGAAGAGGGAGACACAGGATCTGAAAGAGGCTCCAGGCTCCGAACTGTCAGCCCAGAGCCCGACACGGGGCTCGAACTCACAGACCGCGAGAACACGACCTGAACCGAAGTCGGACACACAACCGACTGAGCCACCCGGGCGCCCCAAAGCTTTGAATTTTCAATGCTTTGTTAAGGATTTTAGAATTAGAGAAAAGGGATTGTGGACCCGAACTTTCTAGAATCAGTGACAGTTGAGTCGACATTTCCTTCTGGTTGACCTTGCTTCAGACATAGAGACGACTCGATGTCTGTTTTCACCTTGCTATTTTCTCGCAGGACAAGTACCTTCACACCAACTGTCTGGCCGCCTTGGCAAACATGTCGGCACAGTTTCGTTCCCTCCACCAGTACGCTGCCCAGAGGATCATCAGGTAAATATGAGGTTTACGAGAAATACTGAGGTGTGCCTTTTGGCTGACCCAGCGGAACGGCTACCGTGGTGGTCCCTTTTTAATGTTATCCACGAGGAATATCAAATTTTCCTGCCTAGTATTTATCACCTTCTTGTTTCGTTGAAAATACCTCGTCCTGCTCTGTCTTCCTACCCAGCTTTTTGGTCAGAGTTAATTGTATTTACTTTTCTGTCTTTTTATGAAATTTAGTTGTAAGCTTTGCGTGTTAGCTTTTTACAGAGGAGCAGGTATATTTCTTAGTAGCGTAAACCACAACCATATTTGCTGAGCATTTTGCAGAGCATCGCATTATGCTTTTAAGGGAGGGTAGCTGTGTTTGTTTTAGAGAATTCCTCTAGTAGCAGTTTACTGTTGCATCACTTTCCTATTGACTGTTGTAACAGATGACCCCAAATTAATGTCTTAAAACAACACAGATTTATTAATCGGTAGGCTAAAAGCTCAACACAGGTCTCGCTAGGCTACAATCAAGATGCTACTGGGTGGCGTTCCTTTCTAGCAGCTCTAGAGGAGGAAGTCTGTTTCCTTGGCTCTTGCAGCTGCTACAAGCTGCCAGCTTTCCTTGGCTCGTGGCCCCTTCCTCCACTGTCCGCGCCAGCTGCATTAGGTTGTTGAGTCGTTCTTATGTCTCATCCCTCTGACCTCCTCCCTTTTCCACTCGGAGGATTCTTGTGGTCGCCTTGGCCCTATCCGGGTAACCCAGGGTGACGTACCCATCTCAAGGTCTGTGGCTGAATCACAATTGCAGAGTGCCCTTTGCACATTCACAGGTTGGGGGATCGGCAGGTGGACATTTTGGGAGTAACCATTATTCTGCCTGCCACAACGTCACCAGAAGGTCCTTTCTGTCCTCTCTCCACCCTTTGCCAAAGACATTGTCTTTAAGGGCAGGAAAGCTAATTAACAAATGATGAATGAATTTTAAGTTTATTTATTTATTTTGAGAGAGAGAGAGGGAGAACAGGAGGGGCAGAGAGAGAGAGAGGGAAAGAGAGAACCCCAAGCAAGCCCTGCACTAATAGTGCAGGGCTCAAACTCATGAACCATGAGATCATGACCAGAGCCGAAACCAAGAGTCAGATGCTTAACCGACTGAGCCACCCAGGTGCCCCTCATTTGCAAAGATTTTTAATATATGTGGGTACTTTTGGTCTTTGGGGTGGAATGCACAAGATTGTCGTCGAGGCTCTCAAGTAGAGCATTTGTTATGTAAGTCAGTGAAGTCAGATCGTTTCCTCTAGACCTTGCCTTTGGAGCAGTGCAATTCTAATGATTAATTCTTGTGTTCCAGGCATTGGTGGTAATCACAAGTCCGTATCACTTTTAAACTCTGATCTTACTTTCCATCCATTGGTTGGAGATGCTTACTGAGCTGGCTTCATTTTTAACAGTCACTCAGCATTATATATTTATCCTCAGAATTTAGCAAGGATATTTCCAGTGACTCACTGGTTAGTTGAGGTCCGGTCCTAATATGTTATATTGGCTTATTTGGGGGTTTGTACTTAGGTGGTTGTCTGTTTGACTGACCTTGTACTAACACTAACTTGATGACTTAAAGCTCACATAGCATCTCCTCATACCTCAGGTTCTTCCAGGTGTTCTGAAGATTCTTTAGTTTCTAAATAGTAATTTTTTTGTTACTGTGCTTTAGTTCAGCATGGCAGATTTAATGGTGTTGTGCCGCTTTGAGGTCTGTTTGTGTGTGCGTGTGTGTGTGTGTGTGTGTGTGTGTGTGTAGCTTCATAGTGGCTTGATGAAGGTTTCAGTACAAGATTCATTTTCCTTAATGGATACACCAACATTTGACCCGTTCAGAATGAAATTGGCAAGTGAACTGGTTCACATTTCGAGTTCTGATAGCAGGTGTCAAGTGAGATGAAATAAACAGTTTCTAAGTATAAGAGTTGGGAAAGCAGTTAAAGCACTGTGCCCAGTTTTCTATCTATGATGAATAAAGCAGAAAAGTGATTGGATTTGGAGAAATAAGAAACATAATTGAGATTTGTGATTTGGGAATATCTAGATCAAATTTATCACCAATAAGGAATACTGCTGTATTTTAATGGAGTTCTGTTTAGCATTGTGTTAGTGAGGAACTGTGTTACGCACTGCAAAGTCCATATATCCAAATTAGTTGTGAAGGTTCCTGCTTGTCCTTCGGTAGCTGAGATAAGACGAGGACCAGCGTATGTACAGCAGAATGTCTTAGAATGAGAGACAAATCCCTATGGTGAGGGTGACTGGTTGGTTCAGAGAATGGGCAAATTACATCTTACTGAGAAATCAGGCAAGGTGATTTGAGAGAGGTGGCTCTAGAGATCGGCCTGATAAGGAAAAGCACCAACCACAACAACGCAGACCGAGAGGGGCTGTGATAAACAGCATTCTATTTAGAAAATAACCAGTCCCATTCAGATGGCATGTTGTGGACCTGTATAGGGATTATAGGAGGAAAGCCTGGAAGAACCAACTGGGGCCACCTTGGAGGGTGCTTAGGTCTTAGATGCACAGTTTGGAATAATGGAAGGAATTGAGAGAAGAGAAGTTCTGATCTTCAGTAACAAAAAAGAGACTGTGAATGATGAGCTGTAAGTGGATTCTTAAAAAAATAATTGAATAGAAGTTTCTGGAGTCCTCAGTTTCTGCAGATGATATTGGTATGCTTTGTTTGTCACACCGAGGGCCCTGGGCAGTTCTAACAAGTTCCCAGATGCTGCCAGCACTTCAGATTCAGGGGCCACATGTGAGTCACCAGTATAGACCGGGACATCGTCATCCAGGAGAGGAGTGAGCCTGTTAGAAATGTGAGTGTCAGCCCAGCTTTAGACCTGCTGAATCAAAGTCTTCATCCTAACAAGATCCCCAAAGAGTTGTATGCATACTCACATTTGGAAAGCACTTTGAGCTTGGACCTGGAAATAACAATTTATTCCTGTAGAAAACACTCACTTTCAGATGGAAACGGGGGCCAACTTTTTAATCTTGAGGAAACTCGTTTTTCGACTAAATGTTTGTGTTCAGGGTATAGAATTGTCAAGTATGATAAGGAATGCATAACAAAATACACAGATTTATTATAGCAGATCTATATATAATAGATACACAGATTTATTATAGCAGTACAACTCAAGATTCACCAGATGCTTCAGTAACTCCTTCAAGTGAGAAGTAATCAGTTTCATATACACATTTTCTAAATCCTGCTTTAGGAAGAGACCACACAGTATCTATCAGTTGCAAAACGTAGGAGAGCCAATATTTCATGCCATCTTCAACAAAATGCAAAATAGAGTAACATGTTACATTGCTGTGACGTAGGCTGTGAGTAAAGCTTTTAAAAGCCTTTTTAGCTGGACATAAGCGTAAGGAATGATTTCTTATGGTGTCTGTGCTGTTGTTTCATGTTTAATGACAGTGTATCTTCCACAAAGTCTTGGTATTCTAGAAAAATCTCATAAGCATATATGATTTGAGTTTTGTTCAACTGTAAAATCTTTTGAATATTCTATAAGCATGGGCATTTGATATGATCATTATTTGGGATTATACTTAGCTCAGTCAAAAACATTTATTTTTAAAGTTTATTTATTTGAGAGAGCGAGAGAGAGCAAGAGAGAAAGAGCAGGGGAGGAGCAAAAAGAGAATCTCAAGCAGGCTCTGCACTGCCAGCACGAGCCCAACATGGGGCTCGGACTCACGAACCATGAGATTATGACATGATCATGACCACTCAATTAAAAACATTTATGAAGAGGGGGGCACCTGAGTGGCTTGGTCTGTTAAGCATCTTTGATTTGGGCTCAGGCCGTGATCTTATGATTTGAGTTTGAGCCCTGTGTCGGGCTTGTGCTGGCAGTGCAGCCTGCTTGGGATTCTCTCTCTCCTTCTCTCTCTGCCCCTCTTGTGCATATGTGCACTGTCTCTTAAAAATAAACAAACACTTGGGGCACCTGGGTGGCTCAGTCGGTTAAGCGGCCGACTTCGGCTCAGGTCATGATCTCTCAGTCTGTGAGTTCGAGCCCCGCGTCGGGCTCTGTGCTGACAGCTCAGAGCCTGGAGCCTGTTTCAGATTCTGTGTCTCCCTCTCTCTGACCCTCCCCGGTTCATGCTCTGTCTCTCTCTGTCTCAAAAATAAATAAATGTTAAAAAATAATAATAATAAACAAACACTTAAAAAACATTTATAAAGAGTAGATTATAACCCAGAAAAGAATAGAATATATGCAGGGAATTGTGGGTTACAAAGGCATCATTAGTTACTTCCTGCCCGTAAGACCTTCCCAACTTGCCCCCACCCCCCACTGGCTCCTTCCTCTGGCTTTGCCTTCACGGCTTAATACATACTTTTCTCCAGTATTTCATGCTACATTATTTTTTTCTTCTCTCTTTGCTCATTGTCCCTAGGAGTTCACAGACATGCCTTTGACTTCACCTACCATGCACTTGTGTACGGAAAACCATCCAAATTCATGGTTCTGATCGCTCCATTTTTTCTGAGGCAGGCAGTACAGTATAGTGGGTAAGAGCATAGACTCTTACCCACTCTGAAACGTACTAGTTCTGGAACCGTGGAGAAGTTACTTAACTTCTCTATGTAACAGCTTCCCCATTGTAAGATGGGTGACAGTAGTTGTTATTTCAGGGGATGTGGTGAGGGTTAAGTGAGTTCATATTTGCAAAAGGCCTGGCACATAACATGCACTCTATATAAGTGTTGACTGGCCGAACACTTACTCTAGTAACGTCACTCCCTGGATGTATCCCATGCTCACCTCAAACTTTTATTAAGTTTAAAACTTAATAAAAGCTCACCTTAAGCTCAGTTGGAGCTGAACTCCCGCTCTTTCAAACCCGCTCTTCCTTGTAAATTCCCTGTACCAGGTAATCGCCCTCACCCTAACCGCCTAAGTTGCCAAGTAATTCTCCATCATTTCTCCCTTTTCTTTAAATGCTATATCCATTTGGGCCCTGGAGTTCTGTCTTACTCTGCCGTTGAAGCTCACATTCCTGCCCCATGTCCTGTCTCCGCCAGTACTGCCTTGGTTCACAGGTTCACCATCTTGAACCCACACGGTGTCATTAGCCTGCCTGATCCTTTGCCTCCTCACCTGCCCTGCCCATAGGCTTTGGCTCTGCTGCTTCCATTTGAAGGCATATCTCAACACACTGCTCCTTAGGCTTCAAGTTAGTCAGTAGCTTCCCTTTGCCAGGAGGTTACAGTTCAACTTCCTCAAACCGGTGGCTCTCAGCTTTGGGTGATTTTGGCAGTGTCTGGAATAAGGTTTTGTTTTTTCATTGTTTTTGTGGGGGTTTTTTTGTTTGTTTTATTTGGATTTTTTTTTTTTTTTTTTTTTTTTTTTTTTGGTTGTTGCAACTGGGGAGGAGGTTGCTACTGACATCTAGTGGGTAGAGGCCAGCGATATTGCTAAATATCCTATAATACACAGTACAACAAAGAATTGTCCCGCCCAGAATGTCAGTGGTGCCGAGGCTGAGGAACTTTGCCTTATGGGAAATAATCGGGGTCCTGCCATTTGCCCTCTGTCTTCTGTTACGACCTGTGATATATTGGCAGGTGCCTGCTGCTCTGACTTCGCTGAATCATTGCAGTTCCTTGCTCTTTCACAGCTGCACTTCTGTGTCTAGCCCTGGAAAAAAGTTGAGGCTTTTTCACTTTTTGTCACCTCTTCCTTCTGCAGAGCCTTTTCCACCAGCTTCCTACCCCTCTGTTGCATTTTACCTTGCTCCTGCAATGGCCAGACCTCCCGGCCCGCCTCCCCCCCCCCCGCCTCCCCCCACCCCCTATAGCTCTTGGGTCTTTTTACTTTAGACCTAGCTGCTGCTAACACAGTCAGTTCGTGTTTCCCTGTTCAGATTACAATGAGGAAGAACCCAGCTGGCCTTATTCATTGCTTTGTAGAAGTCCCAGGTCACCATCAGTTTCTGGCCCAGTAGCTACTTACCGGGCCAGGAGCGGGGCCAACGGGCCAGAAAAGGAGAAGGTTACCTGTTGGAAAATGTGGCTTCTCCCAGAGGCGGGTGTGGGAGAGAGATAACTGGAGCGTCTTCTTGAGCTGACCATTATAGGTACTTGTGACACATGGGCCTGACCTGAGGTTGCAAGTCTTGTTGCCTAAGCAGAGTAGTAATTACTGGAAATAAAAGACTTGTGCTATATTTCTTTGCATTAGTTTACAGAGAGTCGCTCTCATGAAGCACACTGTAGACTTTTAATAAGTACTTACTGACCGATTCTTAGAAGGTGGACTGACATCTGACATTTTAAGCTTGGTTCTGGCAGCCGTCTTTCTGAAACTTTATGTAAATTGATTTGTCTCTAGCTGCATTTTGCACATACCTGCTGCTGCTTGGAGCCAGGGAAGTTGATGACAGTGCAGAGTTTTGTTGGAAGCTAGTTTTGTTGGAAGCTTTCTGGTCTTCCAAACCTCTTGACAATAAAATAATATGAAACGTAGGTTAGATTTTTATTTACAACTATTTTTTTAATGTTTATTTACTTTTTTTAGAATTAATAAGTGAAGTTTTATTTATTTATTTTTTTGTATGAAATTTATTGTCAAATTGGTTTCCAGACAACACCCAGTGCTCATCCCAACAGGTGCCCTCCTCCATGCCCATCACCCACTTTCCCCTCCCTCCCACCCCTCACCAACCCTCAGTTTATTCTCAGTTTTTAACTTGTCTCTTATGTTTTGCCTCCTTCCCTCTCTGTAACTTTTTTCCCCCTTCCCCTCCCCCATGGGTTTCTGTTAAGTTTCTCAGGATCCACATAAGAGTGAAAACATATGGTATCTGTCTTTCTCTGCCTGACTTATTTCACTTAGCACAACACTCTCCAGTTCCATCCACGTCGCTACAAAAGACCAGATTTCATTCTTTCTCATTGCCATGTAGTATTCCATTGTGTATATAAACCACAATTTCTTTATCCATTCATCAGTTGATGGACATTTAGGCTTTTTCCATAATTTGGCTATTGTTGAAAGTGCTGCTATTTTGAGAAAGAGACAGAGCACGAGCAGGGGAGGGGCAGAGAGAGAGGGAGACACAGAATCCGAAGCAGGCTCCAGGCCCTGAGCCGTCAGCACAGAGCCCAATACAGGACTTGAACCCCTGAACTGTCAGATTATGACGTGAGACCAAGTTGGATGTTTCACCAACCGAACCACCTAGGCGCTCCTAATTACAACTATTTAATAGTAGTACAAAGGAGGGTTTTTTGGTAAAATCTAATCAGTAATCTAAGAATTTAAAAATGCTTCAACCCATGATTTTTGCTCTTACCTTTTCTTACCGTTAACAGCCAGCAGTAATGAATGTAGACTCTTGCACATTCTCCTTCTCTCTGTCTAACCAGCCCCAGACTGGCAGTTATGTAAGCTTCCTTGTTCTGCTCTGCATATGTAACAATAGACATTGTAGTCATCCAGCATTTTTCTGAAGACTGCATAAACCAGGTTGGTTGTTTAACTCTGAGTGGTTAGCTCCTGTATTTTGGACAAAACTAGGTCATTCAGGATGGTTCATGGAATCAAAGATAGACAGTTTGCTTTTAATAATACTATCTGGTATTAACTTACCACATCAGGTTTCCTCACTTCTGTCCCCAATGAATTAAGTTTTCATTTTTTTTTTTCTGAGCCAAGCAATACATTGAACTGAAAGCCTACAAGAAAATATTAAGAAGCAAAACGGTCTGTCGTTGGGATGAATGTATATTATGCAACATAAAATACTCAAATGTACTCATATATAGTGATATATCTGGTTATTTCTCTTGGTTATAGTATTTCAGCAGTACAGTTTTATTTTTAAAATAAGGCCCATTCGATGATAAATTTACACCTATCACCTTCAGTATCTCTCTGCTAGTTTCCTTTTTGTTGCATTTAAGACTAGTAAAAGTGTGGAGGCTTAGTTTAGGGTATTGATGCTACACGGCTGGTAAGTGTGTCCAGATTAAAAGCCCGGGTTCATTCCACTGCACTGGCAGAGAGAGAGAGAGAGAGAGAGAGAGAGAGAGAGAGAGAGAGAAGGAGGGAGGGAGGGAGGGGCAAAGCATTATTTCTGAGGGTAATTCACATATCCAAGCTATGGAGGTTTTCTTGAACAGATGGTTCTCTGCCATGGAAGGTGACCAAGCTCTAATTGATCATTCCATTCCCCCCTCATTTCAACTTTCTCCCGATAATATAGCTAAGTACCTAGAATTACAGTTGCAAAGACTGGAAGGTCTTTTCTTTTGTTCTTAAACTTGCTAGTTGAGAAAGGTATGGATGTGTCGAGGCCCTGCTGTACATGGTGTGTGGATATTATCCTGCAAGATGACCTTCGGAATGAGGACAAGAACTGTGTATCATTCAGCCTACAATTCTAATATTTTTATGTATTCTACTTAATCCCTGACGTCAGAATTTATTTTTAATGCAGTAAGTACTTAGCAGGCTTTTGCTGTAGACCTGCTACTACTGAAATTCTCTTTAATTTTAGATATTTCACATTTTAATTTCAGATGAAGGCCATTCCTTGTATCTAGAAATTCAGTGTTAGTTCTACTCATGTTGGTTTTATTTTTTAAATCTCTAATAATTCCGTTGCAGTCTGTATCGTTACCTGATATCACTGTATTCAGGAAAGTATTTCTTTAGGGAAGGAATTCTGTGACATTAAGGATTATAACAAAGTTCAACTCTGTTTCTGAAATCCTGGTAAGATGTGTTTTCTGATGACGTATGTATGCCTCGTGCAAGTGTTGTGAGGGTCATTAATGGCTTGCAAAGTCTTTAGCAGCTGTCTCTTTTCTCTTAACAGTTTTGTGACATTTTTGAAATAATTTTAATCTAAAAATAAATCTAGATAACATCGCTACAAAAAAGTTTCTTGCTCTCTGTTAATACTCCTGGATTCTGATTTCCTTGCCCAAAGGAACATCAATTGCCCATATATCCCAAATATTTCACCGAATGAAAACGTCACTGAATATAGTTTTAAGTAATATGTCTTATTTTAGATTGGTAGGAGGTCTGAGCAATGGTTTTGCAGTTTAAATACTTCTGTTAAATTTACATGGTTTATTTTAGAGGAGAGAATTAACTTGTTTTTGCCTGACACGTAGGCAATACAGTACTTGCAGCTTCCCAGTTGCTTCGGACTTTGCCGATCCTTGTCTGATCTTGGCATAACAACCAAGAAAGGAAGGAAAAATATTTTGCCATAAAATCTGGCTTCCTGCACTTCCTACAGTTAATGGTACTTTGAAGGTAACTAAATTTTGTGGGAAAATCAGCCATGGTTTGCTTTTTAGTTTAGCCCTTTCTTAAGTTACATTGAGAGTACTTAGCTCCCAGTTGAAAACCTGTGTTTTCAATAGAGAATTTCTAACCATTCAGAGACTGCTAGTATTTAGCAATAAGTGTATCTGCGTAGATTTGATGGGACATGTGAAAACTTCACAATTGTTTTAATTTTAGTTTAGATTGCTCGCCCACTCAAAATACCAACTTTTAAAGTAGCATGATGCACACTTACCTGAATTTTTATCTCTTATAAGTACAGATTTTTCTAAGCAGAATTGTCACATGGGACATTAAACCTTAAAATAACATGCATGGAACTTTATAGAATGTTCTAGTCATATTGTAGAGGTAATGGAGAGGGTTCACACTTTGTCCTTTAGCCATGGATTATTAAGCTCCTATTCCTGTCTACTATAAAGGACCGAGATTTTTACCCAACTTTCAAGCTGACAAATTAGCTTCCACAGTTTCATGGGTGTCGGTAGAGACTCAGTATTCTTGGGTCAGAGACAAAGGACAGTCTCTTAACCACACCAGTGGGAGGAGCCAGAATATCATTTTTGTGTGTGGTTCCTCATGTGTCCAGAGCACGACACAACAGTGGGCATCTGTACACGCCGTGGGCTGCATTACAGAAGAGGAACCCTGAGCTTAGAAAACTCCAATCTTTTACTATAGGATTCAAGCAACCTGCCCAGTCTTTGCATGGAGGCCTCTTTAATGTATTTGATAGCAAACAAACTGCCCTCTACTCTAGAGGGAGACGCCATCTTCACCTTCCACGTCTGTTCACTCTGCAGACGCCCATGGAAAGATAGTCCAGAGCATGAGACCATCACTGCCTCTGCTTTCAAGATGTGCAAAAACTCGAGAGACCCATGGGAAATTGTGTCCCTGCAGTCTTTATTGAGTTACATGTTTCTGTTGCCAATTGGAAAAACCTGTCATCGTGTCATTAAGGTAGCTAGTCGCTGCTACTCTGGGTTTCATGTGTCACTTGCTAATGTGTTGGATTTATGTATCTTAGAAAAAGTAAGAAAGGATTGAATGGCCTCACTAGTCTCAGCTTTGTCATGTGTTATAATGGATTTCCCACTCACGTGTCAGTGTCATTGGCACAACCCTTAAAGCCTTGTTTCTGAGTGGCTTTGACATAAGCAAGAATATCTTGGTTTTAAACACAAATTACGAAATTTTAGGTTTGGAAGGACCTTTAAAGAGCATCTGAGACTAGTTTGCACATTTTACACCTGGAAATATTGAGACCTAGATTTGTTATGTGACTAGTCCAAGTGGACGTTGCTACAGAGGCCGACGTAGAAAGCACGTCTCCCAGCTCCTTGCCTCGTGTTCTTCCCAGAACAAAAGAGAGAAAAAAGGCATGCATTTATGTGCATGTATTCTCTCTCTCTCTTTTCTTCTTCTTCTTCTTCTTCTTTTTTTTTTTAACATAACTGTGATACCTGATATGTTATAAAATGCTAAGGTCAGGTAAGAGAAATAAAGTGACTTAGAAAGCATCTTTCTTTTGATGAATTGCATACACTTCACAGACTTTGTAAAAAGCCATGATAGACAAGGGTGGTGGTAACAGGAGAAATAGGAGTATACAGAAGGCTCAGTGATTGAAAATGACTCTTGTGGTCAGTGTCCGTGCACGCAGAATCGGATGGAGCCCAAACGGGGCCATGCAAGGGAGGAGAGACCGCTTCGGTAGGGAGGTAGCGGGGGGGGGGGGGGGGGGGGTTGCGGAGGGAAAATGGAGATGAGAAATGGTAGCTGCTGGAAAGGTAGGAAGGCACTCCCTGTCGCAGACATTCACCAGTACTCAGAGCAGTCACCATTGTTCATTTGCCTCATATGCCTCAGTTTCCTCATTTACAAGTGGGGATATTCCTCCCAGTGCTATTGGGAGGAATAAGTGAGTTATGATATGTAAAACACTTGGAATGGCCACCATGTACTTCTCAGAGGGAAAAATCTTCCTGGTTAGAGGACAGACAGCACTATGTCGTGCTCCTGGTGGCTCAGTGAAATTCTTACGCTTTAGTTGGATTAAAATAAAGCTAAAATCTACTGGCGATAGGTGAGGTAGCAACAGCGCGCCATATGGACTACCGTCTTGGGGTTTTTGTACAGCCCGTATCTGCCATACGCTACACACTGGGCCCTCTGCAGTGCTATTTGTGTTATCTGATGATACGGTGTCGCTCTTTCCGGTTTACAGTGAAGAAACGAAATCTCAGAGGAGTAATTTATCTAAGGTCCCGTTGCCAGACAGTGACAATGTTGGGATTGAAACCTTCATCTGTCCTCCATCCACCATACTGTACCACATTCCACTGCCAAGTGCTCCTTAAAAATGAAGTTTGAAACCAAAAACATGTGAATAATTGGCGTACGAGACATTTAATACTATATCCTGCCTTGGGCAAGTTGTTTTCAACCTTTTTAAGCACGTGATCCCCTTGTTTTTAAAAAAAACCATTGACAGCCGTTTAGTAGTTGCTGACTGAGATTTGAGGGGGAATGGTGGGGTCTCAGACACCTTGCGTCCCCTAGCGCGCTTTGTCATTTGGGGTCCCATGAGCGAGCCTCCCTGTGGAGAACAGGATGAGTGGCCATTTTCCCCAAGGATGGCACGTAGCCAAAACCTTTCTAAACACGTGGGAGAGGAGTTAATTGATGACAAAATTACACTTTTTTCAGGAACCCTGTTTGAAAAAGATCTGAGGGGTTTTCTGGGTTTGAGGACCACAGACCTAAGACAAACCTCTGTAGGAACCTGATATGACATTGCTATTAGTGCTGTTTTCCCATCTAAAATGTGCCTGTTTTCTTAACCTTTATTAGTCAAACATGAAGATCATAGAATATTACACAATATATATTACAATATTATACATTATTTACTTAATAAACTTTCACAATCTCAGTCCTGGGTTCAGAAATGTACGCAGCTCTGTATTTACTCCCTGATGTAAGCGTAATAATGGTACCTTAACAGATAAGATGATAAAAGACCTTCAGACCCTCACGTCATTGTAAATTTCCCATTTAGAATCACTCAGTCGCTGGGATTCTAAACATACCTTCTGAGAAATGAGAGTAACTGCTTCTAATAATGTTTTCTTCACAATATTTAAATTGTTTTAGAACAACAGTAGTAATTAGGGGTCATGTCCTCATTTATCAAGTATTTTCTATATGTCTGCCACGTGTCAGATACTGCCCATCGTCAGAGATGGATGCAACGTACCTTTCCTCCTGCCCAGCGTGGCGGAGCTGAGATTGGAATCCAGGTGTGACCTGAGCCCAGAAGTGTTGGTTCTTCTCTTTATGGCAGACCTGACGTTGATAAGTACTGGGAAGGACAGACAGGTGTCAACCACATTACCGTCAGACTCTGTGTTGTGAGTGAGTGGTGTCCACTGTTTAGAGTTTTGGGATCACACCAATGCAAAGATTCCCAAAGTGCGGCCCACAGACCGCATGGGTTCCCTGCAGTGGGAGCTGCTTTTCGAATGTCATTTGGCCTTTCCTCTGTGCTGTCCTTTGAACCAAAATTACAAAAGCAAATTGGGGTAAAACATAAGTCAAGGCAGCGGTGCTGGGTTGTCCTAGTACTCACTGTGTTTTCTACAACCACACACTTGGAGTGAGGGGTGGGGGACAGCTACTTTTACTTCAGAATGTCCTTGATGAGCCAGTAAAAATGATTAGTTGCAATACATTTTGACCTCTGGATACATGTCTTTGAAACACCGTGTGTGATGAAACCGGCTCACGCGAGCGCTTCTACGTACTGAGCCGCAGTCTTGTGGAAGGCACACGGAGGATTGAGCTGTGAACTGAACTAGCCACTTTTTTGATGCGATACCACTTCTCTGGTAAAGAATGAGTGACAATCTGATTATTTAGACTTGGCAGACATTTTTGCAGAGATGAATAAAATGAGCCCATCACTTCAAAGAAAACAGCCGCTAGTGTTGGTTGCCAACCATAAAATTGGAACTTAGAAGCAAAAATTAGAATTGTAAAAAACTGTTGGCACCGTGAGTTCAACAGCTTCCCAATAATTAAAGACTTTCGTGATGCGATCGAAGATGATGGTAAGTTTGGGAATTTGGGCTATTGTGTGATGAAATGTATCAACATTTGGAAAATCTGTATGACTCAGCAAACCGATATTTTTCAAATGACCAAAGCATGCAGTTACAAAATTAAGCATCGGTAAAAAGATTCGTTGAAAATACAAAATAGACCAATGGATCTTGATGCAAAAGACTCAACAAATTTTTCATTATTGCTTCCGATTCCATACTTTAATCTTTTAAGAAACTGCCATTTGAATTTTATTGTAGTGTCCAAGTAGAATATCTACAATCTTCTGGAAAGGGCATTAAAATGGGCCTCCCTTTAAAAAAAAATTTTTTTTTAATGTTTTTCTTTATTTTTGAGATAGAGACAAAGTGTGAGCGGGGGAGGGGCAGAGAGAGGGAGACACAGAATCCGAAGCAGGCTCCAGGCTCCGAGCTCTCAGCACAGAGCCAGACGCGGGGCTCGAACTCACAAACCGTGAGATCATGACCTGAGCCAAAGTTGGACACTTAACCAACTAAGCCACCCACACGCCCCAAAATGGTCCTCTCTTTTCTAAGTACCTATATTAGGAAGCTACATTTTAATATGCTTCAACTAAAACAGGATTGATTAAGAAGTAGGAGTGAGGATCTGTTTTCTGTTACACCGGACAGTAAAAGGATTTTTCAGAAATAGAAAATAAAGTTACTCTTCAGACATTTTGTTTTCAAAAGGGGTTATTTTTTGTTTATATTAACGTGTAATGTGTTACTATATTTAAATGAATTTTTATTCTCATTTTTATTTTCATTGTAGTTAATGTTTATATGTATAATCCGCATACAAAAAGTTTTTTGGGGTCTTCAGTAATTTTTTCGAAGTCTGAAGGGGCCCTGAGATAAGTTGAAAGCCATTGTTTTGGGGCGCCTGGGTGGCGCAGTCGGTTAAGCGTCCGACTTCAGCCAGGTCACGATCTCGCGGTCCGAGAGTTCGAGCCCCGCGTCGGGCTCTGGGCTGATGGCTCAGAGCCTGGAGCCTGTTTCCGATTCTGTGTCTCCCTCTCTCTCTGCCCCTCCCCCGTTCATGCTCTGTCTCTCTCTGTCCCAAAAATAAATAAACGTTGAAAAAAAAATTAAAAAAAAAAAAAAGAAAGCCATTGTTTTAATGCCCTTTCAGAGGATGGGGTAGAGATAGTGCATCTGTATATGTCTGTATTGCAGAGTTCATTGTATATACTTTTAAATATCTACCATTTCTGAATTAATTATACCCTTACTTCCTTCCATCAATATAATCAATAGTTAGCTATGTTTGTATTATTCATGCTTCCATTTAATAAATATTTATTGAGAACATAGTTATCAAGGGGTTGGAAGGGAAGGGGGATAACACAGAATACATAAATCATGTTTATTCCCTGTAAGAGCGCATGGTCTCTGTCTTTAAAAGTCATAAACTGGGAATGCTACTGTGCTAAATTCTCCTATAAGTTTGTTGCTCCCCTTGCCTGGGTGTGGCTATAAAATAGTTCTGGTTATTTATTCCTGTTTAACAAATCCACCCCAAAACTTAGTTGCTTAAAATACTGGTTACTAATTATCTCTCGCAGTGCTGTGGATTGATTGCTCAGCTGAGTGATACTCGCTTGAAGTCTCTTACGTGCTTGGAGTCAGACAGCATCTGGGTTAGATGTCTAGTGTGGTCCAGTCTCGTGACTGGTGGTCGATGTCAGCTGTTAGCTGGGAGGGCTGTTGAAATGTGGACTAGAACATCTCATTCTTTTCCATGTGGCCTGTCGATGAAGCTTGGTCTTCTCACAAGTTCCAAAGACGAACCATGACATAGAGATCAAAGCACTGTGTTGTACTTCTGGAACTAACGGAATATTTATGTCGACTATAAATTTAAAAAAGGGGGGCGGGTCCCAAGAGTGACAGAAACGGACCTAGCTCATCTATCCCAGAACATCACTCTTACCACATTTTATCTGTCAAAAGCAGGTCACAGGACCAGCCCAGATTCAAAATGAGGGGACCACAGAAGGACATAAACACTGGGGGTCTTGGTTCCTCTGTAGCCATCTTTGGACACTGCCTGTCACAGGACTGTTAGAAATTATTCCCAGTGTAGCTGCGAAAATGAATGACTACTTCCATTCTTCAATTCTAGGCTTAAGATAAATGTCTGGATTTCTTTTCAAAATAGAAAATTCAGCTGAATCCATTCAGATGCCATCTTTGTATTTTGCTTGTTTGTTTAATCTACATTTGACGTAGAAGTTCTCTCCCCTGACTTCTGCCTGTATTCAGTTTCATGTGTTGAGAAGGAAGTGCCCACTTTCTAGCAACGGTGTCTTCTCTACTTAGAACAAGTGGGCAGAGTTCCTGTCCTCTGAATGCTCATGTTACTGCACTTGATCTAGTCACTGAGCAGTTGATATTGGCCTGATCTTACCTTTGGGCTGAGAAAATGTAGAGCTGTGTTATCTTGTGGCCGTGTGACTGACAATGGCAGCCGCAGAAGTTCTGGAAAGGGAGGTTAAAGGGGAACATTATATCTGGAGGGTGGAACTCAGAGACAGTTTGGAAGTAGCATTTATACAGCAGTCATACTGTCTGCAATTCTATCATGTGTTTGCTGTGGCTTAGAGATCTGGAAATTTGATGTGAGGGGGTGGGGGTGGGGGGATGCTTTAGCTAAAGCTCCCCTTGGTGGTGCTGTTGTGCTATAAACTTCCAAAGAAAACATTTTCTTGGTGCCTTTTTTTTCTTTCTTCTTTTCTTTCCTTTCCTTTCCTTTTCTTTTCTTTTCTTTTCTTTTCTTTTCTTTTCTTTTCTTTTCTTTTCTTTTCTTTTCTTTTCTTTTCTTCTTTCTCTGCTCTGCTCTGCTCTTCTCTCTTTTCTTTTCTTTTCCTTAGCAAATTGGACACCTAGGGTGTACCAGGCCCTGTGCTAGGCTTAGAGGAACTAATAAGACACAGTCATTATCCTCATAGCCTAATCCTGCCTGTTCACTTTCCTGACACTTTCTCAAAAGAGGAAAAATAATACCTAAGTGAATTCAAGCCAGGCCCATAGCTGCCTCTAGACACCCTAAAGGTATAACCCATTTGCCTAAAGATCACATATTCACAAAATTTAGGATTTTTAAAGTTACTCCAGAGGGAATCATATAGCCCTTAAATAGATTTTAAAATGTTCCATTTAATGAGAAAAGTGCAATTTAAAACTTACCTGAGATTACATATTTACCTTTCAGATCAGAAAAGGCTGCTTGGGTAGTTATATACAAACAGACACTCTCAAACTTTGCCCGTGGGAGTACATATTGGTACAACTCCTTTGAAGAACAGGGTGGCAATTTATTTTATTTTATTTTTTTTTTAACGTTTATTTTATTTTTGGGACAGAGAGAGACAGAGCATGAACGGGGGAGGGGCAGAGAGAGAGGGAGACACAGAATCGGAAACAGGCTCCAGGTTCTGAGCCATCAGCCCAGAGCCCGACACGGGGCTCGAACTCACGGACCGCAAGATCGTGACCTGGCTGAAGTCGGACGCTCAACCGACTGCGCCACCCAGGCGCCCCCAGGGTGGCAATTTCTATCTAAATTCCAAATACATTATTCCTTGACCCAACAATCATGCCCGTATCTGTGCAAAATGACAACGTACTAATTTATTTTGGCAGTATTTTTTATATATTAGCAAAAGGTTAGAAGCACCTCAAGGACCCATCAATAGAGGCTTATTTAAGTAAATATAATACACTGATACAGTAGACAATGGGTAGCTACACGAAAAAGTAAAGGTACTGATAGATGGCTTTCTGAGATATGTGAAGAAAGCCAGGCACAAAACAATAATGTGGAGAATGTGATTATTGTAAGTGGGATAAATAATATATATTTGTGTTTGTTCTTATTTACTCGGGAAAAATGTGGAAGGATACATAATAAACTAGTTAAAATGGAGTCTGCAGAGCAAGACTTTTTACTGCCCTGTGTTTCTCTTCTCTTACTACATAAGCACCAGAGAAACGGGGATCCTTGTACTCACGAAAGTCTCTCAAGTGCCTATAACAATGCCTGGCACATAAATAATATTTGCACAATAGATGATTGTGCAAAAAATAGTACAGTTAAAAACCAAAAGCAACACAGACTCATTACAAGAATATAGACAAGTCTGAAGACAGCCATAGTTCCCACTTGTGAGTAATCCTTAGAGTGATGCCTTAGTATATAACACTCCAGATCATTTTTTATTTTTATACATGTACATGTTTCCCAAAAAACAGACTATAGCATACATAGTTTTGTAAGCGCTTTTGTGTATGTTCGCCTCACGCTGTGTTGGGAGAGTTTTATAATATCATTTGATTTATCCAATAAAATACATGTCATGTATTTGGACATTTAAGTTGTTTGCACATTATTACACCTACAGCTCTGGAAAGAAAATTCTTGTGCATGCATGGCAGTCAGTATGTGAAAGTCAGTGGTAAGTATACACTGGAGTGAGACCCACCTCTGCCTCTAGCTAGTTGTGTGACCTCGGGCAAGTTAAATAAAACGTGGATAATAATAGTTCCTATTCTGTAGGGTTATTGTGAGGAGTCAGTAAAAATGTGAAAACCATTTAGAACAGTGTTCAGCATACTTAAGTATTAGCCAACACTCCTTTGCTCCAAATATAGAGCATGGGGAAAAAATGGTAGACTTGGTTCTGAGTGACCATTACTATTCATTGTTCATGAGCCTCAAAATCCCTCATAAGCATTTGTTTGTAGCTTATGTACCTTTTGGTACTGTCCTTTAAGTACCTTTAAGTACCTTTTGGTACTGTCCTCCAGAGTGATCTCTGGGGTTACAAGCAGAAGACTCTTACGGATAATTTGCTTGATAAAATTTAGGATGAGGATATCCTGAGTGAGCCGCCACAGGAGAATTCTCTTCAAGGAGCCGAATCCCTTGCTACTGGTCCCAAATCTCAGGTGTGTCTTGTGTTTCATTAGGTAGCAGGGAAAATTGTTTCGGAGTCTTCCTGGGCGGGGGCGGGGGGGGGGGGGTCCTACAGCTACACCACCCTGAATGCACCTGATCTCGTCTGAGTCTTCCGGGGCAGAGCAAAGTCAAAGGGCTGACCATTCCTCTGTTCACCTTGCTAAGTGATATTCACGAAGAGAAGACCTGATTGGACTGATCTGACCCTACTGGGTGTACATGGGTTTATAGCTGTGTTCACCCACTGCCTCAGTGGCAGGGAGTTCTTCAGGTTTGGCCCTTAGTAGCTGCCCTTTGAGGTAGTCAATTCACATTTCCCCACCTACTTATGTCATTACTTTTTTTTAAATTTTCATTTCTTATTCATTGTTAATTAGCTCTTAGAATTCATTTCTGTTTCCATTCCTGAGTCTTATCGTTTAGAAAGCAATTTCTTTTTTCCACATATTTTCTTAAAGTAGGGCATACTTGATCAAATTGAAGCAGTTCTGAAATACAGATAACATGACTGAGAGTAGCTGTGTATTTTCATTTACGTGTTAACAGATATTTCACGGACCACCCTCACTTAAAGGGAGAACTATAAGTGCTTTCTGATAGTGGTTAAAAGGTTTTAATTTGTAGATTATCCAAAAGTGACACCTGAAAGGTGAATAAAACATTCTAGAACAAAACAAAATGTTTAACTAAATTATCAAATATTGGACACACGTGTTATTATATCTTACATGTCTAGAAGTCAAGTGTTTCGTGTTAAAATGAAGATTGAATAGCTTAAGCAAATTTTGTTTGCAGAAGTCTTTTATTCCTTATGAAGAAAAAAGGGTAGCATGAGGATTTGATAGGATTATGTCTTTATATTGCCATTATGAAATGGATTATTTCCATATATTTGGAAAATTTTAGGCTTTTTTTTTTTTCAACGTTTATTTATTTTTGGGACAGAGAGAGACAGAGCATGAACGGGGGAGGGGCAGAGAGAGAAGAGGGAGACACAGAATCGGAAACAGGCTCCAGGCTCTGAGCCATCAGCCCAGAGCCCGACGCGGGGCTCGAACTCCCGGACCGCGAGATCGTGACCTGGCTGAAGTCGGACGCTCAACCGACTGCGCCACCCAGGCGCCCCATCCTAGGCTTTTTTTAAGATAACTATTTTTTTCGTTCACAGTGACATGTAGTACTTACTTAAAATTGTGCTTTTCTTTCCTGCCAAACCATTTGTACCTATTTTGCTGATGTATACTGACCTTGTTGTAGCCAGTAAGTAATTCCTAACCCTGACTGGTCCGGACACTGGCAGTGATGCAAACTTAAGCCATTTTTAAAAGACTTTCTTAAAATTGGGGGAACTGGGGCGCCTGGGTGGCGCAGTCGGTTAAGCATCCGACTTCAGCCAGGTCACGATCTCGCGGTCCGTGAGTTCGAGCCCCGCGTCGGGTTCTGGGCTGATGGCTCGGAGCCTGGAGCCTGTTTCTGATTCTGTGTCTCCCTCTCTCTCTGCCCCTCCCCCGTTCATGCTCTGTCTCTCTCTGTCCCAAAAATAAATAAACGTTGAAAAAAAAAAATTAAAAAAAAAAAATTGGGGGAACTAATATTTTACTTGCCTCTGCTGTTCTTTACATGTTGGTAATGATACTGTGCTGTGTTGAAAGGATTTCATCAAGTGTATCAGTCAGATTTAGGTTCAGCTGTGAGTAACTGAAAAAACTGACAATCCTACTAGTTTAAAGACGAATTTTATTTTTCTCCCAGTAGAAGTCCAGAGCACGCCTTCAAGGTCTGTTGAAGGTTCTGCTCCAGTAAGTATTAGTTTCCTTTAGCTGCTAAAACAAATGACCATCCACTCAAGTGCCTAAACTAACACAAATGTATTATTCCATAATTCTCTGAATCAGAAGTCTGACATGGCTCAGCTGGGGTCTGCTCCAGGCTTCACAAGGCTGAAACCCAGTTTTTGGCCTGCAGAGATATTACCAGAAGGCTCCGGGAAGAATCTCCTTCGAGATTCCCTGTTGTTGGGAAAATTCAGTTCTTTGAGGTTCTTTATACCTTTCTGGCACTCAGCTGGGACCTTCCCTTTGCTTCTAGAAGCCTCTCTCTGGTCCTTGCCCATGGGTTCCTACATCTTAAAAGCCAGTGGCACATTAGATGATTTTCATGCTTCGAATCACTTTGATTTATCCTTTTCCCACACCTTTCTGACTCTAGCCAGAGAGAGTTCTGTGCTTTAAAGGGTTCATATGATTAGACTGTGCACATCTGGATAGTTCAGGATTATCTCCCTATTTTGAGATCTGTAATCTTAGTTACATCTGCCAGTCCCCTCTTGACTTGTAACATTCACTGATTCCAGGGATTAGGGCATGGACATCTTTGGGTAAATTCCTTTCGGTGTACCTCCACCACTCCTAGGGTCTGATCTTTGTTGTTATGGTCCCAGTCAGCCTCTGAGTTCAAGCCACAGGATAAGAAGAGGAGACAAAGAGCAAAAAGCAAGACAAGGCACCAGGTGACTCTTAAGAAAGGTTCCCAGAAGCCGCCACGAAATACTTACAGCTGGTAAAGCCAGAACTGAGTCGTGTGACCCCACTTCGCGGCAGTAGAAGTGGCAGCGCGTGCTCGCTGAGAGTCTGTCAGGAGAGGAGTGGGTCACTGGAGGGCAGGGAGCACCCCGTCTCTTCCCAAGTGCATTTTTCTAATCCCTGGAAAACAAGAAACTAGAGAGGATTTCAGGAGCACAGCCACCAGGCCACGGGAGTGGGACGACAGGGCTTTCTGGCAAGTTCAAGGCCCTTAGGAGCAGATGGAAGAGCAATTCTTGAATAAGTGTAGCTTGACTCGAAGAGCATCTAGCCTTGGCTTACCTTTCTACTCTTGTGTGCCTGGCGCAGTGTTTTTACAGAGTGGTTTTAGTAAATATTTTTGGAATGAATAAAAATGTTGCTACTCATGTGACACTTGGAGTAAGATAAGCAATTTTATAAAGCTACGGTGGATTTTTTTTTAATCTAGCTGTTTTCTTAAAAGTACATTTTTGGGTATTGTCTTGAATTCCAACTAGAAACACAGTATATAACCAGCCCATCCATTCTTGCATAATATAGGTCCTTCATTTCCTGTAGCATCTAAGTATCTTTTCTCCTGAAAGGAAATGTGAAAATACAGCATAGGAATAAGAAATTCAGTTTCAATTCAGTAGAATTTCTACACGGCCAACTATCATATAAGACAGCAAGTGAGAAGTTTTATAAAATGCTGTTAGGTACATAGAAGAAAGGGGGGAGTAATTCTAACCTAGTATAAAATGGAATGCTTCATGAAGTACACAGCATTTAACTGAGACCTTAAAAGGGTGAATAACATTTCAACAGGTAAAGGTACAGGGGAAAGCAAAACCACACGTGTGACTAAAATACATCAATGGGCCGGCAAGGAGGAAGAATTTTGGAAAGAATATAGAACTGCCTGTTATTATAGAAGAAGTTTTTATATCAGTGAATGTTTGCTTCTGAGGTTTTCTGGTCTGCAGCCTTTCTTACTTTTCGTGTTAGCGGAAATAAGATCAGATACAGGCACTATCAATTTTTGGTGAAGGTGGCTCTCTTCAAGGCAGACTGGTTAGTGCTGCAGTCTGTAGACTTTGAGTAAGGTTTTTCTAGCAATCTTTCAGCTCTAGGTGTGCTAATACAGTGTGAGGCAGTTGAGGGGCTGTGTGTGTCATTAGAGAGGCCACTTGGTTTAGAGGAACCAGACACAAAGAGGTCCGCCACGCCCTGCTCTGTTGTACCACGGAGGGCATGTGAATGCTAATAACCAGGAGGGGAGCATAGGTGATTCATAGGTTTCAGTATGGAAATGTGAACATGGAACAGTGTAGCTCTCACCAGGGAAAGGACTAATATGACTGAGGCCATTTAACACAGGCTGCACAGTTTGGAAGGCGCCACAGAAGAGGCTGATGAAAAATTAAGTAAGGTCCCTCTCAGCATCCAAGATGGTGGGATTCTGGCTTTGTGCTTTGTGTGTGGTTCTCCTGTAGACCTCTTGTCATCCTTGGTAATGGCAACATGAGCAGCCAGGGCTCCCAGGGCCCCTACTCCTCCCAGAGTAGCTTTCCTTTGCTAGTTATCTGTTTTACATACTACACTTCCACATCAGATGCATGTGAAGAAAGGGCACCATTACTTTAAATACGTGTGTACGTCTTTACCGACATGTGTAAATAGCTTGGGAAAATTAGAAGACACTTCTTTAAGTGATGGAATAATGAGGTTGATCTTAAGGTTTTTCAGACTTCTCAAAAGGTGGTGCATTATTCTAAGGTATTATATCCATCTGAAAGATGGACATTGTACAGTAGAATAAACATTAGTGAAGTTGTTTTTCAAAAACAATAAATAATGGGTCCATTTGATTATCTAAATGCTGTGCATTTTCTTATATATTTGTAATGTAGAAACACTTTCTGTCTTCTTTTATTTATTTCTACATATAGATTGAGTTTTTCTACTTGGTTCTATTATTTATTCTCTCTTGGTCTCTGCCTTCTGTAGATTTTTATCTGTGAACAGATAGAATGTAGATTCTTACGGAGAAAGTCTGTTTTATTAATTATAAGGCATATGTCTTAGGCTACCAACCAAGTATACTGAGTGTTTTGAATTAAATATTTAGTGTTTCATTGACTATTTCCTCTGACTTCCATTAAGACCTCTAGAAATAATTCTTCTCTAATACGCCTTTTGTTTGTTTTGGGCCAATACGCAGATTGATGTGGAAAGAGCCATTGTTGTAGTACTTAGGGTGTGGTTAAGCTCTTCTCTGTCACCTGTCTAACTTCAGTAGAGTTCATTTTTGGTGAGATGTTAAGTTTCTGTCATAGCAGGAAACACTTGGTTGTGTTCCCAGATGTCTCATAGTAGTACTGTTTTGAGAATAGAAAGAAACTTTTGATGATGGCGTGGAATAAGAAACTTTAAAAGTGTACAGAGATAATAAAGGGCTTAGTATTAAACATTTTTACTAAAATGCATGGTCTGTTTGATCAGGGTATTATAGAGCTGAGCTTGGAATCTAGAACCTAATTTTCTTCTTTCCTTGAATGCAGTTGGTATATTTGACTAGCACAGGCTAATGTTTCATCATAGGTGATTGTTATTATTTCTTTAAGACAGTTAAATAATATGTTCTATTATACACAGAAAATCTCCCCTTTTTAGCGTACAGTTCTTTGAATTGACAGACATACAGGGTCGTGTATCTGCCCCCACAATCATGATAAGGAAAAGGTTCCTCTCCCTGAAGATTCCCTGTGTAGCTCTGTAGTCACACCCTTCCAGCCACCTGAGCCCCCTTCTGTTCCTGTAGTTTTCTTTTCCAGATTGTCATAGATACGAAATCGTACAGTATGCAGTCTTTTGAATCTGGAGACTTATGCGTGTTGTTGTATGGTTCCTGTTTTATTTCTTTTTTTAATGATTTTTATTTTTGAGAGAGAGAGACAGAGTATGAGCAAGGGAGAGTCAGAGAGAGGGAAACACAGAATCTGAGGCAGGCTCCAGGCTCTGAGCAACCAGCACAGAGCCTGACACGGGGCTCCAACTCGTGAACCGGGAGATGATGACCTGAGCCGAAGTTGGACGCTTCACCGACTGAGCCACCCAGGTGCCCCTGGTTCTGTTTTATTACTGAGTAGTATGCCGCTGTAAGGATACCACAGTCTATCCATTATCAATCGAAGGACATTTGGGCTGTTTTCCTTTTGAGGCAGTTATGATGAAGCTGCTGTAAATATTTGTATAGAGAATTTTGTGTCAATGTAAGTTTTCATTTCTGCTGGATAAATGCCTAGGAATGGTGTTTTGGGCTTAATGGTATGTGCATGGTTAAGTTTATGAGAAACTGCCAAACTCTTTTCCAAAGTGACTGTACCATTTTGCATTCCTACTGGCAATGTAGGAAAGTTCCAGTTACTCCATGGCCTCATCAACAATTAGTATTGTCCTTTTGTAAAAGTCATCCTACCAGCTATGTAATTGTAGCTCCTTAAACTTTTAATTTGCATTTCCCTAGTGACTAATCATGTTGAGCATATTTTCCTGTGCTCTTTTTCCATCCATGAAATACCTCTTCACACTTCTTGTCCTGTTTATATCGGGTTGTTTGGGTTTCTTCTGTTGACACTTTTGAGAGTTCTTTTTTGTTTCTTTTTCTTTTGGGGGGGGGTGTTTTATTTATTTATTTAAATTAAGTTTGTAATTTTAATTCCGTATAGTTAACATGTTATATTAATTTCAGATGTACAGGATAGGGATTCAACAATTCCACAGATAGCTCAGTGGTCATCAAGACAAGTGTACCCTTTTTTTTCTTTAAGTTTATTTATTTATTTTGAGAGAGACAGAGACAGCATGAGTGGGGGAGGGGCAGTGAGAGCTGGAGGGAGAGAATCCCAAGCAGGCTTCACGCTGCCTGCGAAGTCTGCTAAGGGGCTCGAACACATGAAGCTGTGAGATCATGACCTGAGCTGAAACTAAGAGTCGGACACTTAACCGAATGAGCCACCCAGGCGCCCCAGGACAAGTGTACTCTTTAATCCCCATCACCCAGTCCACCCATCCCCCTACGTGAGAATTCTTTTATCTATTTTGAATGCAAGTCCTTTTACAGGTGTGTATTTTATAAAGACATATTTACCAGTTAGCAACTTGTCTGTTCTCTTAACGACATCTTTAAAGGCTAGGGATTTTATTTATTGTTGTTGATGAAGTTCAGTTCATCAGTTTTTTCTTTTACAAATTACGCTTCTGGTATCTACTTAAGTAAGGTCTCTTCTGTCTAACCCAGGGCTACAAAAATTTTCTCCTATGTTTTCTTCTAGAAGTGTTATGGTTTCGGATGTTACCATTAAGTCTGTAATTCATTTTGAGTTAATTTTTGTATATGGCACAAAGTATGAATTAATGTTCATTTTTTTGAACTCCAGTATATAATTATTCCAGCAAAATGTGTCAAAAAGATTATCCTTTCTCCTTTGTATTTGGCATCATGCTAACAGTTGATTTTTTTTTTTTTTTTTTTTTGCTCCCTGTCCCCAGCAGTTGATTTTTTTTTTTTTAAAGGAATTTATGGAGATACATCCCTCACCAACCATGTCATTCTTCCAACCTGTAAGAATTAATAATTGGTAAAGAGAATTTTAATTAAAAAAACAAGAAAATTGTCAAACATTTGAACCCCATGCCCCCTTTTTTGAGAAGTTGACCTAATCACCACGTGTACGGGGGCATTGTGGAACATTCCCCTCTTCGCTTGTACCTCTGAGCTTCAGCCTCCTAAGTTGAAGGAGACGCGAGCATCCTGTCCCTTCCCCCTCCCATTCTCCTCCAGATTTCTGCTCTGGTGGTGGTCTGTCTTGAGATGATTACCATCTGAAACACAGAAGCCACAACTGCAAATTATTAAAGCCACATTTTTACCTTTATAAATCAATTTAATGTTGAAGTGATAGATTAGAAGCATCAAAGCATTTTTGAAGTGAAGAATTACCCTGAAAGCAGCCAGCATCCCTCGGATTTAGAATAAGTCAGCACCTATACACAGTTGAAGTGTGAAGGAAAAATTGCTCTCTTTTCTGGAGGATAGAATTTGTGCAGCAGATTTTGACATACCTCAAGTGTAATTCCGGCCATTTTAGAAAAGATTAGGGCCCTTTGTTCCTTTGTTTATATTGTTCTAAGTTACATTACATGTTCTTGGAAAATACTGAAGTATTTTAAGGAGACATGAAGAAGACCTAAAATCTGTGGCTTGAATTTGAAGGTAGGAGTTTGGAGGAACCTTTTCGAAAAGCCTGCTTCTGCTTCTGCTCGGTTCTAATCCTGTTCTTCATGTTCTCTGCCACCAGGTCAGAGGCCATCTGTTTATTCCTCCTGTTCGTCTTTCAGGTCTTAGCGTAGGTGTCACGTCCTCTGAGATCCATTTTTCCTGTCTCCCCACTGGGGTTTGGGTCTCCCCCTCCCCACTGCCATTCACCCCACCCGCCGCCTCCCATTCATGGCATTTTTCATATTGTGCTGTGCTGTAATTAATTGACTCTCCTTCTCCTCCTCTTCCCTGTAGGCTAGACCTTTGGGGGGCTGCTGAGTAGGGACACAGGTGCGAGGCAAGTAAACCCATGTACTGGGGGATTTGAGATGAGTGAAAGTGAAGGCTGGGTGAGGTGAAGTGACCGCAGAACTTCTTTAATCGGCTGGTCGGTCAGGAGAAGCCCTCCTTCGGGTAGTTTGTTTCTGATGGTGAGGTAATTGTGTCTTTTGTACTGTAATTCAGAGTGGATTCACAGTTAACCCTGAAACATCCTTTTAATGGTCCCGCTTGCCTGTGTGCTTTCCAGAGGGGGGAGAAAAAGAGAGCAGGTGAAGCCCAATCTTCGGAAGCTGAACACAGGAGTGTGTCGAGAGAGCAACGCCTCGGTCAGTGTTCTGGTAGCAGGAAATGCCTGAGGGCAGCTAGATGAGCTTCCAGTTTTCTTCCTGTTTTGAGTCCTCCATTTTGAGTGATGACGACATTGAAGCGGGCCGAAGGGCCCACCCGCCGCTGCCGTCCTCACCTCAGCTGTTAACCCAGGGTCTCCTTGTCACCTGCTCCACTCCCCTCAGCCTGCAGGGAAGGGGTTGTGGTGACCATCTTTCCCACCGTGTTAGTTTCCTGCGGCTGCTGTAGCAAATTACCACAAACCGGGAGCTTAAAACAACACAGATTGATTGTCTCACAGTTGTGGAAGGTAGACGTCCGAGATCAGGATGGCAGGAGGGCCGTGCTTCCCTTGAAACGTGTAGGGAAGGATCCTTCCTGGCCTCGCCTAGCTTCTGGTGTCTGCTCGCAGTCCTGGGCCCTCTCTGGCTTGTAGATGCTCAGTGTCTGCCTCCTTTGTCACGTGGCCATCTTCTCCCCGTGTGTTTCTGTTTCTTCTTAAAAGGACACCAGCCATATTGGACCAGGCGCCCACCCTGCTCCAGAATAACCTCAGCTTAGCTAAGCATGTCTGACAACCCCATTTCTGAGTAAGAGGACACCCTAAAGTACTGGGGGTCAGGCTCCCACGTCTTTTGGCATGATACAATTCAACGCCTAATGCCTACTAATATTTGTCTCCTCATACTTAATCCTTTATAGTTCATAGTACTCTCTTCTGTTCCTCTTCTTACACCTCTCATTGCCCTAGATTTATCGTTTTGCCACTTAGGAAATACATGGAATTGTGATGTGTCTTAGGTGGTTTTTTTCCTTTAATTTTTAGCATGCTCATATCTTGAATCTTCAGCTAGATTATAAACTGCTTGATGGATGACATTGATTACTTTTCTTATAGATTAGTTATCAAATAGAGATGAGAAGAGAGAGTGAATTGTTGATTCAGATGCTAGATAAATAATAAGCCCTGGTGTCCCTTCCACATGAAATAAGTCTTCTTCGTATTTGTACCCTGTTCTCTCCTTCTCTGAATGGTCACCAAAAACACACTTTGGTCTGTTGTTTTCGGGTTTTGTGGGTTGTTTTTTTTTTTACAGTAAACTTTTCCCCCCTTTTCTTTCTTGATTTCTTTTATCCCATCTTGCCCATTTCCTGTATCCAACAGTTACACCTTTTGTCTTAAAAAAGATATGAAGCCTTTCTAAGGCATCTAGTTCTCAAGGTTGACAGATCGTTGCTCATTTTGCTCCAAAAAAGTGTAATTTTATAATGAATAAAGTGGTAGCTAATAAGGTCTTCCAAGCTATTGCCCGGCGGCCAGCTCTGAGGTTAATCATGCTCTCTGTTTTCTCTATTCCATGGAAAGAAAGTAAGTTTTTGTTTGGTCGGAGGGTAGAGGTGATTACGACGATTGACTCTTTTGCACTTCTGAAAAAGTGGACAGATCATGGATTTCGTTTAGGAATTAAAGTTAGCAATTAAGGCCTTAGAGAAAAATTACGGTGTAAGTTCCTATTCCCAATGATTTATAGGCCTTTGCTCGCTCCTAAGGAAGGATGTAATTTTACATTTATGGTTATGACTCTCCCAGCCCAGCCTGAAGTGTGATTGTCAGTGTAGCATCAATGCATAAAAACTTCCCCAAACAAGGTAACTTGTGGATCATTCGATATGGGACATTAATTTTTGTCAGTTTTTCTCTAGCGACTTAATAAATATGGTGCTTTCTTAATACCAGGCATGTGCTGGGTGCTAGGGAAAGAAAACTAACAATTCAGAATCTTCCCTCAGAGAGGTTATGGTTGAGAGGGGAGAGAGATATAAAGACAGTTATAAATGTATTTTTGTCGTACGTTGGCAGGAAGCACAAGGCACAATCAGAACCTAGAGGGGGTGGACTAGATGTGCCCGCAACAATCAGGGAGAGCGTCGGAAGAGTCGCACGTGAAGAATGGAGGAGGCGGGGGTTGCCAGAAGGACAAGGAGATGGACCGAGCATCTCCACATCGTTGGCGGCAGGCGCAAAGACCTAGGGGCAAGGGAAGGCGTGGCCTGTCCTTTCCCCCAGGAGAAGGTGTCCTGGTGTGGTGTGTCCGTGAGTTACTGTGGCACTCAGGCTAGTACTGCAGTTAGGCTGATGAGAGCGTCGAGCTAGTGAGCCCGACACCAGACTTTTCATCTCCGCCCACCTACGCCAGGGAGCTTCAATCTCATGATGACCACATTCCTGTAACAGACGGCACCCATAATCCTTGCTGCCAGCTCACAGACGTGGGTTTAGGGTGTGTCACCACACCCATGTGGGTGAAAGGGTGGGGGAGTGTGGGTGTTTCAGCGTATATCCATGACCACAGCCAAAGAATGACTCTGAGATGGTCTCCTGATGATGAGTTATTAGCATAACTTCTATATATGAAGACTTGTCCTGATTTTTAATGACCTTAATAGATTTCCAACTCTTCTGATTATAGAGCACTTTATCTTGTGTGTATTTTTTCCTGCTCTGCTATAGAAAGGATGTGACATAAATATTTAATCAGTCTCAGCAGAATTGGCCTTTTTTCATGGCTCCAGAGTATCTAACTTCACTGATCTAATACTTGTGGCATGTATCTTGAAGAATCAAGACTCAGAACTCAGATCGTTCAGGAGGATTTTACAATGATTATAAATCCTTCCGTGCCTTTTTGTCAAGAGGGAGTTTGTAAAATATAATGACTTTAGAAGTGAGCCTGATGGTCATAAAATGTGCTAAATATGCTGTTTTTTAGCTATTTGTTTGTGAACCCAGTCTTTCCATTACATTCGTAGTGTTTATACCTCAAATTACTCAGTGTAGACAGATGTGTGTGGACTGAGGAACACTTTTGAGTCTAGTATATAGTCATCATTAATGTCCCCTAAGGTCCAGATTTCTTTAAAAACACATCTCTTAATTTTGCCAGATCATGTGTAAAGATAATTTTTAGCTTTCAGGCTGAGTTCTGGGTCTTTGATAGCTAATTCTGTAATGAGCACATGCTTTTTCCTTTTCTTCCTTCGATCAGCTCCACCCCCACTGGAACCAACTTGGCTTCTGTGGGAGTCATCATTGTAATGGGTGCTCTGTCAGTCCACCACTTCCCTTGGCACAAGCAGGAAGATAGTAACATATTGAGATGCTTCTGTTAAAATACAAATCGTAAACAAATCCAATCAAGAAATTCTTTTCAAGTGAATTTTCCTTCCTTATGAAATGTCCATCAGTGTTCCCCTCCTCCTAACTCCAAGGTCATGAAAAGAAAATGTTAGCAGGGAGCTTGGGATGAATGAATGTGTTTGTAGATTTTTTAGACCTGCTTATTAGACCCTAAGCAGAGCAGACAGGAATATGCTATTAACACATTGAAATACAACTTCAAGCCATATAGCGTAACTGTGCATTGCTGGGAACCCAGCCAGCTGTACATTGCTGCATGGCCTTATTGGGCATTTGCAGAGCAAATGTCTGTAATGGAGAACCACAACAACATTCTTTTTAAATAGTTGCTTTGTCCAAAGTCAAAAGACATTTTTCATATACATATGCCATGTAGAAAGGAATGCTGGTAATAAGCCGATCTGTGTATCGACACCTGTAAATATAGACGGTCACACCATCTTTAAAACAAGGGACAGTGGTATATTTAACGAGTGAGTACCATGTAAGTTTCCATCTACTTAGTCTAACGAATATGTAAATATCTGGTTTGTAGGGCCTTTTACTGTTTACAAAGCTTAAAATTTTTTTCAAGTGCCTTGTCTCCTTTACTTCAGTAGTATGAAGATCAATGCCTTTACTTTGTTTTCTATAAAGAGGAGAGGGAGATTCTATTAAATGAACTGTGATCAAGTCTTCAAAGACAAGTTGAAGTTTTCAGAAACGTTCTTGGATATGCAGTTTGTCCCGAAAGGAAAGTATGATGAATTCTGTCGATACTGCCAAATTTATATTTGATTATAACAAATATTATTTTAGTTACAGGAAACAAGTAATTTGACAAAAACATTGTGAAATTGCTGTCGCAAATATTTGGCTGTCTTTTAAGCTCCTATACATGTTTCCATTTTAGGTCTTTATTGATGGGTTGTATATCCCCAAATAAGTAGCTAGTTGAGGATGAAAGATCTTATTGGAAGATTTTCAAACCAGCAGAGAGTTTGATTAGATTGATTAGACTGCAAGTATCAATGATAGTGTGCATTCTAATTGATTAAAATGTTTTGTTAGACAAATCTAGGGAATTTTCTTATTTCGATTTCTTTAGCAGCTGAAATAATAAATCATAGGAAGAAGTTTATATTATAACGTTATATTGTTAAAGAGGCCCTTTTTTATTGTTATGACAATCTTTATTACTTTCTAGATCTGGCAGCGAGATATTAGGTCATTTCATCCCTTCTGAGCTAGCACTAGATTGTTCCTTTCGATGTATTTTCCAGTGGTTGGGCCAGTATGTTAATCCTTCATACTAGAGATTCCCAGGATCTTCATTGCTGGCAGTAGATTAGCTCCAGGAAAAATGGCTTCTGCTGCCAAGGAGTTAAATGATTCAAGGGCTGTGCTCCCACCACTGTTGTGTACTTTCCTGACATTCGTCCCAGATTTTCCTTTGCTTATTTGCTTGGATGTCCTTAGATATCCACATTGTATTGGAAGTTTTATGCTGTGTAAAATTGTGTGTGTGTTATTTTACAAATGTTTTGGTTTGCAAAAATCTCCCCTGGAAACTTAATGACACTTAATGCATGTGAATGAGCTAATCAATGGGATTAAAGATAAGAAGTCTTATACTCAGGGTTGGGTTTTAATGAATGGTATTTTTTGACATTTCCAGCATCAGCCCTGTCGGTTGTCGTCAGTGACTTTATATTGCTAAATCCATCGGGCATCGTCTGTTTTATTTGCCCTCTCAGTTGGGTTTGACACTGTTAACCACTCCTTCCTAAGATAGTCTCCTCTTGGTTCTTTCTTCTTTTTCTTTTCTTTGTAAAGTTTTTGTGGTGTCTTTTTTTTTTTTTTTTTTGGCCACTCCTCAAAATTCTGTGAAGATTTATCTTCCTCTGTCTAGATTGTGATCTTATGACGCTGTTAAATTTGGCACTTCTCAAGGTCACGCCTAGACCCCTTTCTATTCTCTCCTTACTACCTAGGTCTTGGCCACTCCCACCTATATACTGATGACTCCCGAAATACATCTCCAGAGTAGACCTATTCTTGGCCTTTGAAACCTTTTTGTCCTTTCAGATACCTGATGTCATCTTCCTGGTTTTTCAGGGTTACTGCAAACCTCAGTGTTTTCAAACTGGAAATCTTCCCTTTTTCCTGCCCTTCCCGATCCTCTTTCCTGTCCCCTGCCTCAATGAATGACATCACCTTTTATGCAAGCCAGAAGCCTGGGAGTATTTTTGATGCCCCTTTCCTCTCATCTACCATATCCAGTTCATCACCGAGTCTTGTGAATAACTTTGTCATATCTGCTGCTTCTTTCCTTCGACCCATTACCTTAGTTCCCTGCTCTACTGCAGTAACTTCCCTTAGGTTTGTTACCAACTCTCGGCTCATCAGTCTGAAGCTAGACTGATCCTTTCAAAATGCAGATCTTGTCCTGAAATTGCTTATGTAGCCTTTCTGTATTTCTCATTGTTCTTAGGGTGAAGACCAAACTCCTCTGTAATCTGGCCTCTTTCACCGCTCCCTCCCTCCCTCCAGGTCAGCGCAGATCCTTAGTCTGTGTTGTTCCTTCTGCTTGTATTCTTTTCCTGCTCATCTTTATTCATCCTTTAAATCTTGGCTGAATTATTACTTTTATAGGGAAAACTTTCCTTACCTATCTGATCAGGTGAAGTCTCCTTATTTTTAGTTTTCATTTGTAGCACCTATTACCTGTTTGCATCAGCTTGATTAGTTTTTCCACACAAGAAAACTAACAATTCCTTAATCTCATAGCAAAGCAATACTCCTGTTGTGCCTGATTGAAAAATACGTTTATTTTGCTTAGTTCAAATCAGAGTCCAAATGAGGTCTTCACACCCATTAAACAGTCGTGTCTCTTAGGATTATTTCAATCTAGAGCAGGGTCAGGATTTTCAAAATAAAGTTTTATTAGAACACGACAGTGATCGTTTATTTACGTCTTGTCTATAGCTGCTTCATCATACTAATTACAGAGTTCAGTTAGTTGTAAGAGAGACAGTAATGACTCACAGGTCTAAAACATTTATTACCTGGCTCTTTAGAAAAAGGTTGCTGATCCCTGACCTAGAGCAGTGCCCCCTCCTTTGCTTTTCTTTCCTTTTTGTTTTCTTTCTGATTTGTTTTTATTTTTGTTTTTTAACTCACAACTTTGATTAGTTGATCAACAGGTTAGTTGTTTTACAGAATATCCCACATTCTTGGTTTATCTGTTTGCTTTTTTCTGTGTCCTTTAATTTGTTCTTCCTGTCATCGATTTCTTCTGTAAACTGGGGTATAGATCGTTGAGATTCAACCTTTTTGGCAAAAGTTCTTCATTAAGCGTTCCTGTATATTTCATATTGCGTAGTATAAGGAGATACGTGATATCTATCCCAGAGATACTAAAATTGATCACTGGGTTCAGTTGGTGATAGCCTAATCCCTTCCTTCTGAATTACACTATTGTTCTTTCACATGATGGTTTCATTCATTGATGATCTTTTACTGGATTAGTTGTCTTACCACAGGCTGCCAAAAGGAATTTTTTCTGTTAAGATTTTATTTTTAAGTAATCTCTACACCTAACATGGGGCTCAAACTCACAACCCTGAGATCAAGAGTCACATGCTCTACTGACTGAACCAGCCAGGCACCCCCAAAATGAAATTGTAAAATTATAATATCACATGTCTGTTTTTTTAGATACAATTCTTTCTTCCCAAGTAGGTTTGCCTGGAAAAACAGGGTTTTTTTCACTCTTATTTTTTTTATTAAAAAATGTTTTTTAAGTTTATATATTTATTTTGAGAGAGAGAGACAGAGAGATTGAGTGTCGGAGGGGAAGAAAGAGAGGGAGAGAGAGAATCCCAAGTAGTCTTTGCACTGTCAGCACGGAGTCTGATGTGGGGCTTGAACACACAAACCGTGAGATCATGACCCGAGCCAAAAACAAGAGTTGGACGCTTAACTGACTGAGCCACCCAGGCACCCTGGAAAGACAGGATTTAATGCTTATTCCTTTCCTTTAATATTTAGTTTTCAGAAAGAGAGATTGATGTCCTTGTTACCTTCAATAGTAAACAAAGCATTTTGCTTTTTGGTTTTTCATGTGTGTTATTATGAACTCTTTGATTTTTATATATATACCATGTGTTTCAGTCACTTGCAGAAATTATCTTTTCTGGTTTCTAACTGTGCCATCTTTGGCCAGTGGGAGACTCTAATGTTGCCTTTTGATGGAACCCTCTTTGTCATTGATAGTTTCCCTGCTTCCCCACTCTGAGGCCACTAGTAGAATGTCTCAGGCTCATCTTGCACATTTCCTGTCTCAGACCTAGAAAACACCATTCTTTCCCAGAGCTCTGGTTTCTTTTAGTGGAAGTGATACTTAGAGACCACAATCTGGTTGTGGGTGATAGGGGTGCTAATTGGTAAGGAGTGTGTCTTTTTTTTGACGTCTCTTCAGTGGACAAAACTAGTAAAATACAAGTTCTTGAAAGGAAAAAAAATAATTCATACTGTTAGTTTTGATTCATATTTAAGGTTATTTAATATAAATTCTAATTTGATTCTTTGAACTGCATTAATATATTCTCTTTATTCCTCTCTCTCCCTCTCTCTCTCTCTCTCTCTCTCTCTATGTCTTTATATGTACATGCAATTGTTTTAAAATAATAGTAATGTTACTACTATAAGTGAACAAAGTTTAGGATTTTTTTTTTTCTCTGACCTTAGGTATCCCACTGAGCACGTATGATCAATTCTATATTTTAAAATAATTTTTTATAATTTTAAAATAATTCTTTGTGTTGCTTCATCTCCTGATAGTTAAATTCATTTGTTTTAGTTTTTAATTTGAGGGAATTTTTTCATCTTGATTTTAGTTTAGTTTTTTTTTTTTTATTTTAATTTTTTTTTTTAACGTTTATTTATTTTTGAGACAGAGAGAGACAGAGCATAAACGGGGGAGGGGCAGAGAGAGAGGGAGATAGAATCGGAAGCAGGCTCCAGGCTCTGAGCCATCAGTCCAGAGCCCGACACGGGGCTCGAACTCACGGACCGCGAGATCATGACCCGGGCTGAAGTCGGACGCTTAACCGACTGAGCCACCCAGGCGCCCCTAGTTTAGTTTTTTTTTTTTAAGTTTATTTATTTTGATAGAGAGAAAGAGAGAGGAGGGGAGGGGCAGAGAGAGAGGGAGAGAGAGATAATTCCAAACAGGCTCCACACTGTCAGTGCAAAGCCCAGTGCAGGACTCAAACTCATGAACCATGAGATCATGACCTGAATCAAAAACGAGAGTCAGATGCTTAACTGACTGAGCCACCCCAATACCCTGATTTTAGTCTTTGAACATACATAATTTAAAGCTGTAGCAATAGAATATAATTTTCTCATCATTTCCCAAACACAACACATCTAGAATAATGTGTTCACTTCTGCTGCCGTATTTTAAGAGTAAATATTTGGTAAGTGGCATACCAAGGCTGGGATGATACCAGTGGTTCTGGCAATGCATTGTCTTGGGTCTGTAAACCGTTTTAAAACTATGATAAAACTGACTAAAAGTTGGTCTGCTTTTTTATTATCGCCATGTATCAGCAATTCTAAATACTATCAGTGAGAAAATACTCCTCTCTGCTCTTGTTACATTGCTGAGGAGGTAATCAATCAATGTGAATATCCAAAGGAGAGTAATATAATTGATGATGAATCTAGAAACTGTAGCCCATGAACAATGAAAGAACAGATGTTTAATATCAATCAGAGCAGAAAAATTTTACAGGTTTACAGTTTCTATATATATTTGAAGGCTATCATGTAGAGAAAAAAGTTAACACTTTTCTTTCTAATTCCAAATGACATAACTGGGTAGAAATTTAACTTAACATTCCTAGTGAGATTTTGAGTCTGTGGAGGATCATGGCATCCTTTTTTATATATTTTATCTTCCCATCGAGAATCAAGGCCTCTTTTCTGCCCAGTGGTAAATTTTTGTAATATTCTTCATGTAGGTCCTAAACACTTATTATTAATTTGATTTCCTGGTATTTCATATCTACTAGTGAATCTATCAACAAGCTTTTTCTAAAACAATTTTTTAAATGGACGTTGGAAAGGGATACACATCATAGTCTAGAGAGCTGATAAAGTTTAACCTGCTCCTGGTGAGCTCAATATTTTTTTCTTGAAAGCTTGTTAAATGATTAAGAAAATAAATTAATAAAGAGTTGTTATGAAAGTGTACTTTTATTGCCAAGGTGCTGTAAAATACATTATTAGAAAGCCTGACTCGGGGGTCTTTTCAAAGCATTATTCTTTTGCTTGTGGTTTTGGGCATCTTTTCCAGATTTAAGCGTTGTTCTAGGAGAGAACATTTTGATACTTTACTCGGGTGAAGCATAACCATATAAAATAACATTTCAGAACTATACATTGCATAATCTTGGACATTGTCATATAAGAAGGCACTAATGAGATTTTATTTTTTATGAAAATGCAGCTCTTACTTAACAGTGACTGTTTTTTATGGGCCAACTCCAGACCACATTTGCTTACTTCCCACGCTCTAGTTTTTCTGATGTCCGAAGCTTTAAGTATAGAGGTCAGAATGACATTTTCATGCTCTTGATTGGAATCCCATAATCTTAAAATGGGTATTATTCAGTGTATCAAAAAGCCTAGTTCTGTTTTCTTTCTTATATTAAAAATAAATGAATTTTTTATATTTTAAGATCAATTTTTAAAAATCTTTTATCTTGAAATGGCAGATTTGCAAAAAATACATAAAGATTTTTCATTCACCTTTCACTTAGAGTCTTGAAATGGTAAAATTTTACAACCTTTGCTTAATCATTGTATTTTTTTTTTTTTTAAACATTTGAGAATGAATTTATAGACATGATGTACCTTTTGCCACCAGGAACTAAAGTGGCTATTTCTTAAAAACAAGAACATTTATGAGAATCAAGAAATTAACATGTCAAATCTACAGACACTCAAATTTTGTCATTTACCCCACTAATTTCCTTTCTAGAGAAAAAAAATGCTTTTTAACCCTCTGTAGTATGGGCTCCAATTCCAGAATCATGCTGCATTTTATTCTCTTTCACCTCCTTTAATCTGGAACAGTCCCTCTGCCTTTCTTGGTATTTCAAAATTTGAAGATTGTAGAACTTTTTTTTTGTTTTTGGGTTTTATAAAATACTCTTCAATTTCTATTGGTCTTTTGATTTCTCAAGATTAGATTTAGACTCTGCTGTGATCGTATCAGGAGTTACATGATATCTCTTTACTGTTGATAATATTTATTGCAATCACTTGCTTAAAAATGTGAATCACCACTGCCTTAACACAGTTTCTATGTTTTCTGAAGTTTTGCTTTCCTTTGGTGGGTTGAGTCCTGAAATGTGTAATGATAAGCCTGTTAAAAAAAAAAAAATCTTTTTCACTCTGTCTTATCTTAGACATTACCAGCTTCTTGAGACTTGACTTGGAGAGAAGTGGGCAAGGCCAGGACTTGCACAGCTTCTGGACTAGGTGGGTCCTATACAGGTTATAAACAGAGGTTCCTAACTCTATTTAAGAATGATTAGGGGCTCCTGGGTGGCTCAGTTGGTTGAGCGTCCGACTTCGGCTCAGGTCATGATCTCATGGTCGGTGAGTTCGAGCCCCGCGTCGGGTTCTGTGCTGACAGCTCAGAGCCTGGAGCCTGTTTCGGATTCTGTGTCTCCCTCTCTCTCTCCCCCTCCCCCACTCATGCTCTGTCTCTCTCTATCTCAGAAATAAATAAACGTTTTTTAAAAAATTTAAAAAAAAAGAATGATTAGAAGAGATTCCTTTGTCGGGCATAGCTGTGAAGTGCTGATGTAAATGCAACATTGTATTTTTAAATCCATTTTCACATCTCTGCCTTTCTTTTGAAACATTTTATGTAGATCACAGGTTTTTAAAATAATTTCATAATTAAAATCTAGTTCAGCAACCAATAATTATTTACCCAGTGGATGCTCATAGATAATAATGACAGGTTAATATAATTAAAAGCCAATTTCCTGTGCCTTGATTTATATTTAAAGAATACAGATTAATTGTGCTGAATTCAAAATAACAGAGTCTAAGTGTAGAGTTGACTAAGTTTTCGAACTCACTTTTTACCATTATTATAGTTGCTGTGAAAGTGTTAAGACAGACTTCATGATAGAATTGTAAGTGATTAAAAGATAATTGTTAAAAACTAGTATTATTTTTTGTTCATTTCTTGGTGGGTTTTTGTTTTTTTTTTTTTTAAAGCTGAGAGTAATGGGACCAAAGGATTTTTCTCATAATGAGAATACATCTCTCATGTGTCTGCTAATCAGCCGGGCTATTTCCATTCGATCTCTATTAAATAATAATAATAAAGAATATTTCAAGATTATTAAATTACAAGGAAGGAACATCTCTAAATTGGACAGGAGCTCCTTTTCCTTTTATAAGAAAATGTTAGCTATTTCAGCCATACAGCTTGTGCAGCATATATGGAAATTATCTTCGAGGTGTATCAGTACCATGACCTTCTTGAAACACCTTCTGACAACATCTGTAGATTTTCTTCTTACTTCTCTAGCTACCACTTAGTATTCTTTACCGCACCTCTCTGTCTTTAACTTGGAAATCCTGGAATTTCTTGGTCCGGGTCCTGTCTTTTCCCTCTGACCTTGTATATGTTCTCCGAGCTTTGACCTGCTTCTGTGTGTCTGTCTATAATCCATCTATACCTCTGGCTTAATCTACACCTCTCTTAGCTTTTAGCTTACACGTATACCAGCATTTGGTGACATCTCACAGCTGCGGTATCTGAAACCGAGCATGTCCAAAACAAAACTCGTGATCTTCTGCATAAAACCTGTCCCTCCTCTGGTTTCTCCTTCCTCAGAAAACGTACTTTCATTCGGTTCCTAATATGAGAAATCAGGGAATAATTCTTGATATCTTCCTCTACTGATCCCATCCCCCATTCCAATCAATTAGCAAGTCCATCGGTTGTAGCTCCAGACTAGTTTTGAATCTGCTGTACCCCTGCTCTGAGCCATCAGCAGTACTTGAATAAACTCTTGCAGTAACTGCTTGCTGGTCTTTGCTTTTCTACTCTTGGTGCTTCTAGTGTTATCTTTCAACTTTGCTCCTCCCCAATTTTATCATTGTATTGCAGAAATGCACCTTTTTTTAAATTTTTTTTTTCAACGTTTATTTATTTTTGGGACAGAGAGAGACAGAGCATGAACGGGGGAAGGGCAGAGAGAGAGGGAGACACAGAATCGGAAACAGGCTCCAGGCTCTGAGCCATCAGCCCAGAGCCCGATGCGGGGCTCGAACTCCCGGACCGCGAGATCGTGACCTGGCTGAAGTCGGACGCTTAACCGACTGCGCCACCCAGGCGCCCCCTTTTTTTTTTTTTTTTTAATTTTTTTTTTTTCAACGTTTATTTATTTTTGGGACAGAGAGATACAGAGCATGAACGGGGGAAGGGCAGAGAGAGAGGGAGACACAGAATCGGAAACAGGCTCCAGGCTCTGAGCCATCAGCCCAGAGCCAGAAATGCACCTTTAAAATAGTCAATCATATTGGGGCGCCTGGGTGGCTAAGTCAGTTAAGCATCCAACTCTTGATTTCGGTTCAGGTCATGCTCTTACAGTTTGTAAGTTCTGCACTGCAACGCAGACACTGCTTGGGATTCTTCCCTCATTCTCTCTCTGCCTCTCCTCTGCTAACACACACACACACACACACACACACACACTCTCAAAATGAATACTAAAAAAAAAAAAAAAAAGTCAGTCCTATCTAGTTGCTCCCCTGCTCAGACCCTTAATTAGTTTTTCATGATGACATAAGTCACAAGGCAGCACATGAGCCCACCTTACCTTTCACCATTTTCAGGTATACACCAACCATGCTGAACTTCCTTTGGATCCTTGAACCTGCCTGGATCTCCCCGCTTCACCGTATTCCCTCTGAAATAATGGCTCCTGTGCCCCTTTCCATTTTTAAAAATTACTTAGCCATTAATTTATGTCTGATACATGAAAACGGCAGAAAGTGGACACAGTACGAAAGATGCATTGTGCAAAGCGGCTATTTATATTTTCTGTTTTTATGGGATCAGATTTATGAGTCGTATTTTTTTAATGGCTCTCAGGTATATGGTTCATTTGTGAACTTCTATAGTTTTATTTTTACCTTCCAATCTTTGATCAACCTGGAATTTATTTTAAGGGGTAAGGTAAAGAGCTCTGTTTTTTTTTTTCCTAGTTATCTACTCAGTTATCCCAGTACCATTTATTGAATATTTCATCTGATTTTCTGTTTTAAAGTGCCACCTTTACCTTATACTATGTTCTCGTCTTATTTTAGTCTCTTCTAGTGTCCTGTGTGCTCATGTACCATGCCAAACTGTTTCTATTAATGTCACTGTATGGTATCTTTTTTTTAAATTTTTTAATGTTTATTTTTGAGAGAGAGAGAGAGAGAGAGAAAGGGGCTGAGAGAGACAGACATAAAATTCTGTAGCAGGCTCTAGGCTCTGAGCTGTCAGCACAGAGCCCGACCTGGGGCTGAAACTCACAAACTGCAAGATCATGAACTGAACCGAAGTCAGATGCTTAACCGACTGAGCCACCCAGGTGTCCCTATGGTTTTTTTTTTTTTTTTTTAAGTTAGTCCCATCAACTTTAGTTTTCCAGAATATTCTGGCTTTTCTTAAATGTTTAGTTTACTAAATGGAATTCGGAATTAATATGGCTAGTTTTTTTTAAATCTTGTTGATATTTTTTGAGAATATGAATTTTTAGATTAATACCTGAACATTGGACGACTTTACAATCCTACAATTTCCTGTCTAAAAATGTTTTTTTTTTTTCCATTTTATTGACTCAGGGCTTTTGTTACCACCATTTTAAAGATTTCTTCATAGATATTTATACATCATACTTGGATATTTCATCTTATCTTCTTGTCAGTGTAATAGAACCACTATATTTTTAAAAAGTGATTGTTTTTTAAAAACAAACAAAAAGCAGAAACTGACCCAGAAGAGAAAAAACTAATGGTTGCCAGAGGGGAGGGAGGTAGGGAAATGACCAGAATGGGTGAAGGCGAGTGGAAATACAGGCTTCCAGTTACAGGATGGATGGATAAGTCACGGGATGAAAGGCACAGAATAGGGAATATAGTCAGTGGTATTTGAATAGCCTGGGTATGGTAACAGATGGTAGCTACACTTGTGAGCACAGCATAATGTCAAGAGTTGTTGAATCGCTACCTTGTGCACCTGCAACTAGTGGAACATTGTGTCTCAACTGTCCTTCAAATAAAAAAAAAACCTACCTGTTTTTTGAACAGAGAAGCGTTGTTAATTTTGAACCCACTCTCCTTACAATATTCATGTATTGTTTGTAATCGATTTTTAGCTCATTCACAGTGCCTCTTCCCCAGTCCATAATCTATTTAGCCACCTTCCATTCTTCCTTAAGATGTCAGCTTAAAGTTCACTTTGCAGGAGCCCTTCCTAACTTCCATGTCTCAGGGAGAGAGCTCCATATTACTTCGCTTAGGGAACCCTATACGGTTTCCTTCAAAGGGCTTCCAGAGTTAGAACTTACACAGTTTCCATGGGATTTTGTTGTTGTCGGACGTGTCTTTCTTCTGTCTTGCAAGCTGCCCAGGAAAGAATTGTGTCTGTTTTCTTCCTCACCCTGTCCTCAGCTCAGTGCATAGTTCCTACGTGCTACATAGTAGATACTGCTTGGCTGATGAGTAGACAGGCTGGTTAATAGGTTGAAGGGATGATTGGACTGTCCAGTTTTTGGAAATTTGCCTGCTTCTAATCTTTCAATCTATTAGCTTTATTTTGAATTCAGCACACTTTAAAAGTCACACGTTGCCCCTTGGGAACTTGATGTACGTGGGGTGTAGATTTTTATTTTTTATTTTTTTAATTTTTATTTTAAAAAAAATGTTGACGTATTTATTTGGAGAGAGAGAGAGCGTGCAAATGCAAGTGAGCAGGGGAGAGGGAGGGGTAGAAGGAAAGGGAGAGAGAGAATCCCAAGCAGGCTCCAAGCTTCGTGCAGAGCCCAACGCAGGGCTCGATCTCACAACTGTGACATCATGACCTGAGCCAAAATTAGTCCGATGCTTAACTGACTCAGCCACCCAGGCACCCCATGTGGATTTTTAGAAAAGGTTCTCAAAGACGAATTGGTTTAAGCGTATCGGTTAATGTGTTCATGGTTTTGCTGATTCACTTTGTCAGATTGATTGGGTATTTTCCTCTCTCAAACTTGTTATTTTCGAGCAGTCTGAAATGTGGCACGAGTGAAATTACTCTGACAATAATAATTCTTTTATTTTTTTAAGCATCACTTCAAAATTTTGGAATCATTTAACATACTTCTGTGTCGCAATCTGTGGGATTGAGGCTTGGAGAGATCAAATACCCACTGTTACAAAGCTTCCAGTGGCTGGATCGGGTCCAGATTTCGAAGTTTTCTGACTCCTAATTCAGTGTTCCCTCTACCATGGTATCTTCCATATCGCTGTACTATTAATTGCCTGTCTTCCAGGAGTGTATTTGTGGTATTGTAGAGAGGAAAGTCTCTCACACCACTTTGCTCCATCAAGGCAATTTTCCTATGGTTAACTAATGACACCATCATATTTTGAAAAATTTCCCCCTGTCAGTAGATCTCCCCCCACTTTTAAATAGCCTTTTTCTTTAAGAGCAGCTCTAAATTCACAGCAAAAATGAGCAGAGAGTACAGAGAATTGCCGTATATGCACCCTGCCTCCCTACACCCACAGCCTCCCCTCCTGTCATCATTCTGCACTAGAAGTGTTACCGTTGATGGACCTTCCTTGACATCATTCTCACCAGAGACCATAGTTCATGTCAAGGCTCACTCTTGGTGGTGTACTTCCTGTGGGTTTTGACAGATGTACAATGGCATGCGTCCACCGGTAAGGAATTGTAAAGAGCAGTTGCACTGCCCTAAAAATCCTCTGTGCTCTGGCCTGTTCATCCCTCTCTCCGCACTAACTCCTGGCGGCCACTGGGCTTTTTACTGTCTGCAGAATTTTGCCGCCTTTTCTGGAATGTCACGGAGTTGGAATCCTACAGTTGGTCGCCTTTTCAGAGAGGCTTCTCTCACTTAGCGACACACGTTGGAAGACTCCTCCATATCTTTTTGTGGCTGGCTTGCTCCTTTCTTTTTACCACTGACGACAGCACTTCATTTTCTGGATGTGCCACCGTCGGTCCGTTTACCTACCAAATGACATCTTGATTGCCTCCAAGCTTGGGCAGTTACGAAAACTGATAGAAACGTCCATGTGCAGGTGTTTATGCGGACAGAAACCGCCAGCCCATTTGGGCGAGTACCAAGGAACGTGCTTGCTGGACCGCGTGGTAAGAGTATGTTTAGTTTTGTGAGGAAACCGAGCCTGTCTTCTGACACGGCTGTGTGATTTTTGCCTTCTCGCCAGCAGTGAAGGCCGGTTCTCGTTGCTCCGCGCCCTCACCTGCGGTTGGTGTGGTCAGTGTTCTGGACTTTGGCCTTTCTCGTGGGTTTGGAGTGGTATCTTGTGGCTTTGATTTGCATTTGCTTCATGCCACAGGAGGTGGGGCATCTTTCCATACGCGTATCTGCCACCCGTACAGCTTCTTTGGTGAGGTGTCTGTTTAGGTCTTTTGCCCATTTTTAAATCACGTTGCTTGTTCTCTTTTTTATGTTTTTAATATTCTCTTTTAACACTTGCTTTGTGTTTTTTGTGTTTGTTTGTCCCTTGGGCAGCATCTAGTGAAAATACACAGAAAGCTTTGAGGACATCGAGAATGGTTTATTTTTGCAAAGGAAAACTCCTGTCTTTCTGTTTTTCTCCTTTTACTTTGTCTTTCAGTTATACCTGCCGCCACTTGCGGAGATATGTTTATGTGTTGGACAAACTGTATTTCCCCCACTATCACTGTTCTACGCTTCAGCATTGCTTCTCGACCCTCAGTGACAATGGAGAGGAACTCTTGTCTTTAACTTGCTCTCACATTCTCAGATCCTATGCTTCCAGGTTATTAACCTCTGCTGTCTGTTTACTGCATGCTGCATGCTGTATGTGACTGACAATTGCATGTTTGAACGGGATACATGTCGGTGGAATGATTGCCGAGGAGATTTCTATTTGAAATGGTGCTAAATGATGCCTTAAAATAATGGCTGGGATTTGTTGCCTTACAAACGTCTTCTTAAGTACTTTATGTTTCATGGGAGAGAGAGAAGCTTTCAACCACACAGTTGTCACGTAAACCTGACAGAACTTTTCTATACTTTGCTCCATTTGGAAATCTTTCGATTTATGTGTAATAGTTGGGAGGTGCTCTGTCTGGTTTGTGTATGAATAGACTCTACCGTTACTGTTAATTACCTATGAATTTTGGGTTCTCTTCCTCGCTCTGCAAGCACCCCCGAGAGCTGACCATGGCATTTCACCCATGTTTGGATAGAAGCACATTCAGCTGAGCAGGTTTGATTTTATAAGGTAGAAATTGTCCTCTGGGGTTTTGCATTTCTCACTCATTTGTATGTAGAATAGTTACAAAATCAGTAAGTTTCAGCGTGTCATGGGTGAATGTAGATTAAACAGAGCAACGGTGGGAGTCACAAGAAAGAGACAAGCCACTGATGTCAAGTATCAGAGAAAATCTGTACCTGCTGTGTAGTGTATATCACACGTAGTAGAGACATAGTTTGACACGACTGCTTTGTATTTTGTAGGTGGCATTTTATTTTTTTTTATTTATTTTTTTATTTTTTTTTCAATGTTTATTTATTTTTGGGGCAGAGAGAGACAGAGCATGAACGGGCGAGGGGCAGAGAGAGAGGGAGACACAGAATCGGAAACAGGCTCCAGGCTCTGAGCCATCAGCCCGGAGCCCGACGCGGGGCTCAAACTCACAGACCGTGAGATCGTGACCTGGCTGAAGTCGGACGCTTAACCGACTGCGCCACCCAGGCGCCCCGTAGGTGGCATTTTAAACACACATTTTCTGTAAGTCAGGAATGACTTGCGCACCAGCCCTATACTGTTAGCTAGGTATGATGTTTGAGGCAGTGTCTTCAGTGCAGAATGACTTCGAGGAAGAAAGAAGAAAACTTCCGTGACCACCTTCTAGAAAAGAGCAAGCTTTGGAATTAAAATAGATCTCTTCAGGTGAAGAAACATACAGAAGCTTTACACAGCATAAGTGAAATTTGACTATTATTTTGAATACATTTTGATTATTAAGACTAGAAGATAGTGTGACGTCTAAGCTGACGGCCTGTTTTTGGTGGCAGAAATATTTACAGACTCATAATGATGTTGCTCAGACTCATAATTAAGCCCGTAGAGACGTTTTGAGACATAAAGAAAATCAGAGACAGAAGTGTTAAGTGAAAATAATGGAATAAGCCCTCATGCATATAATATGGAAGAATTTATCAAAGGAAAGCCATTTACTTTCAGCTGACTCCGGGAAAACGAGTGAGTGTCGGGTAAGTGATGGTGTTAGGAATCGGGGACAGAAGGTGTCCAGTTGCAGGGAACAGAGAGCCGTTGCTCATCATTGAGCCTCTCGAGTGGGCAGCGTAGCTATTCCTGCCCTGATTTCCTAGTGGACCCACCGAAGGTTCCTCCAGAGAAACAGAACCGGCAGGACGCACGGGCATGTGTGCGTGTGTGTCCGTGCAGAGAGAACGAGAGATCGAGAATTACTTTAGGGAATTGGCTCTTGTGACTGTAGGAACCGGCAAGTCGGAAATCTATGGGGGCAGGTTGGAAATTTTGGTGAGTGTTAACGTTACAATCTTAAATCTTAAATCCACACTGCCGGGCAGGAGGCCAGAAACTCAGGCAGGATTTTTGTGTTATAGTTTTGAAAAAGAATTCTTCTTCCTCAGGAAACCTCAGTCTCTGCTCTTAAGGCCTTTCGTTAATTGGATGGGGCCCACCCTCATTAGAGTAATTTTCTTTTTTTTTTTTTTTTAATGTTTATTTATTTATTTTGGGAGAGAGAGGGCGTGCGCACATGTGCGAGCAGGGGAGGGGCAGAGTGAGAGAGGGAGGGAGAATCCCAAGCAGGCTCCTCACCGTCAGCACAGAGCCCAATAAGGGGCTTTGTCCCACGAACCGTGAGATCATGACCTGAGCCAAAATCAAAAGTCGGCCACTTAACCGACCAAGCCACCCAGATGCCCTGGTAATTTGCTTGCCTTAAAATCAGCTGATTAACCTTCACAGCAACGTGTAGGTGAGTGTTCGCCCACCCTACTGGCCCCGTAGCCCAGCTAAGTGGGCACGTTAAGGCCACCACCACACCGTACTTGTGTTTTTTCTCCGTGTGTCTTCATGTACGACATGTCTATCCCACCAGACTCCGAGCCTCGTGCAGTAGATGTGCCATCTGACCCCTCGTTGTGGGCCTGGCAGCACCTCACACCTGCGCACTGGTCACCTGTATTAGTTGCTGCAGGGTTTCACCATCTGCTGTTTGTACCCGAGGCCTCTATCCACTTGCCTCTGGGTCACACCCCTCCCCTCACGGGGACAGACAGGAGAGAGGGATACAAGGGGAAGTGGGAAGGTAAAAGGGAACAGAAGGGAAAGGACCAGGAAGACAGAGTCGGGAGACGTGAAGAAAATCGAGAGGGGAAATGTAAAGGCCAAAGCAGCATGGGATTCCTGTGTGCCTTCACCCGATTCCTGGCAGAGCTGAAGCACCCTCTGTTTCTTGGAACAGCATTTTCTTTCATGTGTTTTGTTTCCTCTCTTAGCACCCCTCCTGGGGCCCCTTCCTCATTCTCAGGAGGTTGTTCGGTACTCGCATCTAGGGTAGAAGGTAGTAAGTAACCCTCCGAAGGGCATGTGTTCAGTGCATAGCCCTCCTCGGGACTGAAAAGCCTGTAGGCTTCCTGTAGAAGGAAAATCAGGCTGTGGTAGACCCAGGTAGATGGGTTGAGGAAATAGTCTGAGGCCAGGAGAACTCTATGGCATTTTTGAAACGCTGTCCCTTTGCAGTCCTGGCCTCTCTCCGACTGCCGGCCCTCTTCTCTCACCTTATTCTAGAGCTGTTAAACCAGGTGCACTGTGTCCTGGCCTCCAGACTCTGCCAGGCCCTGACCACCTTCTCTGAATGGCAGAGAGGAAATTCAGCGATTAGGGGCGTGGGCACTGGAGGTAAGGCCACGCCCCCTCCTCCACCGGCTTTGCATCCCAGCTCCACCCCTTTGCTGTCTGGGGCAGGGAGCATGAAAAGCTTGCGTTCTGGACGGACCTCAGAATGAGCCTGATTTTCACAAAGGGAGATACCTGGTCACCTTTGTGCCATGTTCATGCGCAAGTGACTAACATTCTGCATCCACAGTGACACGTGGTCAAGTGTAATGTAGTCTCTGCAGTTGACACATTTTTCTTTCAAGAGACCTGTGTTACTTAGCAGGACAAACCAAGCCGAATGCCTGAATGGAGCCATCTCGGACTCACTTCACAGTCTCAAGTAGCTTTTGGTTACGTAGTGTGATCCTCACGCCAGTCAGTCTCTGGAGAGAAACATTAGTTTATCCTTAAAGAACTTGACCTCAGTCTAACATGAACTACTGCTCTAGGTAGAAATCTCAGTCACTGTGCTGCAAACTTCTTCCCGGTGTAAGAATTATTTCCATAGCCTCCCTGAGAGAGTGCTTCTGGGTGCTTCCCATGTCGGGAGGCAGCAGGGTTCTTACTGTTTCACTGTTAGAGGGTCAGGTTGAGTCCACCTGCCAATAACTTTCAACCACTTTAAAATTTGTTTTAATATACTAAAGATGTGGTGTAATCCTGGATTATTTTGCAGCCATAAGTTGCAAATGTAACATAAAAAATGGTAGAAAATAGTGGATTTCTATAAAGAAATATCTACCGAAAGTTATTAAAATGCTAATATCTTGAATTTATTATTATCCTAGGGAAATAACCCAAGGAAAGAATGATATTTAAGAACAAAATAAGGGATTAGTCAAGTAAACTGTATTTTGTCAACTCAATGGGAAATCATGTAGCCATTAAAAATATCATAAAGAAAAATAGGGGCTCCTGGGTGGCTGTCTGTTGGGGGACCGACTTCAGCTCAGGTCATGATATGGTCTGTGGGTTCGAGCCCTGTGTTGGGCTCTGTGCTGACAGCTCAGAGCCTGGAGCCTGTTTTGGATTCTGTGTCTCCCTCTCCCCCTCCCCACCTTGTGTTCTATCAAAAGTAAATAAACATTAAAAAATTTATATATATATCATAAAGAAAAATAAAGAGGGGCGCCTGAGAGGCTCAGTTGGTTAAGCCTGCGACTCTTGATTTCGGCTTAGGTCGTAATCTCACAGTTTGTAAGATCGAGCCCCGTGTCGGGCTCTGTGCTGACAGTGTGGAGCCTGCTTAGGCTTCTCTTTCTCCCTCTCTCTGCTCCTCCCCTACTTGTGCTCTCTCTCTCTCTCTCTCAAAATAATAAACATTAAAAAAAAAAAACATGGAAAACATTCGATATAATGTTGAAAAAAGGATATAAAATTATATACTGATATTAAAACTGTTATATGCGTGCGGGCAAAAACTAGATAACATACAAATACTTGCGGAACATTAGTGAAATATACATGACATTTAAAAGAATTTTAAATTTATTTTTTTAGCATTTAAAAATTATGCAAATTGACATTACAAGTTTCTTTGTTTTTTCCTCAGCCCTCCCTCCACCGTCCCAAGTTAAATGTATATCTCTGGCTGTTTTGTTTTTTTTTTCCTTCACCACCATAACATAATGTCATTTTATTAATTGGCAAAGAACTGCAGTGGTTTATGGGAATAGATAGGAGTTCCTTCAAGTGTGATCACAGAAAATTTCTCCCATAGCTTATTTTAGCATTTTTATAGTTTTGGGGGGGGGGAAGGGATGCTTTTCTTAACGGAATTGGTTTATTATTCTAAGTAAGCACAACATTAAATCATGTCTCTAAACTATAGCACTTTCAAATTTAGCAGTGTTTTCACCCATTTGGTATGTCTTTCATACTGTGGTTTAGAAAAATGACATCTGGTGCCATTTGATTGCTTTGAAAGAACTGCATCCTCAGTCTGAATCTAGGACAATGTCCTAATGAGTTTCCTCAAAAGAGGTTTTTTTTTTTTTAAATTACTAGAACAGCCTTGTCATACTGTATACCACTCTCTAAATCTGTCATGAATAAATATTTGCAGCCATAGTAATAATTTTTCATGCATATGATACTGTCTTAATAATTTTGTTGTGGCTATGTGCTTTATTGATTTCCGTGCCACTTCTGTGGCACGAAATGAAATGCATTATTCCACTTAAACCATTATGGTTTCCTTTTGAATTACGCATTCACTGCTTGATCCTGTCATCAAGCTTATTCTATTTTCTGTAATGTGGTGTTTGGTCTTGAGATTTACTTCTTTAGTGCTCAGTGCCATGTAAGGCAAAACCAGACAGGTAAATTCAGATCAGAAAAGTTGGAACGAATAAACAGTATGTCGTTAAATTTTTTTTAGAGTCACTCCTTTAATGGAGTATGTTTCCTTGTTTGGGCCCTTGGGATTGTCTTTTTTTCTTCTCAGGAATTATAGGAGTGAATCGTGGCTATGCATTCTGGACAGGAGAGGAGGGCAAGGCTTGACATAGCAGCTGCCATCTTTGCTTGGTCTCAGAGCTGAGGTAGACAGCTTTGCCTACCGCCTTCCCTTGGCTTCTGTGACAGCAGAGTCCTGGCTTTCTTCCCACCGGTTTGCCATTTCTCGGTAGGCCTTTGTTGTAAATGTTGGAATTCCTTAAGGCTTGCTCCTGAGGCCCTACTCTCTTTTTGCTTAAACTCTCACCTCACGGGGCACCTGGGTGGCTCAGTGAGTTAAGCATCCGACTTCGGCTCAGGTCCTGATCTCACAGCTCGTGAGTTCGAGCCCCGCGTCGGGGCCTGTGCTGACCGCTCGGAGCCTGGAGCCTGCTTCGGATTCTGTGTCTCCGTCTCTCTCTGTCCCTCCCTTGCTCACACTCTGTCTCTGTCTCAAACATAAAAAATAAACATTAAAAGAAATTTTAAAAACCTCTTACCTCAGGCATTTCCATCTCCTTTTATGACTTTACACGCCATCCATGTGTCAGTACGTCCCAAGTTGGTAACTCCAGCTGCACTTGTGAGCTCCAGCCCCACACTGTCAGCTGCCCTAGTGTTAACATCACTGCACTCACACCTCTCCTGCCCCGTCTCCCAGGCCAACTCTTAGCCCTTCTGCACAAACCTTGTCTTTTTGTCTCCTCCGTCTCGGCAAGTGGTGTCTCTAGCCGTCAAGCTCGTCTCATGAGAATCCTCAGCATTTGCGTTCTCTCGCCCCCCGCGTCCATCCTCACTCTGTCCATTTCAGTTCTGTATCCAGAATGTACACGGAACGTGTCCTCTCTTCCTCTGTGCCTGCTGCCAGCCGTGCCAGCTCACACCACCCTCACCTCCCACGCAGATGGCGAGAACCTGCCACCTGGTTTCCTCGAGTCTCACTACACAGCCCCCCGGCCCCCCAGTCCCGTCCCCACCCCCCGGAGCAAGCGCCTGCAGAGACCCAAAGCCAGATTCCAGCTCTTGCTTGTTCAGGTCCCTGTGGCGCCTTCCCTCTGCCCTCAGGGTGGCACGTTCCCTAGCCACACCAACTGCCTTTCTTTTCCAGGATTCGCTGGCCCCTTTTCCGTCTTAGGGCTTTTTACATGTTCTTTCCTGTTCAGAATAGTTCCCTACTCTGTATTTCCTACGCTTGTTACTTCCTTACAGAGGTTTGTCCCTTAACCCCAAATCCATTGTTGTATTTAATATTATGTTTCCCCTCACATACGTGCTCTGTCTTTTTCTCTCTTAAGAGTAGACTGTAAGCTTCAGGAGGACAGAAAATGTGTGCTTTTCGAATCCACTTACCACTAGCGCCTCATGTGATACTTAGTCCACAATCGGTGCTTCGTATTTACCTGGAAGGGATGATTTTAGTTTATTATAATGAACTTTTTGCAGACTTGCCCCGTCTAATAACGGCTCCCTTTTCAGAGATTACTTGGGAGAAGCAGTAAGGTGGCAGTCCTATTAAAATGCCACTACCTCTTCAAAAAAGCATTCAGGGTAGCATCATTAGATAATGAAGTATTCTGCTTGTAGTTTCCCTAGTTCTGTAGTAAAACTGCCTGGCATGTATGCGATTGCATTGCTTTCCTCTCTCTTTTCCTTAAACATCTTATAAGCTTTCTACTCTTTGGATTTCCGTAGTCAACCACGACCATCCAAGCAGTATCAACATGCTTTGAAAGATGCCTCATCAAAATGCAAAAATAATATTTTCTCTGGTGGCTCTAGCTGAGCAGAAGAAACTCAGGGGGCAAAGTAAAATTAGTTTACGTGAAATTCTGCCTCTTAAAATTGGAACACAATGCTGTAACTGGAAAACCGAGTAGTTTGAACAAGCTCTATCGCCACCCTCCACCCCAGAAGTTTTCCTTTGATACAGTAAATTATGGAAGCTGGTGGCTACAGTAATAGTAATAGAATGAAGATTCAGAAATGTGGATAAGGAATAAAGTGTATCCCAGTAAGTATTAAAAATTCTATTTAACTTCCTTTTTAATTCAAAACTATTTGGTAGGCAAGCAAGCAAATTTGTTACACTGTACCTAATCAGAAATGTTTTTAAAAAAATGTTTTTGTGTGTTCCACCTATGAATATTGGTAGTATTTATTGATAGACCAACAGTAGCATTAAAACCCCATTCAAAACAGATGCTACACTAGCCTGCCATGGTCATCTGCCCTGAACCGTCACTTAGTTGTACAATTTATTGTCCAGAGGGAAGAAATTTATTTATTTATTTTTAATTTTTTTTTTTTAACGTTTATTTATTTTTGAGAGAGACAGAGACAGAATGCAAGTGGGTTAGGGGCAGAGAGAGAGGGATACACAGAATCTGAAGCAGGCTCCAGGCTCCGAGCTGTCAGCACCAGAGCCTGACGCGGGGCTTGAACCCGTGAGCTGTGAGACCATGACCCGAGCTGAAGTCGGACACTCAACCGGCTGAGCCACCCAGGCGCCCCCAGAGGGAAGAAATTTAGATGAAATCAATAATTAAAACATAAAAGATACTTATTCTGGGAGATGGATGCAATGAGAATTTGGGCATATGAAACCAAACTTAGAAAGAAATAATAGAATCGTAGGGAAAAACAATATGAGATTCATACTTGATTCAAAAAAGTGGTCATCTTTTTTTCCCTGCCCAGTGCTCTCAGGTATAGAGAGCATTGGTAGAGGAGGCACCCAGATCATAGCCATGTATTTGTGGTGTATAGGTATAACCAGAGTTCCTGAAGGTGAATGCGTTAGATAACAAATTACAATTTCTCGTGCAGGTTAGACTGTGTATGGAGTGGGTACAGAATTCCCCTAGCTGGATGCTCTTCCCCTGGGGCCGCCATTTGCAGGGGATTCCATGTGCATATTCAGACACGCAGACTTGCATAACTGCTTATTATAGAAATATTCTTGGTCACTAAATGTCCAACAGACTTAAACTTACAGGGTTTCCCATATATGGAAGAAAAGTGATTTCCACCCAGTCTCCATGCCCTGGCATGTCACGATGCCAGCCCTTACATTTATTTGACTTCTAGAATTTAAATAGGTGGTGATGTAAATCAGAGTTCATGTTTTACCTACTGACACTGAGTAAGCCAGTCATCGTGATGTGCTTTTCAATGTGGCTGCACAGTGGGAGGGGCACTTATTCTAAGCTCATCCCTCTAAGTTAGATTGACAACAAAAGGATTTATTTCTATCTTATAAAAGACGAGGAAGCAGAGAAGACTATAGAGAAGTTACATGGTTTGGCAGAGATCACACAACAAAGCGGAAGTAGAATCTAAGTGTCTTTACGGGTCTCTGCTATGATCAGAGTTTCGTCTTTACTGGATAATACAGCGTGAGAAAGTGAGATAAACCCATCTCACCATACAGGTGCGGAATGAATTACTCTCAGTAGATAGCTTCTTCTATTTTTTAAATATCCTTCATTCACTCCTGTTACATTTTCGATCTCCACCCTATGTATTTGAGCTGGAATGGGAACTGAAGAGTCCCTAATTTTCTCAGGGATTTTTCCACGTGCATTCTTACATTGATCTAAACTAGAATCAGATGTGTTCCAACAGGCCACTTGTTTTGTACAATAGTTCTACGAAGTAGCTGTCTATAAGAGGCAGTTCATTAAAAATTAATTTTTAAATGAACTTGAGATGTATGGTATAGATTTTCTAAAGGCTGCATATTGGAGCATGCATATAAAATATTTTCCTTGCCCAGTAGTGCTAATAGTAGCTAATATTTATTGAGCTCTTGCTCTGTAACAGACACTGTTCTAATTATTAACTATTTTTATTTTAATCCTCAAGGCAGCTCTGTGAGATAGTTAATATTATTATCCCCATTTGATACACAAGGGAAATGATGCATGGAGCGATTTAATCCTTGCTAGAAGATGGTAAAGCCAGTATTGAAACCCAAATATACTGGCTCTAACTTCTCTTTTTTTTTTTAAATTTTTGAGAGAGATTCAGTGTGCAAGTCGGGGGAGGGACGGAGAGAGAGGGAGACGTAGAATGTGAAGCAGGCTGCAGACTGTCAGCATAGAGCCCGACGTGGGGCTTGAACCCATGAACCGTGAGATCATGACCTGAGCTGAAGCTGGATACTTAACCATCTGAGCCCCCCAGGCACCCCTGAAAGCCCCACTTCTAATCTTTTACTGCCTCCCATCAAGCCTTTTAACAACAGTATGATTTTATTAAGTAACTTTGCCTTTGAAATTATTTTGACCTATCTTAGGACCTACTACAAATCTGATATTCTGTGATGATTATATATTTTCAGCTAATTGTGTTTAAGTTCTTGAACTTCTCTTCTCTATACACTCAACAGTTTCACTTGAGGTACTTTATAAAACTGGCTAAAATTTAAAATTGAAGTGTAGACTATACATACAGAAATTCAAAACTGTATTTCTTGGTTCTTTAAATTCTGTGTATGTACCATTTAGTCTGGTTGCTACTCTCTAAACATGTAGTGTCTCTTAGTTTCCAAAGCTTCTAATCCTTACAAAAACCCTTAGACATCTCAGATGTCTAAGTTTGGTGTTAATTTTGATATGGATTTGTTGGGTTTTTTTTTTTCCTTCTCAGAGTGATAATAGATACAAGCTGTTCTCAAAAGGTCTTTAACCAGATTTCACAAAGCAAACATGTATAGGCAGATTTTCAAAGTAACCGAAAGGATACGTTGTGCATTTTACTTGCCACTGGGAAAATTAAGAGCAATTATCAACCGAATATAATTTCTGATAGTGACTAAGAGTCTTACAGCTTCTTTGTCATTCTGTTTAATGACTAACAATTGTGCTGCTCTTCTAACATTAAAAAGGCAAATAAGCAGAAGGTTTCCTGGGGATTTAGAAGTAGAGTTACATATAGACGTGTGTGTGTGTGTGTGTGTGTGTGTGTGTGTGTGTGTGTGCGCGCGCGCGCGCACTAGTATAGATAACATTTATATAGAGTTTTGAAGTATTAAGCTTGTTCTTGTTGTACCTCTCATTGACATGAATAATTTCTTATGTGCATTTATTTTCAAGTAGCACACAGTATAAGCAAGTAGTAAATTCAAGTCCCTGTTACTCTTGACAGTAGAAATTTTAAGAGTTTAATGTAGTCTGCATCCTGGCACACGGGGCTGGTGACAGCATTGGGAATCTGGCAGAGAGAGCAATTTCTGTCTTGTTAAGGTAGGTCCACCTTTTAGGATTCATGTCCCATCCTTCAGTCCTAAACTTCCTAAACATTTAAAGGTTGCAGTGGAACTACCTATAATGATACTTTAGTATCTTTTCTGTAAAATGTTAGATAGTAACAGAGATGTTAACAACTCAGTCTAAAACCAGGGAATAAATAGCTGCAGGTGTAGTTATTTCATGTTCAGTAAGAAAACCAGGTCTGGGGAATACTTTTCATAGTTTAGCTGGTTGTACAATGGTCTCTGGATTTCTTTTACTGTCCTTAAATGGTTAGGTTGGAGAGCCTCATTGTGGACTGAATACTGGTCAGTAAAACACAATGGGCAATCATCTATGTTTTTTTTTTCCTCCTTGCTGTCTTGTCCAGTATAGCGATACATTACTGTAGCAAGCAAAGTATTGAAGCAATGTGTTGCGACTCTCTAGTTTAAAGGAAAGAAGAGAGCTTTGCTTTTCATCAGTTTTTTAATATTCCTTCTGAAGGATCACTATCTTTGGATTTCTTTGCCCGGGCACTAAATTGCAAGAGGTGTCCAGGCTACAGAAGTTTGCATGACACTTGGTGTGACTGTTACAAGAGTCTGTGGCATTTCCTGTTACCACGGTTTTGAGACGTTTTATTTCATTCTCACTGTCTGGTTTTCTAGTCCCTCCCTTCCTCTTGTGAATGTAAGGATGACAATAGTACCGTTTCTGCATCAAAATGTACGTACATTAATGATTTTTGGTCCCACTGAAAGATGGTCCACGCGAGCTGGAGCCACGATAGAAACTAAGAGCCACTGATTACAGACTTATAAATGCAACTCATTTATGTCCATGATTCTTGGGTAATTTGTTCTTATTCTACTTTTGCTCTGTTGGCCTACATTCTTGTTATTAAGTCATTTCTGGGCTTAGCCCGTTGTTTGGCAGATAGTACATATAGATTTCTTTTTTTTTTTCCCTTTTTCAACTATGTTGGAGACAGAATATGGTAACAGTGTATCATCTGTTGCTTCACCGTACTCCATATGCCATTTAGAAGTTTAAATAGAACTGTAAAGGCAGAGTGTTTTCAGCCCCAGAGAAGGCACAGCAGCTGTACCGATATTCTTTTTTTTTTTTTTTAAGTTTTTATTTATTTATTCAGTTAAGTAATCTCTGCACCCAACGTGGGGCCGGAACTCACGACCCTGAGATTGAGAGTTGCATGCTTTTCCAACTGAGCCAGCAAGACGCCCTTGTACCCATATTCTTGAGGGGAATTTCTCAGTTAGGAACAACCACGTCTTCAAGACTCACTTTTCTCTTCCATTGTCAATGTTTGTGCCACAAAGTACTCACTGACAAAGACGATATATTAAGAACACCCACCTTCCGTGTACACCCCCCCGTCCCCCCGGGTGGTGTTGAAGAAGGTAAAGCAGACTTTATTCAGGGAGACTGCCACAGTGGGGTTTTGCAATAGGGGAAAGAGATTAGGCTCTCAGCACTGAATCTGAAAAGGAAAACGGGCTTACAGCCAAGCAGCAGATTTGGGGGAGGTAGGTGTCAGTGACTGGAAGATTACTAAGAAGGTAGGGTAATTCTTCACTAAACTGACGTAAGAGGATTCTTACTGAAAGCAGGCTAGATCAGATGTTACCTGGGGGATATCGGAGGGTGAATATTTGATCAGATATCAAGGGTGGGGGGACTCTGGCCAAGCCAGCTTGACAGGATTCTTACTAAAGCTGGGCTTCTAGAAGACATGTCCAAGAATGGAACCAGTTCATGCTCAGGAGCCTACCTGAGCCTACCTGAGTCTGGTCAAGGAGAGAGTCTCTTTGGATCGTGCACTACCAACGAGTGTGGCCTTCCTCTTGACAATCAGATAGATAACCACATCTGTTTGTCCCTGGATCGTCTGAAAGCAGTGGTTGGATTTATGAGTTTTAGTAAGATCCCTCTGGATTGTATATTCTCTTTGGTTAAAAGCTATAGACATACCTAAAAGCCCTACTTTGAAATTGTAAAGTTTGGCAGGAGTCACGTTTGTTTTTGACGTGAGTGAATATGGTGAAAACCTCATAATGATGTAATAGCAGAAACATTTCAAATTTGAGCCTCCAAGAGCTTAGTCTGACAGATTTGGTCCATAAATAGGATAGGTGGGTGGATGGGTGATCTCAGGTAGACTTCACTGACTAAAGTGACTTTTAAAGTGATTTGAGGATAGGTGTTTGGTAGGTTCGTAGGTTGTTCCCAGCGGCGGGGGGGGGGGGGGGGGGGCGTCCTGAAAGAAGATAGAGGGAGGAGTGGGCGAGTGAGACAAAGTGTTCGCTTATTAGGAAGGAGCAGGGACGGGGACTGGGTGTGGGAGGAGAGGAGACCGAACATTCAATGAAAGTTTGGTGGGGCCATCTGGAGATGAGGAAACATGTGCCTTGAATGTTCAGAGAACCCCACTGATGAGAGAGAGGAGACCTGTACGGAGCTCACACCCCCAGAAGAAGGAACGACAGCAGATTATCGTGTTTCATTGCTTAATAAGAGACACAGTGAGCGGGCAGAGCGAAAACTGAAGTGATTATCAAGTGGGTGCCCATAGAATTCATCACTCAAATTAGGACCCTTGAAGAGAATAAAAGGGGACTCTAACCCTCCCACTGGGACCGAGTGCATAAACTGGGACTGTCCTGGGCAAATTGGGACCAGTAACTCATGAACAGATCACAAAGACAGGAAAAATTAAAAATCTGACTTTTGAAAGTGGTACATCATAATATTCCTTAAAAAAAAAAAAAATGGTAACTAGTTAAGAATCAGATTCTGGCCAGGATCAGCAGACCCATCACCGAGGCCCGTTTGCAGGTGTTAGTGTTTTCGTGGCTGTGTGGCATGGTGCTTAGGTGTTGGGTCAGGCTGCCTAGGCTTGTGCCGGGTCTGCCACTGAGTAGCTGGCAGTCTTCGAAGACCAGGTCACGTGGGGATGATAGGGAAACCCGCCCCACCCTGGGTTGAGGTTAGGTTTCAATGAGATACTGTATGCAGAACACTTAGCTAATGCTAATGTCACATATCAAACACCATTACTATTATTTTTCCGCGCTTACCACAACAACTACTCCTGTTTCTATAGTGGTGGTTAGCCTGTTTTCCATTTAAATTAAAGTACTATGTGCTTTTAGCTTTCTGGTGTCGCCGCTAGTGTCTGCCTTTTATTTATAATGACAACTCAGTAATTAAAGAAAAATAAGTTTGGAAAAATATTTTTCATTCCAGCTGTAACATAATACAGCTCACACCTCACTATCTGCCTGCCGGTTCTTTTCAGAAGTAAACAGACTTTTCACAGTCGTTACTGAATTATTGAATGCAGTGATTCCCTTTTGCGCTCAAGTAAATCTTAAAGATGGTTTCAGCAGCATTGTGTTTTTCAAATCCAGTTTCCTGTTCTGCAGGGGGTTGATGGCTAAGGAGTAAGCATTTAACTTTCTGTTTTAAGTAGGAAAGAAGTAACTTAATTTTGCTAGGGGTGGGATGGGGTGATCTTGGCAAACAAAAATAGTGATGTGTTTTAGAATTTTTTAAGCTTTAGACAATCATTTAAAGAGATTCATGAGATGTTTACCATTAATTCCACTGGAACGTGCCCTTCTTCCATTCACTTGCATTTCTAACTCCTTTTCCCTAGAATGTCTTTCTCCAGATGGCCACACAGCTCACACACTCACTTTCCTTACATCTTTGCTTAAATGTCACCTCCTCAGTGAAGCCCTCTCTGGCTGCCCCATCCAAAACCAGAGCCCATGTCCACACTTCATTCTTTTTTCAGCCTTATTGTCATAAATAACATTCCATTTATTTATTTATTTATTTATTTATTTATTTATTTATGACCTTTAAAACATTTCTTAAAATTTGTTTTATTTTGAGAGAGAGAGGAAGAGAATGTGAGCAGGGGAGGTCCAGAGAGAGAGGGAGAGAAAGACTCCCAATCAGGCTCCACACTCCGCTTGGAGCCCGACTCGGGGCTCAGTCTCCTGACCATGAGATCATGACCTGAACCGAAATCAGGAGTTGAATGCTTGACTGGCTGAGCCACCCAGACGGCCCATAAATGACAGTCATTTTAGAAGCGCTGTGATAGTTCTTCATACCTCCGAGATGTATAGTGCTGGCGTAACTAAAACTCTGTGATGGAATAAAAATGTGAGCTTGTCTAATACCTCAGTAACCCAGTCCTTACGGGAGCGAGCTTTCTTTTAGTATTGATTTGCATGTAAACAGGGTTAGGCCAGTCTGATCTTGGTTTGGAGTGAGTCGTGCCGGCAGAGTTGACCAAGAACGAAATAGCGGCACTGTTTCAAATATAGCCCTCTGGAGAGAAGGCAGAAATAATATTTTTTCAGCTGAAGAGTTTGTACTGCTGGTCCTGGAGACCCAAGAACCCTGCCTGCCTTCTAGTTGGGGGAGAGGAACAGCCTCATCTTAACCACATCCCTGTATGTGTTAGCTGAGCCTGCTGTAACCAAATACCATAGGCTGGGAGGCTGAAACACCGTGCATTTATTTTCTTATGGTTCTGGAGGCTGGAAGTGCAAGATCGAGTCCTAACAGGATTGATGTCTGGTGAAGGCTCTCTCTCCCCTTGGGTTGCAGATGACTGCCTTCCTGCTGGGTACTCATGTGATCTGTTCTTCGTATGTGCACGGAGGGAGAAGGGCAGGGAGACCACTCTTCAGCATGGATTCTCATAAGAACAGTAATCCTGTTGAATCAGGGCCCCACCCGTATGACCTTGTTTAGCCTTAACTACTTTCTTACTCCAAATACAGCTACACTGGGGAGTTAGGGCTTCAACATATGAATTTTGGAGGAACACATACACTCAGTCCATAACGGGCTGCATCCCATATTATTTCTGCGTTTAGTTCAATTAAACATTTTCTGAGAACATTTTACATATATAGGTACCATACTGGGCACTAAGGAGGCCAAAGTGAATTAGTCCATGCTCAAGCACTTAATATTTTAGTGAAGGAGATAAACAGGGACACAGCTAATCAGAAATTGTGATCAGCGTTTTTTCTAAGTTTGAAGGGTGAGTGGAAAATTTGCCAGACAGATTGATGTAGGAAAGGGAAGGATACACCCTGAGGTTGGCCTGAGCAAAGGCACGGCATGTTCGGGAACGAGCTGGTCAACATGGTGGTGTATGAAATGAAGTAGGCAGGGTGGCCCTCAACCGGAGATGCAGAACTGCTCTGTGGTCTTCCCTCATGGTGATAACAACGTTACCTGAAAAAGTGGGGAGTACCTAGTATGGTGATTTCTACAGTGAAAAAAAATAGGTTTTAAAAGCCTAGAATGATTGGCATTTATAATCTGCAACAGGAGACTAATTGTGCAAATGAAAGATAGTGGTGCAAAGCACGTAATTAGTGGCATTATTTTAAGGGAGTAAATTCTCCATACAAGATAAAGTAAATGTATACTTAGTGTCATATTTGAGAAATCAGGGTGAAATTTAAAATACTGTGATTATGAGAAGTTGGGAAAAATTATGCAGCACAACTTCAAGTGAGGGAAAAGAGTAAAAATCGTTGGTTTTCTCCATCGTTCCTGAAGTTTCTACAGAAAATTTCTAAAACTTTTTTTCCATATGGATGCTTAAAAACCACTTTTTGCTTACCATACTGCCTGAAACAACACCAAGAACATTCAAGACATAAGAAACATTGGTTTTCAAAATACTGGGCATCAGGCAACATAAGAAACTAATACCTAATGGCTGGGAAAAGATGGGAGTGAGCCCTGTGAGTATCACAGCTTACTGTTCTGATAGAATTTCCAGACCCCTGCTCGGAATTAAACAGCTAAAAAGCCAACTGATCAAACCATAAAAATACTCAATCCAAAAGAAGGCAGAAAAAAAAGCAAACGGGGGAAAAGAATGTTTGGGACAAATAGAAAACTAACAGCAAAATGATAGCTATAACCTTAGCCATCCATAGCAGTGGTCAAAAGAAAGTGGGAGTGACTTCAGAGCACAAGATATTCCCAGGAATAAAGAAATTATAGTGATAAAGGAGTCACTTCCTCAAGAGAACTATTAGAATCCTAAATGTATGTACCAAACAAATAACAGAGCTTCAAGATAAAAAGTAAATAAATAAATAAGCAAAGAGAAATAGAAGATTCCACGATTATAGCTAGAGATTTAAATACTTCTTTCTCCATAATTGATAGAACAAGTAGACAGAAAATGAGTCTGAATATTGGAGATTCAGACAGTGCTATCAACCAATTTGGCCTAACCGACATTTATACAACACTCCAACCAGTAACAGCCAAATACACTTTCTTCTCATTTGCACACGGGAACATTTATCAAGAAAGATCACATTCTGTGCCATCAAGCAAGTCTTGATAAGTGTAAAAAGGATTCCACTCATGGAAAGCATGTCCTCCGATCACAGAGGAATTACAACAGAAATCAATAATAAAAAGCTCTCTGGAAAATCCTCCAAAGAAATCAAATAACAGTCTTCTGAATAACCCATAGATCAAAGAAAAAAATGAATGGAATTTTTAAAAACTTTTTAAAAAATATTTATTTATGTGTTTTGAGAGAGTGAGCGTGCAGGCAGGGTAGGGGCAAAGAGGGAGGGGAGGGAGAGAATCCCAAGCAGGCTCCGTGCTGTCATTGCAGAGCCGCGTGCAGGGCTCAAACTCAAGAACCACGAGATCATGCCCTGAGCTGGAATCAGTTGGCTTAACCAACTGAGCCCCTCAGGTGCCCCAAGAAATGAATGGATTTTAAAAAGTTATTTCGGTTCAGGGGCACCTGGGTGGTTGAGTTGGTTAAGTGTCAGACTCCTGATTTCAGCCCGGGTCATGATCTTGCGGTTCATGGGATCGAACCTCTGCTTTGACAGCACGGAGCTTTAATGTTTATTTATTTATTTTAGCTAAAGAAAATACAACAGATCAAAATGCTACTAAAGCAGTATTTAGAGGGAAATTTATAGCCTGAAATGCCTGTAACAATGTTGGAAAAGACGAAAGGTGTCAATCAGTGACCTCAGCTTCCACCTTGAGAAACTAGAAGAGCAAATTAAACCAAAATGAGGAGACTGGGGGCACCTGGGTGGCTCAGTTGGTTACGCATCTGACTTCGGCTCAGGTCATGATCTCGTGGTCGCGAGTTCAAGCCCCACATCGGGCCCTGTGCTGACAGCTTGGAGCACGGAGCCTACTTTGGATTCTGTGTCTCCCTCTCTCTCTGTACCTCCCCCCACCACTCACACTCTGTCTTCCTCTCTCAAAAATAAATAAACGTTAAAAAATTAAAAAAAAAAAAATGAGACCAAAGACAAAGAGCAGAGCTCAGTGATACAGAAAATGGAAAAGCCATAGAGCAAATCAATAAACAGAAGTTCATTTCTTGAGAAGATCAATAAAAGTCTGTTGAGTAAATTTGGATGTATATTGTAGAGGTTCAGAGAACAGGGAGTAACATTCTCTTTACTAAGTGGGGAATCAGAGATTAAATTAAGGTATATTTATATAGGAGCACCTGGGTGGCTCCCAGCACAGGGCCCGTCACGGGGCTCAAACTTATGAAACCGTGAGATCATGACCTGAGCCGAAGTCGGATGCTTAACCGACTGAGCCACCCAGGCGCCCCAAATAACCACTTTTTTAAAATACATTTATATAGAAAAAGATTTTAAACTGGAATATAACTATAGTTCCGAGTTATTTCAAAAACCATGCTGTCCCAGGGAGACAGGCTTTTTGCTTTGAATTTCTCCCATAAAATCATCTTCACCTCCACCCTTGACTTTTCCTGCCAGAGCGTATCTCTTTGTTTTAACATCCCTGTAACCCCGGGACACCCTTGAGTCCAGACGCTTTGCTTTCCTGGATGACATGTGGCACTTCCAGCAATTCTCCAAAACAGAAACTACGTATTGGTGGCTGGTGGTCCAGACTCAGCCCAGAGAGCTGCTGTGGTTGGTTTGCACGGTGTTTTTCAGAAGTTAGAATTTGCTGCCACCATAACAGCAATTAAGAGTTGACACAGCTGGTAACCGAGAGCCCACGTTCCTCCATGCTGAGAATCAAGGGGAACTGACTGGTGGCCTTTTCCTTATGCTCCCCATGAGGCTTTTTGCTTTTCCGTCAACCTGCCATCACAGCAAGTCTTAGTAGCTGTCACTGTCCTCATCACTGCATTTTGTAAAGAAGCTTGAGTTTCTGGAAAGTGAAGTGCCCAAGTTCACACAGCTAGTAAGTGGACGACTGCTGTTTAAACCGAAGTGTGTCTGAATTGGTTTGAATTCCTTTCTTTGGAACATCAAAGACAAGGCTATTTTTATCTGTTATTTCAGTCGAACAGTCGGTATCTGTAAATATTATATGCTGCTACCTATAGAGCCTCGAGTAACAAGTTTATCACGTTATTTAAATTATGCAAGGTTAAAATTGACACTCATGTGTCATTTCCCCTAAATTCCTTAAGTCTGGATTTAACCTAGGCTGCTATCTCATTTCTTGTTGTTGTTTTAATTTTTTGAAAGAGGGATTTTTAAAAAATATTTTTATTTTTTTAATTTTTTAAAAGTAATCTCTGTGCCCACCGTGGGGCTTGAACCCATGACCCCGAGATCAAGAGTCACATGCTTTACTAACTGAGCCAGCCAGGCACCCCTACTTTCTCATTTCTAAAATTTTGACATTTGCTGTCTTATATTGTCCAAATAAGTTACTGATAACTTATTGAGAAATATGTTCATTATAACACCATTTGCCTATTTTAACACTTTAACAGGATTCCCTCCTGTGAAAATAACCAACCACTCCCAGAGAACAAGGATAGGTGGGCACTGATGTCTTTAGTTTTCTGTTTTCAAGAGGAACACAGAATTTAAACTTCGCTTTGAATAAAAATTGTCTGTGATTTAGATAACAATTTGTATCTTTCATCAAGAAACAAATGTCTCTTCCCCACAAAGACAGACTTGTATATTTTAGCTTAATAAATATTTACTTTTTGTCTGAACAGATTAAATTCTTTAATCCCAGACTGTTTGTGTCTGTGTAAATAGTATTGTTATCAGACCAGGGCTCGTGTTTTCAGTTTTCCACACACTGACTACTTGACAAATAATTAAATACATCAATTATACAAAAGTCCATTGGAAATAAATACTAATGTATGCTATGAGTTAATGAACATTTATGGTATGGGCCGTGTACTTTGCTAAAAATAAAGTATTAACCCTCCCCACTTTAGCTTAAATTTTAAAATAAATTACACAGTGTCGTGTTCTTAATAAATTATCTTTTGCCCAAAGCTTTCTTTTTTGCAGGAGGTGGGGTGCTGGTGCTGGTGGTAAGGGAGCATCTTCTACTGTTATTGTCTCTGTTGATTAAAGAATGAACACAATATCTAAAGAGTTCGGTACAGAGGATGTGGTAGAGACTTGGCTATGACACAGACCTTGGGCAAGCTACTCTCCCTTGGCTTCCTCTCTGTAAAACAGGGACAGCAGTGCCCTCCTTATAGATTGTCCCTGGCACAGATTTCTGTAAAGGCCCAACCCTGTACTTGGTATGTGATAGGCACTCGATAGACGGTACTATCCCTCCCCATCATCAACGAAATGACCTTACGGTTTTTACTAACGTGAAAGCATACTGTATGATGACGATGTCTTCTAAGGCAAATATTGTGACATGTGACTTATTGTAAGTAAATAGTAGAAACACATTGGAGAAATTTAAGTATTCAGTGTGTTAGGAAACTTTATAATAGGTCGCTGTCCAAGAAAACTAGAATCGTGGGAGGTCTTTGAGCCTACTCCGTCTCTACTGAATACTGTCAGATGCCTTAATCAGTTGTAATTACAGTCGAGTGAAAAGTCTGTGTGTGGCTCAGAGATATCCTGTTCTAGGTAAGTTGCAGGAAAGTATAGGTCAGTAAATCTTGTACGTGAAGACATTGAGATCATCATGGAATAGGAGGAGCCCAGGATCGGAAGTAAAAAGACCAGGGTTGTTCTGTCTCTCAGCACCCTGTGTGACCTTGGTCAGTTGTTTTTCCCCTCTTGTTTTTCCTCAGTGCCCAAAAGAAGGAGCTGGCTTATATCTCTGACATCCCAAACATAACGTGCCAGTGCTATTCCGTGTTGTATTGGAATTATCTTGTACAACAAAAAAATCTCTCAAGATTAACTATAGCTACAGAGCCAGCAGAGGGAGCACAAAGCATGAATTTATGTCTGGGTCTTAGGAAACTTGGGGGGTTTTATGTGGTTAAATATTAAGCACAGCTCTTCAAATGGAAGGTTATTTCTTATCAGGTTATGCTCACCTTCATTTGAGCTCGAATTTTGTTCAGAAGTGGTGGTATTTTTGCAACTACCTCTAGAATTCCACCTCTATAAATTATTGGTAGTTGCAAGAAAGAGCTGTGTTCTACAAGGACATTTCATAGTGATTATTTATTTGTGAGGATCACTATGGTTTGTATCCTGTATTGTCAAATATATTTTAATTTTAAAACATTGTAATTTTATGTCAAATATTCTGATTGATACTCTAATAACTGCTGTTTGAGCTTTAACCCAGAACTAAAAGGGACTGTGCCTTCAAATATTACAGGGTTTTAAAGTTCTCTTTAAGTGATACCCCATTTATCTAGCATCCCTGGGAATTACAGAGTTCTACATACTCCGGGTGACAAAAGTATGTTTCATGAAAGCCCTACCTTAAAATGGCTTACAAGTATTTTGGATAAGAGACCTTGCTATTGCATTCTGTCTGGAGTGTTTGAATGTAAGACCTTGTGCACAATTGAACCTTCTTGGTATTGCAGGGTTGTCGCTTAAACATGGACTGTTGTGCTGAACTGCAACCGAATTCTGAATTTGCTCTTACTTTAATGTCAGAACTCTTTTGTGTGTTTTTGGTTACGCTACGCTTAAGCTTTTCCTTTTTCATTCCTTTTTTTTTTTTTTTTAAAGTTTTAGCTGAGGAAGCTAATAACTTAGCTTGTTGAGAATTATGTTAAATCGGATTAATAAGACTTTGAGTTCAAGTTCATAGCTTTCCATTGGGCACTGATTCATACATGGAAATCTTCCTCTCTTCATTTGTGGTTTGGGTTTATGTCTTCAGGGGAGGAATGGGGGCTGCTCCCATATTTGAGAATGAGTCATGGGAGAGGTGGGTTGACTATGAAGTTACTATAGATATATATAGATATCTAGATATCTAGATGTCTATATATTTGGATTCTTGGTTTTTCTAAAAAGTATTTCTCGACTTGAACTCAAAAGTATATTTTCCCACCAATAATCAATCATATTTTAAGAATTTATCTGCTGACCAGGATATAATTGTTTAAAAAGAACATGGGGGGGGGGGCGCCTGGGTGGCTCAGTCAGTTGAGCGTCCGACTTCAGCTCAGGTCATGATCTTGCGGTTCGTGAGTTCGAGCCCCGCGTCAGGCTCTGGGCTGATGGCTCGGAGCCTGGAGCCTGCTTCCGATTCTGTGTCTCCCTCTCTCTCTGCCCCTCCCGCATTCATGCTCGGTCTCTCTCTCTCTCTCTCAAAAATAAATAAACATTAAAAAAAATTTTTTTTAATAAAAATAAAAAAAATAAAAAGAACATGGGGAAGGGGAGCAAGTAACTCACTATGCATACACGGTAGACTTTGCAGAAAACTTGAAAGAATAATAACGGACATCTGTGCCCTTAAAATTATGTTCTTAGAAGAAATGGGATAAATATACAAGCAAAAGATAAAGGAAGGTACATGTTAAAAGCATATAGAGCAAGCATAAATTAGTAATTAAGTATACAGAGGTTGAAAGGAAGTTGAAATAAAAAGATAGTTTTTATAAATCTAAGATTTTTAATAGTAATGAGTCTGGCAGAAGTTGAAAAAAGGCATTTACTAGTAAAGACCTATAATTCCAATTAAGACTTCCTGTTCCTATAGCCCTCCCAAAGACTAATTATATTCGCTGAATTAAGATTAAGAGCTAAACAAAAGAAATCTCAAAATTCTAGTTGGGATCCCCCAATTAAGGATCAACAAATAAGGAAAATATCTTCCTGATAAATTGTGTTATAATATAAAGGTAGGTATTCTGCAGCATTTTCTAAATAACAGTGATTAGTGTCACATTTCCTGTGACTATCTTTGTAAAATCTGACATGTAGTAAACATACTTCATTTGGTAGGCTTCCCCTGAGAGGAAATTTCTTTATACTTAGGAAGTGCCTTTTAACTTGTGACAGTAACTTCTAAACTGTCTGACCTGACTCCTCTTGCATTCACTGGGGGGAAATCCCACTTTCCAGATGAATTTTGTCATTAAATATTATTTCAGTCATAATCGTTGCCATAACACTGTGACATTGTGCTACAGAATTTGTTGTTGTTGTTGTTGTTGTTTTTAAGCGGATGGGTTTGCTGTCTGCTTGGCATTTAGTTTTCTCAAGGGACTAAGAAAGAGAACCAGAGAAAGACAACCTAAGTTCTTTCCAGGCAGGAAATCTGTTTCTGTTTGTTACATAATATACTTGAAAATACCGTTTTGGTTTCTTTCGAATTGCGTACTAATTAGAAAATACTTTGGGTCTTTCATTGCATCTGAGTTTGCATAAGAATATCATTTTTAAGTATAGTATCTATGAAAGAGGTATAAAAGTAAGTTAAAATTAGGGATAGAGCTTTTCCTTTGAGACAAATCAAATTACAAAATTTTTAATTTACTTACGTCATTCTTATTAAATAGCACTTCTGACCAAGGTTAGTCAGGATTGGAAAAATCTGCTTAAGAAAACAAACCTTTTGCATTGTGTCCACTCACTACACATTTCTCCACGGAATGACTTTAAAGCTAAAAACACACAAATCTGCACGAACACATTTGTGAAAAATAAAATCATCTTTTAACCTAAAGATGGAATCTCTTATTTCACGCTTACATTTTTTTGTAATATATAGTTACCAGGTTGTGTACTGGCAGATCATGTATTTTATCCATTATTTCCAAAACATTTTTACTTGTAATAATTCATGTAACATTATTTTTAAAGTTGTTAGTTACCTTCCAGTTTTCTTTCAATGGCTTCCTTATTTTGTTACCTTTAACCGTGGAAATTCAATTCCTGAGTTTTCAGCATTTTTTTTTAAAAAGACCCCTGGGGGGGCGCCTGGGTGGCGCAGTCGGTTGGGCGTCCGACTTCAGCCAGGTCACGATCTCACGGTCCGTGAGTTCGAGCCCCGCATCGGGCTCTGGGCTGATGGCTCAGAGCCTGGAGCCTGTTTCCGATTCTGTGTCTCCCTCTCTCTATGCCCCTCCCCCGTTCATGCTCTGTCTCTCTCTGTCCCAAAAATAAAATAAACGTTGAAAAAAAAATTTTTTTTTAAAAAGACCCCTGGGGTCCCTGGGTGGCTCAGTCGGTTAAGCGTCCGACTTCGGCTCAGGTCATGATCTCGCGGTCTGTGAGTTCGAGCCCCGCGTCGGGCTCTGTGCTGACAGCTCAGAGCCTGGAGCCTGTTTCAGATTCTGTGTCTCCCTCTCTCTCTGACTCTCCCCCATTCATGCTCTGTCTCTCTCTGTCTCAAAAATAAATAAACGTTAAAAAAAAAAAAATTAAAAAGACCCCTCATTTCGTTGATGATCTCGCTCTGGTCACGTAACTGGTTATTTTTGCATCTATGTGTCATTTTTGGATATATAGTCGTACAGTGAAAATCATTCTGTACGTCGTAACCATAATTTCAACCATAATTCTCACTGAGATACTTGCGTGTTGTTACGGCAATCCGATTGGATTCTCCAGCTGCGCTTCCAAGTGTGCCCTTTTGGTGGGAACTGTCCTTAGTAGATTTTATAAATGCATCTCTTTATATCTTTTGCTTTTTACCTTCAGCGTTTTTCAAGAAGGTGAGTTACTGAATTTTTCTTCGAGTGTTGAACCAGGGAGCAGTGTAGATTCTAGCTGATCCAGCGTGACGATGGACACATGTTTCTGTGCGTTGCTGTGTAGACTGCTGATCTGCTAAACATTTGCATTTTAACAAGCCTGACTCAACAGTCGGCAGGCTATTTATTGGTGGTGAGGTCTCCTATTTTGTGCTCTGCCTTACATGCCACGAAATCGGTGCCATTTTAGCACTTGTCCTGGATGGAAATGAATTTTAAGCTCTTTACTATGTGTCTAAAGTAATATTTATGGTTATTAAGTCAATTAAATGTGAATGGACAGTTTCTTCTCCTCTAACCTTACTTCTTTGTGTAAATGTCGGTGTTCTTAGTAATGATAATTATGCAGTTAGCCATCTTCTTCATTTCAATTTTAGATCCTTAAAAATAAGATTTTTTTTTTTTTTCTAAGAAAACAAAGACCTCGTGTTTCCAGTTTTATAAGGAAGGAATACTGATGTCTTCGCAGTTTCTTTTACTGGAGAAAGGGAGAAGAGGAAAAAAAAGAAAGACAAATCATTAGTAGTAAGCATATTTTAGACCCTCTTGTGTGCAGAACCCTGTAAAAATGTAGAATCAAGGCCTAAATGAACTTAGCATTTGGGGAGAAAACCCCATGTTTACCATACATATAATGCATTATATGTATTATGAAACATACATATAGGCATATAGCAATTTAAGAGCATAAAACAGCATATTAAAACAAATACATATATAGGTTAGTTGAGAAGACAAGCCTGGAAAGTTACTAATTCTAGCATATTCCACAAGTATAAGGGGACATAGTTCATAAGATGAGTAATAATCTTCATAGACTTTGATGAGTTTTTATTTTCTCAAAGATGTTCAAGATTCTCGGATTTTCCCCCACGTTTATTAGACCCATCCATCCAACAGCTGTTCCCTCACCTTTGGTTTGGTCTTTGACAGAGGCTGCCTGACTCTCGTTCTTGGCAATCATTGGTCTGCTCAACTTTCTCTGAATAGATAGAAGGATTCTTCATGAGAAGCAAAGAAGTGGAATGAGAAAGAAAAACATTTCATGTGAACAGACTAATATTTCAGAAGTAGTAGTCATCACTTTAGGCTCCCCTGCAGCTGGACACACACACACACACACACACACACACACACACACACACACACACGCTCTGGGGGCCTGTTCCCCATTTTCCCAGTACAGGTGTACATACTTTTTACATCAATGACCAGTGCTTACGTTGGCTGTGAGATATTATTCACCAGTGGTCCATATACTATAATGTGATCTGTTTACTTTCTTAGACAATTTGTCTGAAAATATCTTTATTTTAACCTTTAGAATAAAAACTTGTCAGGAATCAGAACTGGAGTTATTTTCACTCTGCGTTTAGAAGGCATTGTTCATTGCTTTGTAGCTGTCGAGCTGTCTAATGTCATAGTAATTCTTGACAATTTGTCTATGGCGCTCACTCGCGCTCTCTCTCTGTTACTAAGACCTTCCTTTTGTCTCCAGTGTTTTGAACTTCCAGTCATATGTGCTATTATGTGGGGGGATTTCTTTGTTTTTATCTATTGTCTGCATTCTTGGTGGGCTCTTTCATTCAGGAGATGCCTGTTTCCCAGTTTTGGGAACTTTCCTTAAAATAATTTTTAGGAATGTCCACTTTTCCCCCTTCCATTTTCTTTTTTCTCTTAAAACATTCTCTGTTAGACTGTGTGGACCATTTCTCTGCCATTTTGCTATTGTTTTACATCTCTTTGTCTTTTCTGTCCCACTTTCTGGGAATGTTCTTCAAATTTGTTTTCCAACCCTTTCATTGAATTTTTCCTTTCTGCTATCTTATTGCACTTTCCAAGAGTTCCTTTCTGTTGTCTTCTTATACCACCTCCTTCTTGTTTCCCAGCTGACATGTTTGCTTCTATTCCTTAGCTTAATAATTGTAACATTGTCAGAGTTTTCATTTTCTCCCTACGTTATCTCTGTTTCATTTGGGCTCCTTTTTTCTTTTTTGCTTGTCATTTTAGTGGCTCCCTGGTGATCTTTGGCAGAGCCCATATTTAACAGTGAGGCATCAAAGAACTGACTGGAAGTTCTGGGTGCTCAGGTTGGACTTTGCTGATTGGTCGCTTCCTTAAAACTGTTCTAGCTGGGCGGGGGGGGGGGGGGGGGGGGGGGCGGTGCCTGGGTGTCTCAGTCGGTTAAGGGTACCACTTTGTTTAGGTCATGATCTTATGGTTCATGGGTTCGAGCCCTGTGTCAGGCGCTGTGCTGACAGCTCAGAGCCTGGAGCCTGCTTCGGAGCCCCTCCCCCACTCATACTGTCTGTCTCTCTCTCAAAAATAAATAAACAATAAAAAAAAAAAAAAGCAAAAAAACCCGTTCCCCTGGGCTGGGTTTCTTGAGACCCCCCCCCCCCCCAGTGTCAGTATCTATGGGTAACCTTTTCTTACACTTCTCCTCTGTTCCCGAGACAGTCCTCCTCAGTATTTCTCCCGAATGTACGAGCCTAGCTGACAGCATTCTCTGAGCTGATGGGGGGGCGGGGGAGCAGGGGGCCGACAGCAGAGATTTCAGTGTTCAGCCTCTAGGCTGTTACATAATCACCCTCTTTCGGGATAGCACACCCATCCTTGGTGGTGCCTTCCACCTCGAAACCCACTGTCTGCTTCGGCCTTTCAAGAGTGAACACCTCTCCTTCTGCCAACACGCAGGAAGGCGCTCATTGGGCCGAGGGAGGGAGGAGAGGGGAGCCGAAAGTCTGATTTTTTCAATACAGATCCTCAGTCTGCCTTCCTGCCTGTGGCCTCCTCTGTGCCCCACCTTCGAATACCTGGCACTTCTACTTACCCGAACCTGGTCAGCGTCCCAGAGGATAAGCGCCTAGCGTCTAGTCTTCCTTCATTCCTGGCTTAGGTTTCGGCCCTTGCTGGCCTCTCTTTTTTTTTGTCTCTAGGCTAAATACTGAGTTTTCTCATCCATTGCCATGGCTTTAAATTCCGGTTGTGTGTTTTCAGTTCCCAAATACATATCTTCAACTGGAATCTCTTTCCTAAAGCCAGAGTATCTACCTGAAACTTTCTCTTGGACAGCAAACAGGCATCTCAAACTTACCCGTTTCCAAGAGGGGACCTCGGATGGTCTCCTTGGAACCTGTTGCCCGGATAGTCTTTCCCGTCTCAGTAAGTGATGTGCTCACTTTTGTGATGCAAGTAAGTGAGTCAGTGATGTGCTCATTCCGTTTGCTTGTTTTGTTTGCTCGGGGTTAAAAAACTTTGCTGATCTCCTTGACTCTCCTCCTCTCTATCCCAAATCCGGTCTGGCAGCAACCGCAGGCAGCTCTGCCATCAATTCGTTTTGTACACACAGGAAAAATGTTGGAGGATTACTCTCAGGAAAAACCGAGAGATGTGAGTCAATTGTATTTCTAGGTAAATGGGAGAGAATACTTGTTTTTCTCAGGTAGTAAAATAATGGAAAAAAAGATACTGTCCTGGCCGTAAAGAATTGGCTGTTTGGCTCAAGTCGGAAACCAGATAAACCTTGAAATTTTAAACTTAACAAAGGTGCATTCTTTTCAGGGGATGTTTTCCCTTTGTGTTTTATTTAGTGAACCAATATCAGATACCTGCTGTGCACCAGCCATTGTTCTAGGCACCGGGAATATAACCGTGAACAAAACAGGTGGAAATGGCTGACAGCATGGAGCTTACATTCGAGTGCAGGAGTGAGGAAACTTTCTCCGAAGGGCTAGATAGTAAATGTCTCAGCCTTTGCCTGCCAGATGGTCTCTGTCATAACTACTCAACTTTGCCATTGTACCATGAAAGCAGCCATAAACAATACACGAATGAATGGATGTGGCTGTATTCCAATAAAACTTTATTTGCAAAAACAGATGGCGGACCAGATTTGGTCTTCAAGCTGTATTCTGCCTACTTTTGTTCTAGTGGATGGAAACAATAAAAACATAAGAAGAGCATATAGTATTTTAGAAAGTGGGATGTAGTGTGGAGAAAAAATAAAGCAACAGAGAGAAAATAGGATGTGCCCGGATTGGGTTGCAGTTTTGACTGGAGTTGGTTGTGGTAGCCCCCAAAGAACAGATGAAGTTTGAACAAATACTTCAAGATGAAGGAGTAAAGCCCTACCAGACCCTAGCCTGTGTAAAAAGGAGGTTTGTCTTCAGAGATTCTTAAGTGGGGAAGAGCTGACAAAAGAAATGTAGAAGGGGCACCTCGATGGCTCAGTCGGTTAAGTGTCCGACTTCTGATTTCAGTTCAGGTCTTGATCTCATGGTTCGTGAGTTCCAGCCCCGCGTCGGACTCCGTGCTGACAGTGCAGAGCCTGCTTGGGATTCTCTCTCTCCCTCTCTCTTTCTGCCCCGTACTCTCCCTCTCCTTCTTCCTCCCTCCCTCCCTCTCTCTCTCTCTCAAAATAAATTAAAAGAAAGAAAGAAAGAAAGAAAGAAAGAAAGAAAGAAAGAAAGAAAGAAAGAAAACAATGCAGATGTTGGGGCTCCAGAGGTGAGGTTCCAGAGACTTGAATTGAGGAGTCAGTACCTCCAGAGTATCTCTCTGCCTCTTGCTTTGTCTGTGCCTTTCTTGTCACTGTTTCAGCTTAGGCGGATTCCCTTTTCTTGCACCTGGGTTTTCTCTGTGAAACTAAATCATGACCATGGGCACCTCCAGATTAACATCTCTACAGTCTTCTAACCAAGGGGAACAGCAGTCTTTCTCACCGTTCCCGGGTAGAAAAATCTTAGGGAAAGTTTCCTTCTGGCCCAGCTTAGAACGTATGTTTGTCTTTGTGATCCAGGAAAACGGTATGATAATTAACTCAGCCTTGTGTCAGGAGAGTCGTTAGACATTTTTCAGGAGAGTAGTCACTTCTGTTCTTAAAAGAAGGGAGTAGGAGTGAATCATGAAGGAAGGGGGGGGGGGAGTTCACTATAATCAGTAAAACAAATCTCCTGATAAAAGATTATATGGTGGTTATGAGTGCAAAATTGAAAGTCAGCTTACCAGGATATAAATTCTAGCTCTTCCACTTACGAGCAGTATAATCCTCGACAAATTAATTTACCTCTCTAATGCCTTAGTTTCCTTTGTATAATGTGATGGTAATGGTAGTGCCCTCTTAAGCCTGTTGTGTATGAATTTAGTTAACAATTATAAAAGTTGAGTAAGGTGCTGGGCACAGAGGATGTTCTCAGTAAGTGACAGCTGCCATCATTATTTCTTCTCAGCATATGAAAGGATGGATAACAAGTGAGATACATCCTAGGAATATAAGGTTGCCTCAACATTCCATGCTTTATCAGTACAATCCACTATATTTAATAGACTTAAAAAGAAAACCATGTGATCTTCTTAGGTACAGAAAAAGCATTTGACAAAATTCATTGTCTATTCATGATTTAAAAAAAAATTCAGTTGACAAGGAATAGAAGGGATTTCCTCAACCTGATAAAGGGCATCTATGGAACATTTATAGCTAAAATCATACTTAATGGTAAAATACTGAATGTATTCTTTCCGAGGATCAAGAAAATGACTAGGATATTCATTCTCACATTTATTCAGCATTATACTAAAGGTCCTACCTAGGCAGTGCAGTGAGTCAACAAAAAGAAATCTTAAAAACTCAGATTGGAAAAGAACACTTAAAACTGGCTTTATTCACATAAAACAGGGTCAGATGTTTAAAAAATCCTAATCTACAAAAAAATAGGAAGAGATGAGTTTAACAAAGTCAAAGGATGTAAGGTCAGTATATAACAATAATTATATTTTGCTATTCATGTGACAGTCAGAAATTGAAATTTGAAAGCAATACTGTCTATGGTATCCTAAAAATATGCAGTAACTTAGGAATAAACGTAACTCAAATACATGCAAGATGTGAATACCGAAAACTAAAGCATTGTGGAAAGAAATTTGAAAAGATCAGTCAAATCATGGTGTTGTGCACCTGAAATGAATATAACACTGCATGTCAACTGTACTTCAATAATAAAATTTTTTAAATTTTTTAAACATTTTTAAAAAAGAAATTAAAGAAGACTTAAATAAACTGGGTGATCCCATGTTCATGGATCAGAGACTTATTATTGTTGAGATCCTGAAATTTATCTATACATTTAACACAGTCCTAATCAAAATCCCACCAGGCTTTTTGGTAGAAATTGACAAGTTGATTCTAAAATTTAGCCTGAGTGGCTCAGTTGGTTAAGCATCCGACTTCGGCTCAGGTCATGATCTCACAGTTCCGTGAGGTTGAGCCCCGTGTCGGGCTCTGTGCTGACAGCTCAGAGCCTGGAGCCTGCTTCAGATTCTGTGTGTGTGTGTGTGTGTGTGTGTGTCTCTCTCTCTGCCCCTTCCTTGCTCACGCTCTGTCTCTCAAAAATAAATAAACATTAAAAAAAGTTTTTGTTTAATTTATGTGGATATACAAAGGACCCAAAAGCAATTTTGACAAAACTCAGATTGGAGAGCTCACACTACCTGATTTCAAGGAATACTATAGATTACAACTAATATAGTCAAGGCAGTGTAGTATTGTTGGTGTGCAATAGAGTTATAGACCAATGGGATGGAATAGAATCCAGAAGGAGACCCATTCATATATGCTCATATATGAAATTTTGACAAGCCTGTCAAGGTAGTTGAAGGAGGAAGGAATAGTCTTATCCACTAATGGCGCAGGAACAGTTAAACATTCACATGCAAAAAACCAAACCAATTACATAAACCCTGACTCTTGCTTTATGCCATACATACATCTGAATGGAGCACAAACCGTAAACAGGAGAGGTAAAACTACAAACCATAGATAAGAAACCATAGGAGAAAATCTTTGGGATCTTAGGTTAGGCAAAAGTTTTTTAGTACGCGAGAAACACCACTTGCATTTTAAATTTTGATGAATTGGACTCGATCAAATTCTGAAATTTTCCTCTTCAAAAGGCACTGTTAAGAAAAGGAAAAGAGCCCCCCACCATCACCACCACCACCACTGGTCTAAGAGATAATTTACAAAGAAATGCCCGATAAAGGACTTATGTCTAGAATATATGAAGAACTCTTACAGACTCAGGAAGAAGAAGGAAAACAACCCATTGTTTAAAAGGGCAAGAAAGATCTGAACACACACTTCAGCAAACAACACCCAGGAGCACAGGAACATTCCTCAGGGCATGCAGGTGAAAACCACAGCCAGATTTCACAGCCACTGGAAGGGCCAATGCTAAAGAGACTGAAATAGCCCGTGCCAGCAAGAACGTGGCACAGAACCTAGCAGTCCCACATCCAGGGGTTTATTCAAGAGAAATGAAGACTTATGTTCACGAAGAAACTTTTGTGAGAATGTTTATAGCAGCTTTATTCATAAGGGCCCAGAAGGGGAAACGGCCCAAGTGTCCATCAGCTAATTAATAAATAAATACATAAATACATACATAAATAAAAATTAAAAAAAAAAAAACGAGGTTTGTTCCTACAATGGAAAACTACTCAGTGATAAAAAGGAACGAACTGCTGATACCAAACCCGTGGATGAAGTGCTAAGTGGTAGAAACCAGATGCAAAAGAGTAGGTCTGGTACCGCAGGCACAGGAAACAGATCAGTGGTTGCTTGGGGCCAGGGGGGAGGGGGGGAGGGGGGTGGAGGAAGGGGGAGGGAGGTGGAGGATGGGAGAGGGGGGTGGGGGGTGGAGGAGGGGGGTGGGGGGTGGAGGAGGGGGGAGGGGGGGTGGAGGAGGGGATGGTCTACCAAGGGGCCGGGGACTGTCCTGGGGTAATGGACACGAGCTAGATCATGAGTATGGTGATGAGTCACATGCATGTTTATAGTTTTCAAAACTCCTTGAATTGTGTACTTAAAATTGGTTAATCGTAGTCTGTGCTGCTGATTCCTCAGTAAAGCTGATTAAAACTAAGGTGACCCGCCATGTGAGACTGCATTTAAGCGTCAGCTGAGGTGTGGAGGAGTTAGAAGTTAGTGTGGTTCGGAGGCAGGGTGAGCACAGGTTAGAGGAATCCTTCACAGAGGGTATGGAATTGACAGCATGAGGCTGTGCCTCGAAGGCCAGGCAGCATCTAGACGGGCAGAGAGGAGAGAGGGGGATTCCTGTGTGTGGAAGGAGTCACTGTCTACAGGGAAAACACGAAGCTTGGCGTAAGGAGATTCGGTTTCTGTCCGTAGCTCTGCCTTTAACACCCTGAATAATATTTTGTATTTCGTTGCATTTCCCCCATTTGTAAGAGAGCTTGCGTGTTCACTACACTGTGACTTTAACCTTGGACGAACTACCAATTGTACACCTAAGTTTCTTTACCTGCTCCCATTCTTTTGCGGAGTTAAGGTAGTCCTCGTTTCTCAGGGGACTGCTCTTATGAAGGAGGGACTGGGATGTCGAGAGAAGATGCCTAGAAGTTGTGAGGGGGAAGACTGTTGTGGGGAAAGTCTGCAGTATTCAAGGAGGGAGCCCCATGCCACCTCCTGAAAGTGACCTCCCAGTGTTGCCTCCCCTTTAGGGTATTACTCTAGCCTTTACCTTTTGACAGTGATGACCACTCTTCCCTTGAGGTCATTCTCTTGGCTTCCAGAATGTCTTGTTCTTCCCCTTCTATGTCTCTAGGGGGCCCTTTGCTGTTTCCCCTTTTAGTCATGGTGTTTCCCAGAATTTTGACCTTGATCTTCTTTTCTTACTTGCCACGTTATCCTTGGGTGATCACCTGTATGTAGTTGTGTGATGTCAGCTGATGCTGATAACCCTAAAAGGTCTCACCTCTCTCCCAAGCACCAGCTTCGTGTTTCTGAACTGCCCACTTGGGTATCCCTGACCCTCTCCATCTGGATATTCCTGAGCATCTCTGGGTTTTGTGGCAGAATCATTAAGAGCACAGAGTCTGGGCACTTGCGTGGCTTAGTTGGTTCAGTGACTGACTTCAGCTCAGGTCATGATCTCGCGGTTCATGAGTTCGGGCCCCACACTGGGCTCTGTGCTGACAGCTCGGGGCCTTGGAGCCTGCTTCAGATTCTGTGTTTCCCTCTCTCTGCTCCTCCCCCACTTGCTCACGCACGTGCACACGCGCTCTCTTTCTCTCTCTCAAAAATAAGTAAACATTTAAAAAACACAGATTCTGGAGTTTGCCTGCCTGAATTTGACTCTTGACTCCACCGCTAAGTAGCTGTGTGCCTTAAGCAAAATACTCAACCTTTGCCGCGATTTCACCCTCCCTAGAAAGGATGGATGGTGATAATGTGCACCTCATGTGATTATTGTCGAGCAGTGTCTGACACACAGCGAGCCCTATGTGCGTCCTCGTAGCTACTGCTGCTGCTCTTTTCTTTCAGGCAGAGCCCTGGCCCTCCTGGGCCCTCTCCCTGCTCTTCTGCTCTTCCGCTCTTCCGTTCCTAGCACATACATTCACGTTCTCAGCCAGCTGCTGTTTCCCAAGTTGGGAACCTCGGAGTCGTCCGTGCCTTCCTTTCTGTCACTCTCTCTGTTGTCTCTTTGCCTTCCTGGTGGCTCAGACTGCTTTAGCTCGGTTACCTCCTCCGCTCTTGGGCAGCGTAGAAGTTACCTAAAGGATCTGCTTCTAGACCGTTCTCTTGGCAGCCCTTGTCTGTCCTTCCCTCTGGGGGTGGAGGAATCTTTCTACAGCAAGCACGCAGTTATGTACTTGTGCCTCACTCCTCGGGCTCTAGTCTTCAGACTTTGCTTCCTGGAGCCCTGGGGTTCTGTGGCGGGGACTGCCTGGCCACCGTGGGATGAGAGTGCACTGGGGAGAGATTGAGGACATAGACGAACAAGGAATGGTCACTTCCTGCCCATCCCTTGCCCCATACTCCCCACCTGAACACCAGACACAACAGCTTCGCTTTTGCCTCTCCCGTTGTAGCCTTGCTGTCATAACGCTGGCATTCAGGATGAAGCCCAAGGTCTAAGTGAGACACGAGAGACGCTTCATAAACCATCCCCACTGGCAGCCCAGCCTTAACCCCGTGCTCTGCCGCGCGTGTGACACTCGGTGAGCGTGTGTGCCCTCCCGTTGCCTGCACTTGGATGTCTGCTTTCCCTCGTGCTCTTTTCTCGGTCCGGATGACCTTTACCCTTTTGCCCCATTTCCTTGGCCGACTCCCAAGTGTTCCTTCGGATTCCGCTCAGGCGTCACCTCCAGGGCTGACCTCCCGTTCCTGCCTTCAGGTGCAGCCGGGCAGCCTCATCTGTGTCCCCATAGCTCTCCGCGCCCATCTCCATCGCTGCACTGACGGTAGAAACCTTCTGTGTAGGTTTGTCCCCAACGCAACCACTCCTCCCAGGAGGGCAGGACAAAGACCACGTTGCTTTTGCATGTCACTGTACCCCAGGCAACTTGTGCATTGCCCAGCACATAGAAGGTTCTTGGTAAATATTTGACTTCCTGCCTGCCTCAGTGACTTCGACAAGATGAACTGCAAACCCCTTAGCATGTTTTCTTTGACAGCCCATCCCTGTCTTGCTAAACTTCTCTCTTGCCCCCGCTCACCCCATGGACTTGCGTCGTTCTGGCCTTGGTACTTCCCTCGAGTCTCTCTGTGCCTCTGTGGGCGCTGTTTCCCCTTCTGAGTTCCTCTTCCTCCCCCTGTACGTCTCCCAGCTAGCGACCCCCTAAACGTCAAGGCCACAGAAAGTAGGTTTCCTCCGAAATGTACCCATCCTTCCTCTGTGTTCCCACAGCCTACTCTTAAGACCCATGGTGTTCTCCAATTTCAGAATTGCAGACTTTTTGTTGTTGTTGTTTCTTATCACCTTAGATTTGAGCTCCTTGGGAACAAGGAACATGTCTCTTTCATCATTTTGGAAGACAGATGTTCCATTAGCTTCTTCTCAAGCCCCGGACTTTTGATCCTTCACATTCTGTCTCAGACATCTCCATTCTGGTCTCATCTCCTGTCACTGACTGTGCACCTTCAACTGCAGCCTTTTCAGCAGCTGGTGGTTTTTTTTAGCTTGTGTCATGTTGGACTCACCGTACATATTCTATCCACATGCTGCTTTCTTTGCTGAAATGTTGGCTGTCGGGGCACCCGGGGGGCTCAGTTGGTTAAGTGCCTGACTTTGCCTCGGGTCATGATCTCGTGGTTCAAGAGTTCGAGCCCAGCGTCAGGTTCTGTGCTAGCACTGTGGAGCCTGCTTGGGACTCTCTCTCTTCCCCTCTCTTTCTGACCCTACCCCTCTTGAGCTCTCTCTCTCAAAATAAATAAATAAACTTAAAAAAAAAAAATGTTGGCTGTTAGCAGGAACTCTCTTGTCTTCAGGGTAGTGTATTCTTTTTATTCCAGTTTTTAAAATGTATATAGTATTTCAAGCATACGTCAAAGAGATAAATACAGCAATCCCTTATGTATGTATCTAGCGTAACAAAAACAACATTTTACATATATAGAGAGAGAGGGAAAGCAAGAGAGAGAAAGATGCAGAGAGAGCTAAATCCCTGATTTTTTCCCCTCTCTGATTCCATTTCCTTCCCTTCTTTCTCAGAGAATAATAGCTATCTTAAATGTAGTATTTATCACTTCCATATGTTTTATTCAAATGTTTTATCCATAGAAGACAGGTAGTATCATTTTTGCATTTTTAATACACTATTTAAATAATATTCTTTTGGTCACGTTCTTCTCTAAGGGCCCAGCAAACAACATTGTCTTTGAGATGTATCCATGCTATTGCGTGTACCTTTAGAAAACTTTAAATTACTACATAGTTTTTCGTTGTATGGATATCCCACAGTTTATTTACCCATTCCGTTCTTCCTCAGCGTTCTGGTTGTTCCCAGTTTTTCAGTGTTGAACCAGTCTGTGGTGAACATTCTTGTATAAAAAGAAAAGTCCAATCTTTTAAAAACAAGCACTGTGGCAGCCATATCCTGAGTGAATAGTACAGTTGAAAGCCAGCAATTACCCGTTTACGTGCAAACACCCTACGTCTTTACCGCGTACTCTGACCAGCATTAAGCCAGGGCTAGTACTTTGGTTGCAAAGCTTTCAGCAGACATTACTTTTCTCAGCCGTCTGCAAGCCACGTCTCATATAAATTTAGGTCATTTTGCCTTAAAAATGTGAAACGCGAGCCAGAAATAGAATGTTTAAAAAAACAAAAAAAGAAGTTGAAAGCTCTGTGGCGGTTAAGACCTGAGGGGAAAGCCTGTTATATTGTAGAAGAATAGCAACTTGAAGTACGCGTGACTTCTCGGCTTCTCCTTCACGATAGAAAGCTGGGAGTGACCTCAACTCCTCTGTTCTCAAAGCAGCTTTCTTAAGAGCAGCCAGGAATGGTGGCCACAGCTCCTTGAGGTGGACCATTGCCACATTTTCTGCCCTTACTACTCAGATTTCCCATCATGCCCAGCGGAAAGAGTTTGTGTTTGCATTGAAGCTCACTTCCTGGTTTTGTCTTCTTCTAACAAGGAGAGCGGGTTGTTGGTATTCACTTTTAAAGTAAACAAACTAGCCTTTCTTCTCCAAAGGAAACCATTTCAAATCCTTTCTGCTTTGATTCCTACCGCTGGTCTAATGAGTTTCTTCAGGTTTGATGGAAGTTACCCTAGATTACCTCTGTTGTCCTCTGAAGGTGAGCTCAGGGCATGGACAGAACCCCCAGTTTGTTGAACCCATTAAGCAGCTCCCGAGTTCTGGTATTTTGTGAACTCAATAGAGTGTGCTGTCTTCCCCAGTGGCCCCCCCCCTTCTCCTCACACCGGGAAGCTCACTTCTTCCAGGAGCGTTTATTGCTTTCCCTTCTTGTGCGGGCATTCGGTTCGGGCCTATGAGTCTTGCCATTCTCTATGCTAGAACTAACCATGCAAGTTCTTTCAGTCTCAGAAAACTCCTCTCAAATTCCATTTGTTCCTGAAATGTACTGCAAGCAAAAGAATCTTACCAATTTTTCTCTTTATGCATTTCCGTGGGGATATACTTTACACACTATCCCAACATATTTTTGCCTTTTATTTTCATTACTTACAAAATAACTTGTATAGTTGAAAAATGTATACTGCTACACAGTTCACTGTTCTATTCTTTTCCATTATCCTTTTACTCGGTAGTTTCACTTCAAGGAATTTATCCAGTAGCTAGTCGCACCTCAGTATGCTAAAAATTATACAGAAGGGTGTTCAGCACAGTGCCGTTGATAGAAAAATAACGAAATGAAAGTGGAGACGTTGCAATGCTTAATAATAGACTAGTTAAATTATTGATGTACCCGGATGTTTAGATAACCAAGTTACGGCACTCGATGTTTATTGAATGGATCAAGAAATGCAAAAAAGTATGAGGTGCAAAACTGTACGCATTTGGTGGTGGAATAAGAGAGATAGATGTGTGTGTACAGTATTCATTCATATACATGTCTTGTCGCATATGACATTTCTGGAATCACAGATAACGCAGTGCTGCTCCGTACTGGCTACCAGCGCGTCGTGGCAAATGGGTGTGAACGGCAAGCGTGAGGTTCGCTTTCAACCTCAAAAGGACAAACAAAGAAAACCAAACCTCAAATGGAGAAGACCCTTGGGCAGGTTTCTGGACCTCCCTCTTGCGTTTCTCTCCAGTCTAATGATCTGCCTGCAAATTCCACCTGCCACGCAGCCGCCAGTCCTTCGCTCTGTGATTTCAGCGCAGCACGACGCTGCTGCATGCTGCCGGGTGCCAGCTTTCCGTACCACAGTCCGGAAGGCTTGTCTAGGTGCACACTCTCCCGTAGGGACCACAGTCCTGCCCTGCGGGTGTCGTACGACATCTGGAAAATGTTGTCTCGTGTATCTCGTCCAGTTTTCCTAGGTGTTAATAGCAGGAAGGCTGTTCGGTACCAGTGAACCCATGATGGCCAGAAGTGGAAATCTTCTAATAAATGTATTTAAAGTCCTTATTTTTGAGAAGAATGTAAGGCTGTGATAAGCAATAGACTGTATTACATTAGAAAGATAATCTGACCCAACACACTTATATGAAAGATGAGAACATTGAGCTACAAGTTCAAGTGACTAGTAATAGATTACATTCCAAGTTACTCATAAAGTTCGTTCATATCCCAGACTGTCTGAATCTCTGTCCACTGCTGTGGAAAGAAAATTAGCCCGTGTTTGAAATACGGTCTTTAAGCTGTCAAACTTTTTTTATGCTTTAGACTCCTTATAATTTAAACATTCTCCTCACTTCATTTTTTGTCTTTTTGGTAGTATTACTAATCCTGCTATTAACACAGGCATGAAAAAAGTCGTTACATGTATATTTTAGAATAATTGACGTCTTGTGGAACTCTATAATTCTGTATAAAACCTAGAAAAGGAGATACTCATTCTTTTTTTTTTTTTTTTTTTTTTCAGTTTGTTTTCCTTGCTGTCTAAAAAACACAACAAAGTTCTGGAACAAGCCACACAGTCCTTGAGAGGTTCACTGAGTTCCAATGATGTTCCTCTACCAGATTACGTAAGTAGTTACCTTACTTTGTCGGCAAGAGGTTTTCCTTCCATGGTTAGGTTTGTAAGAAACAGTACTCCTCTCTTCTCAGTGTCTGTCTATGGCCATGACGCCTCTACTGTGCAGAGAAAGGAGTGATGTCGCAAATCAAGGAAGAACTTTAAATGATTATTATCAAGTGGTTAAAGAAGTCAAACCTAAGCCAGTGATTGTTAATAATTTGGACTCTTGCGGGGCGCTCGGGTGACTCAGTCGGTTAAGCATCCAACTCTGTCTCAGCTCAGGTGTTGGTGTCAGCATTGTGAGTTCAAGCCTCATGTGCTCTACACCGGGCGTGAAGCCTACTTAGAAAAAAAAAATAGGACTTGTTACCTTAGGCAAGAAACCCGCTCAAACTAATTACATAAAAGCACAAGGAGCAGTTTTATAGAAACTATGCAAAGGTTTCTCACTGAACTCAAGGGGGACAGGTACACCTAGATATCAGAGAACCAGAACCTGAAATTGAAAAGCCTTTTGGATTCAAGAATATTTTGTCTTTCTGAGGCTTTAGTTTAGTTTAGTTTCCAGGCTCTGCTTCCTTTTGCTTCGGTATTATTCTTGTGCTGCTATCGGCCAGATTTCCTACTCGTTGACTGGGACCTAAAACAGCAACTCCAGCTTCCTCCCTCCCAAGCAGTAACATGTCCTGTGAGGGTCGTGTCTTCAGCCACCTGACTAGAGTCATGAAGTCCTCATTCTCACTTCCTGGGAGAGAGAACCCAGTTGGCTCTGTTCAGATCAGGATGCTACTCTGGTCCTGTAAGCCATGGTCAGGGGACAGCAGCACTAATGTACTCCCTTGATTTCACCCACTTCAAAGATAAAGAGCTTATTACCACCTAACTTCAGAGGATGATGGCAGAATAGAATGGGAGCAGCTCGGGGATGAGCATTATAACAGGAAGGAGAGAACATTCAGAGTTCCTTTAGAGCAGTGTCACTAACTGCAACATTTCTTATATTTTGTTGGAACATGGCTTAGATGATGATGTTAAAAATGCTCGTGTCATAAACCTCAGAACTTGCCCATCAAGTCTAATAAGGACCTCCCTGCATCCCCCGACGACAACTCAGTGGGTTGATGTTCAGAAACTTCACGAGAGAATTTTGAAGCTCTGAGTTTGAAGTGGTGATGCATGCCAGACAGCCGGAGAGTTGTTTTGTTTCCTGTGGTTTGTTTCATTTCTAAATGGCTGTGCTGATAGGAGACTGTGGGAACAGCACCCGGTCCGGGTAGCAGTCGCTGACAAACAAGAGATAGCCGTGAGCGTTCACAACCCGACCCGTGCTGTTTGTCATGTTTTGTGTTTATTGTGTGCCTGTGTGTGATGTTGTGATCTGTCATTCCCATTAAGGTATTACGTTTGTAATTCTGAAGTATTTCTCTCTTACCAAAAAAAAAAAAAATATATATGTATCTTTTCCTAATTGAATATTCTCAACTTAAAAAAAAATAGCATAATAGCTCACTTCTATCCGAGCCATGACTTGTTATGGGAAAAATATTTCTTCCTAATCACTTCTTGGAAACCTCATTTGGGGCCTCAGAGTGGCAGTGGAGATCGTGTTTATTGAGAGCTTGAAGTCAATGCATCTGTAAATGTTTTGTGATTTCTTATACAACTGTCATTTGCTTATGTAGTACTCCTGTGTCATTTCTTTCATAACCATGTGTTGAATGAAGTTAGTCTTGACATTGTGCCAGCAGCATCCTCCTGTAATCAGAGACCAGAAAAATGACAATGTCTTTGAGAAAATGGGTCGTATTTAATGGTATTCGCCAATCATGGTGATTATGCAGTGATGGGACAGGTTGAACTCCCAACGGACATATGACCTCTGCTGTTGAACATGACAGTTTTTAGGGTTGCTGACTTCTTCTTGCATGAGACTTTCACTAAGTAACAGTGAATTTCCTAAAGTATCTGCTCCATAGAAATGCTGGGAAAATTCCATTTGGGATCTGTCATTGACAGTCCTCATTTTAGCAGCCATGCCACAACATACTCCAAGTGCATTTATGAACTTGAATTTTGCTGCCTTTCCTTAGAGTTAATTGAAGAGGGTGGGTGGCCCTGATTCAGTGGTAGTGACAGTAACGGAATCACTGCAAGGCAATTGAGGAACACGATGACAGTCGTAAAAGTAAGTACATGTTCTTCTTCCGAGGTAACCGGCTGTTTTCACTCGTCATTCCCAGTGTTCAAAACACCATGAGCGAGGTGCATATTTGAAAGCACGTCCTCACTGTCACTCTCTTTTAAATTGGTCATTAACTGGGAAAATAAAATGTGTTTCCTTTTTCCCTCCCTAGAAATTTTAGTTAAATGTCTCTGTCACCAGCCACATAAAGCTCTGTGTCCTAGACTGATGCTTTAGACCACGTATTTGAAAAAGATGGAAAAGGAAAAGGAAAGGGTCTACATGCAGCAGTGGAGATTGAATGAGTTTAAATAAGTGCTTAAAATCAGGAATGCGTTTTTCTTCTCACTGTAATACACAGAGTGCTTTGAGTCTACCTAGAGGTTTCTGAGTATATTAAGAAAATATTTATTCTCATTATAGTGTGTAATTCACAAGCCAGTTGAGTAACACCACAGAAAACAATAGCAAGTTACCAAAACATCAGTATGAATTCTTTAGTACAACCTTGTTTGTCGAAACATCTCAAGGGAAACCTGAAGCCTTCCACCAAGTTCCAGATAATGAGGGTACTGGTCCGGCTGCTTGACGGGAAATAAAATTTCAGTGAAAAAAAATTGCACTCAAGTCCTCTTTGGGGAGAGAGAACGCGTAGTGCAGAGAGTCATAGCTGGTTCTGCGGTCTTTGTACAGGGGCAACGTACATGTTTCGCGAAGCACATGAAGTTCAGTTGACGACGTGGCCGCGCTTTGGTATCTTTATATCAGGATTTCCTAAAAGTTAATTCAATGACCAAAGGGACAGGAGAGAATTGTTAGAATCTTTCAAGATTTTTTAAAATTAAGAATAAGTCTCAGGGCGCCCGGGTGGCTCAGTGGGTTAAGTGTCCGACTCTTGATTTCGGCTCAGGTCACGAGATTGAGCCCCGCGCCTGGCTCTGTGCTGACAGTGCAGAGCCTGCTTGGGATTCTCTCTCTCCCTCTCTCTCTTTCTGCCCCTCCTCTGCTTGCTTGTGTGTTCTCTCCCTCCCCCCCACCACCCCCTCATAAATAAAGATTTCCAAAAAAAAAGTAAATAAAATAAGAATAAGCCTCTAAAACAACTTTGGTCATATACAACAAACCTGAATCTAGAAAGTGAAACAAAAATAACAAATGAGTTTAGTTGCTTTTTAAACTATAACCGTGGTTTTTCAATTATGAATATTATTACAATGTCACATAAGCTTTATTTCCCTAATTTCTAACAATCATCTTAGCAACTATTTGAGATGAGAAGACTAACTTTATTTTAGGTGGAACCATAAGGAACCAAATTATATTGTCCTTTGATCATCAACAAACTTGGGAAACTTTCTGTAGGACTGACTCTACCATCTAATTAAAAAAAAATTTTTTTTTAATGTTTATTGATTTTGAGAGACTGAGAGAGCATGAGCAGGGGAGGAGCAGAGAGACAGGGAGACACAGAATTGAAAGCAGGCTCCAGGCTCTGAGATGTCAGCCCAGAGCCTGATGTGGGGCTGGAACTCACGAGCCGCGAGATCGTGACCTGAGCCAAAGTTGGACACTCAACCGACTGAGCCACCCAGGTGCCCCTCTACCATCTAATTTTAAATGGTGAATTCAAGGATGTAAGCCAAAAAGACCCAGCCAAAAAGATTAAGGAGACAGAATCAGAAAAAAACAGCTGAGGTATAAACAGCAGCTAAGAGTTTATCATTGAATGCTAAGCAAGTATAATGCTACTAACTTACATCTATGTGTCTGTGTGTACACGTACGTGCACACACATCCCAGTGGTTTTCAAAGTCTCATTTTTATCCTCCTTCTCCTGTACCACCGTATGGTAGAGTTGTCCAGAGGCTACATGGTCAACGATCATTTCATTGCTCTGGCAGCTCACAGAATGCGTTGTGTTCTTGTGTTTTAAATTGTTCTTGGCTTTAATTTGTAATATAATAAATACCACTACATATAATCTGCATAAAAACAGTTTCTTAAGAGCATCAGAGATTTTTAAGAAGATAAAAGGCTCTTGAGATGAGAGAACCAGTGGTATACATGATCTGTTGCACACACACAAAGAAGGAGCAACTAAATATATGCTCTTTTCTATCCTGTACTTGTTTCATTTGTAATATCTTCTCTCCTAGTAGGATTGAGTGCACTTTGAAGGCATGAGTCTCTGTGTCTTAGGCTGAAAAAAGGAGGCTAAATATTAACTGGTTAATTGATGGGGATGAAGCTCTGTCTCCGCACGCCTGCACGCTCTTGCCGGTGTCCAGAACTGAAAAGGAGTCTCAGGCCTAAATTATATCTGTACGACATTTAATTTGAATGGTTTGGTCATTTTCTTAGTCAAAGAAGATTAGTTTCCAACACATGTCATGGATGTGTGTAATTTTTTAAGCTGAATTATATATTTTCTCATTAATTTGTACGTGATCTTTATGTCACAGTTGCTTCTTTCCTGGGGTGCCTGGCTGGCTTCCTCAGTGGAATATGTGACTCTTTTTTTTTTTTTTTTAATTTTTTAGTTTTTTTAATTTGCATCCACGTTAGTATGTAGTGCAACAGTGATTTCAGGAGTAGATTCCTTAGTGCCCCTTCCCCATTTAGCCCACCCCCTCCCACAACCCTTTCAGTAACCCTCTGTTTGTTCTCCATATTTAAGAGTCTCTTATGTTTTTCCCCCCTCCCTGTTTTATATTATTTTTGCTTCCCTTCCCTTGTTTTCATCTGTTCTGTGTCTTAAAGTCCTCGTATGAGTGAAATCGTATGATATTTGTCTTTGAGTGACTAATTTCACCTAGCATAATACCCTCTAGTTCCATCCATGTAGTTGCAAATGGCTGGAGTATGTGACTCTTGATCTTGGGTTCATGAGTTCAAGCCCCATGTTGAGTATAGAGATTACTTATAAAAATTAAATCTTAAAAAAAAAATTGTCTCTTTCCTATTCAAAGGGTAGTTGTAGCATTTTTTCCTTTTAGTTCAGTACACATAAATAAAACAGGTTGTTCAACGTCAACTCGATGTAATAATTTGCTGTCTTAAATTGTAGCTTCCTAAAGAGCAAAAGCCATGTATTTGAGATTCGTTCTGATCAAGTCTTGACTGCGTATCATTATCATTCTACATGGAACCCAAAAATATTGCTAACCCTGGAATATGTCATTTCACTTACCTTTGGAACCAATACTCTCCTGGCTCTTGTTTATTTTTGCTTTTAGACATTTCATTTCTTCAGAAAGAGGCTACGAGGTATTCTGAACTGATCCTATATAACAAGGAATTACTTTTGGGTGTTTATTCCAATGATGGTGACATTAAGAAAGATCTTGATCAAACTTCTATCTGGGAATTACTTTAGCATGATGTGAGAGGTAAAAATGAAGTAAGCATAGCGCCTGTACACAGGGAATCTGAGAGGCTAATGAAAACAAGTGCACAACTAAATTACAATTGCATGTGACATATTTTGTAAGGTGGCTATAACCAAACCTGGGGGGTTTCAGAAGAGGAAGAGAACAATTTGGGGGAAGTAGGAAAGGAATTGGGCCGGTTTTCATGGAAAGGAGTTGCAATTTGAGGTGGTAGTGCTTTTAAGAAGAGAGATTAAGTCGGGAAAATAATCCAGGAGTTCTGCTTCTTGAACAAGGGCATAGAAGTGAAAACGGCACGTCGTCGCTATAGGGTTTCTCGTGTGTGACAGGGTGTCTGTCGTGTTAAGAGCGGCTCACACCATACCCAAAAATTAGTTCAAAGTCTAGCGGAGACCTTAAATGTAAGAGCTAAGACTATGATATCCTTAGAAGAAAATGCAGGACTAAATTTTAGGCGACAAAAGAAAAACAGGTAAATTAGACTTCATCAAAATGTAAAGCTCTTGTGCTTCAAAGGATACCCCATCAAGAGAGTGAAAAGACAGCCCACCGAGTAGGGGAAAATACTTGCAAATCTTATATCTGGTAAGGGACCAGGATTCGGAATATGTAAGGAACTCTTAACAGCTCAGTCACAAAAAAGGCAAACAGTCCAAATTTTAAAAACGGGTGAATCTTTTGTAAGCTGGTTCTGTAACATGTATATCTTACGCATAGCTATCTGGCCTTGGACAGGTCATTTTGCTTCTCTAGGCCTCCGTTGCTTCATCTGAAAATCGGAGTAACAGTAGAATCCACTACGCAAGATTGTTGTCAGGATTAAATGAGAGTCCAGGTAGGATCCTTGGCACAGCCAAGTGTTTAGTAAGTGTTAGCTCTTACAGATGTGCTGTGCAGTTCATGTTTGGGAAAGATATTCTGGGGCAACAGGAGTTGGTTCGGAGGATGGAGATGGCTCCACACCCTCTAGTGACAGGGAAAATTCCTGCAGGCTACGTGTGACCTCATCAGATGGAGGGGGAGAGATAACGGGAGCCACCATGAACTGACCACAGTTGAGTGGCGCCATCAGGAAGCGTCTTTAACCTGTCTCGAAATATCTAAGTAGTTATTTGGCACCAAAGGGTGAATCTCAGCCCCAAAGAGGGACCTTCACTCAGCATGCTCCCTGACGTTAGAAATATACCAGGGCTGAGTGTGTCCCAGAGCTCCTAAGATGAACCAAACCAGAGTGACCACCAAAAGCAAAAGGAGTGTCTTGTGTTGGCACTTTTCGAGTCCATCAGCCACTTTTCCTGAATGCCAGACACTCCACTAGGCCCCGGGTGAGGCAGTGAGGGGCTGGATGCTCACCGATCCCATCTCCTCTCCCTGGATATACAACTAAGCACTTTTTTCCATCGTGTTTGCGTCTTGCACGCGAAGGGGGGGCGTGTCCACCTCCCCCTACCTCTCTCATCATGTGCTAGCTTGGATGCAGGAAATCTATTAAGAGATTCCAGCGTCCATAGTATGGCAAGTGCATGGACCCCCGAATCATCTTACTGAAAGCCAGTTGGGTACCCTGTTGGACTGTGATGCAAGAGAGCAATAATGCTTTTACTACATTACAAAAGAAAATGGGCACAAAGGATCTGAATAGTCATGTCTCCAAAGCAGATATACAGGTGACCGGTAAGTGCTTTGAAAGATGCTCAACATCATTGTCAGAAAGTGCAAATTTTGGGACACCTGGGTGGCTCAGTCAGTTAGGCATCTGACTTCAGCTCAGGTCATGATCTCACGGTTCGTGAGTTCAAGCCCCACATCGGGCCTGGAGCCTGTCTCAGATTCTGTGTCTCCTTCTCTCTGCCCCTCCCCCACTCGTGCGCGCTCTCTCTCTCTCTCTCTCTCTCTCTCTCTCTCAAAAATAAATTTAGGGGTGCCTGGGTGGCTCAGTCGGTTCAGCATCCAGCTTCGGCTCAGGTCATGACCCCATGGTTTGTGAGTTCAAGCCCCGCGTCGGGCTCTGTGCCGACAGCTTGGAGCCTGGAGCCTGTTTTAGATTCTGTGTCTCCCTCTCTCTCTGCTCCTCCCCTGTTCGTGCTCTGTCTGTCTCTCTCTCAAAAATAAACACTAAAAAAATTTTTTTTTAATTTAAAAAAAGAAAAAAGAAAGTGCAAATTTCAACCACAGTGAAGACAGAAAATCACAAGTGTTGGTGAGGGTGTGGAGAAATTAGTAGCCTCATTCAACTCATGGTGAGAATGTAAAATTGTGCAGCTGGTTCGGAAAACAATCTCCAGTGCCTCAGAAAGCTGAACATGGAATAATCATATGACCCAGCATATGATGATACTCTCAAAGAATTGAAAACAGAAGTCCAGGCGAAACGTGAGTGGTCATAGCACCTTTATTCCTAATAGGCAAAAAATAGTAACAATCCAAACACCTATCAACTAGCCAAAAAGTGTGGTATGTCCATACAATGGAATATTATTGGATAGTTAAAAAAGAATGAAATACTGATAGGAGCTTCCACATGGATGAACCCTGGAAACGTTGTACTGAGTTAAAGAAGTCAGTAACAAAAGGCCACATGTCATTCATATGAAATGGCCACAACAGGTCCACGTCTTACAGAGTTAGACAGTGGATGCATCGGACTGGGGATGTGAAGCAGAATGAGGAGTGACTGCTGAGGAGTACAGATTTCTTTTGCAAATGATGAAAATGTTTTAAAATGAGATGGTGGTGATGATGCCCAACTCTGTGAATATACTAAAAGCCACTGAATTGTACACTTCAAATCAGTGAGGTATATGGTGTATGAATTTTATCTTGATGAAGCCATTTTTAAAAAGTAGTGCTTGGAGGGGTGCCTGGGTGGCTCAGTCGGTTAAGCGTCCGACTTCAGCTCAGGTCACAATCTCGCGGTCCGTGAGTTCGAGCCCCGCGTCGGGCTCTGTGCTGACAGCTCAGAGCCTGGAGCCTGTTTCAGATTCTGTGTCTCCCTCTCTCTCTCTGCCCCTCCCCCGTTCATGCTCTGTCTCTCTCTGTCTCAAAAATAAGTAAAACGTTAAAAAAAAAAAATTAAAAAGTAGTGCTTGGAGCACTAGGAAAAAAGAACTATTTGTTGAATGGGCTAGATAGATACCAGCTTGACAGGCATTGTGGCATAAGGATGAATGTCGGAGAATAAAGCTCATACTTTGAAAAAGTTCATATATTAGGGGAGGGAAACTGTGTCTTGAGCAGTGATTTGACTTGAGAAACTCTTAAAGTCAGTCAGACCTGCAGCTGCACAAAGGTGTGTTCGTTTTTCAGCCTGACTTACGAACAAAAAAGTGCAAACAAGGAAAATATCCGTTAACAGGGAACTGATTAGGAAAAGTATAAATTCATCCAGTGCGATATTCTGCAGCCATTTTTATAAAAACCAAATCCAGGCCATATGGGTTTGTGTGAAATGTAACACTTAAGTAACCAAACAACAACAAAAAGAAAAGGAAAAAACCCCAGAAAACAGAGAACTTTGTAGTATGTAGGTTATACGTACATTTAAAAATATGCCTTTAGTTTTTCTGGAAGATGCATAAGAAACTAAATAAATAGTAGTCACTAATAAATAAATAAATAGTAGTGGGGTGTCAAACTGAAGCCCAGCAAGGGCAGAGAACTTGTACTTTTTACCATATACTTTTCTTTCCAGGCTCAGTTACTGAAATTTTTGCCAAGGACACCCGGGACTTACTTCTCCCTTCCTTCCCTCCTTCCTCCTTTCCTTTCTTCCTTCCTTTACCATTTTAAGATAACTTTTGACTTACAGAAGAGTTTTAAGGAACTTCCATATACCCTTCACCCAGCTTTCCCTTTTGTTAATATCTTACATGACCACAGACCATTTATCAAAACTAAGAAATTAACCTTGGTCCGTACCGACTCAAATGCAGATCTCATGCATGCTTTACCAGTTCCATCACTGATGCCCTTACCCTTTTCTAGGATTCAAGCCAGAATCCCACATTGCGTTTTGCGTCACGTCTCCTTAGTCTTTCCTTGTCCTTCTTGACCTTAACATTTTTGAAAAGTACTGGTCAGTTAGTTGGTAGGATGTCCCTCAGTTTGGGTGTGTCTGGCATTTTATCACGACTAAATTGACGTTATGCATCCCTGAGAAGGGTACTGCAGAGGTGACATGCCCTTCTCAGTGCCTCAGGTCGGGGAACACATGACGTTAGTGTGTATTGCTGGTGACGTTTACCTGCATTTTCCTTGATCGGTTCACTATAGTGATATCCGCTAGGATTCTTGACTGTGCACTTGCTGATTTTTCCCTTTGTAATTACTCTGTATTTGGGGGAGATTCTTTGCGACTGTGCCAGTATCCTGTTTCTGCTTAAATGTTATCCCACAAATTTTAGCATCCAGTGATCTCATCTGCATCATATATTACTGATTTATTAGTGATTTTCTATTTGTCTCATTCCTTTTACATCTATTGAACAGTTCTGCAAGGAAGATTTGTCACCTGTCCTCAATGTATTCATTTATGCAGTTATGTATGTATATCAGTGTGGACTCATAGATCCTAATTTTATTCTTTCTTTGTCTTCTAATCCAGGGCTATTGCTATTTTGTTGTTCAGGTTATTCCAACTTTGGCCATCAGGAGCCCTTTGGGGGTGGCTCCTGTGCCCTTTGAATATGCTCAGACCTTTTTTTTTTTTTTGAGATATTCAAGATGTTCTAGCTCATCAGGTGTTTCCCCTGCTCCAGCTCTGGAATCCACCAGATTCTATAAAGAATCAAGATCTTTATAGCTGCTTTCATAATGAAGAAACTGCTCTTAAAAAAAACCAGAGAAGGAAATCTTCTAAATAATGTTGGTAAACATCTCTAAAGAAACAACTGCTTTGATCTCAAATAGATCTCAAGCCCCACATTGATTAGGTCCCAGGAAGTTTCTTCTTTAATACAATTGATTTTCAAATTCAAATAAATAAACCCTCTAGCAAGTAAGCAGACCTCCCCCCTTCCACTACCACTTTAATTACAAACCAGGCCTGACTTTAACATAATCAAACCGATTTTCTTGGTTGTATTGTAACTTGGCTTTGGACACACTTCTGAAGTAGACGTTTCAGAAATGCGCTGAGAATTCTAAGGGCAATATTTAGTTGGAAGACTCTCCTCTTATTAAAAAAACAAACAAACAAAATTCCTCATTCTTAAAAAGCACACCTCCACTGAGGGAAAGAATATTGCCCTTTCCTTATTCCTGGAAAGGATGTTTGTCCTGTCTGTTCTTAAGGAGTATGGTAGAGTATTCTTTTTAAGGACTTTTAAAGAACAATTATCATTAAAAATACGTAAATAACTCTTATGTTCTTTCCTCTGGCTTGTAAAAGGAAAATAGGATGCATTTGCATTGAAGTCTGGCAATGATTAATTAACTTTCGAAGCAAAGTTTAAAGAGTACAGAAAATAACCCATGCGTATTAAATTCAGTAGCAGTATGTGAATATATTTATAAAAACTAGTGATAATGGGGTTTTTTTTTTCCCTTTCCCATTGTGCTGAAAAAATTCTTACCTGCTGCTGTGCAGAGCTAATAGGAAAATACCTTTTCCTGTCAGTCTCCAAGTTTTATTTATTTAAGAAATCTTAATTTAAATTTTCTGTTTCCTCAAATTTTGAGTGTTTTTCTCTATTTCTCCCTTTCTGACTGAGTTTGTAGTTCCTAATAAGAAGAAAAGAAGTCTTCTATTTGGAATTTTCTTTGATATATCCTTGATTTACATGGCAAATAGAAAGCAGCTGTCTATTTAAGCATCTAATTCTTGAAACCATAGTCCCCTCAAGCGTCATCTGGAAATAATGTAGCTTGTAAAACAAAGCTAAGAAGAAAAGGCAATGTTTGTTTTATGTGGGATGAATGATTTCTGTTAGGGTCCTTTAATTCGGCTATTATGAGGGTTATTAAAAAGCAGTATTACAAAAGAGGTTTAAATGAAAAGAATTTTTTTGAGCTGGTATCTTATTATTACAGTTGATTATAGTCAAAGCTGCAAATGCTTTATAAATGGCACTTTATTTTTGTTTCTCCAAAAAGACCCCCAAAAGCCAGTAATCTTATTCATTGTATGAGTGGAAATTCAACTCTTTCCTTAGCTGATTTAATTTACGAAACAAATTATATTTGAGAATTCATCTCTCCCTGTTTTTCTGGAAATTTCATGGATTTCTGAAAAATTCTTAAGAATCCTTACAAGAACATTTGAGGAACACGTTACAAATGCAAAAACGAACGTGAAAGCATGAGAGTTTTATCCAGACTTCGGGTATTAGAAGATTCGATCAACACCAGAGAAAGTTAAGCCTAAATTGTTTATTAATTTACTCATAGATTATTTGAGTTTTTGAGATGTGAGTTTGGAGGCCTCTGTCATGAGAAGTGGTATATGGCGGGAAGCAGAAAGGCAAGTTCATTTGTGATTTGACATTTGTTAGAGGCGTTTTCATGATTGGAGTATATTGGTTTTCTTCTTTTGTTAATACAACAAAGCAGTTGTTTTTGGATAATTGACATATAAGAACTAAATTCAGTCCTTAAATGTACTTGCTGCCAGGGAAATGAAATTACTTATAAGCATGTTTGTTTAATAACGAATAGCGCATGGTTAATTATTTTCATGCACTTGAGGCCCCTTGTGATCTCTCACCTGGTACCCTCTGTGATCTCAACTTTGCATTTTGATTGAGGTCACCAGAAGAGTATTGTGTTGTTGTGAAACACGTCTATTTTCCTTGAATGTGCAATGCTAGCTGACCATGTTAGTGACTGAATTAATGCCATCCTTTTTGGGAGGATCATATTCTAAGGCTACAAAGTACTGAGCCTTTAATAATTAGGTACTCTCTCTCTTACGAAGTTGTTTCATACTGGTCACTAATTCAGATAAGAGTAAGAGTAACTTTTGTTTCACTGTGCGTAGCGCTTTCGCTTATTAACCAATTCCGAATACTAAATTCCCCGTACCCATTGGGAACGCTCCATCATATCATCACTCATACTTTCCTGGTGAACAGTTAGTGATAACGGTTCCAAAGGAGCTACGCATGCATAAACATGCTCCATATGGCACTTGAAATTCCTTATTCTTTCCTCCCGCATGTTGTTAGCCACTACCATTTTTTTCAGGTACCTTTCTCTTCCCTGTGAGGACACCAGTAAAGATAAAACTCTCTGCCCTCTTGAAGCCTACCTTCTCATGGGGAGAGCTCTGTAACGATTGCAAGCCCGGGTGAATGCATGAACAAATGAATGACCTATTAGAAGATCCCGTGGGAAAATGGAGGCTAGACAGGGATGGAAAGCGCTGGCAACGGGAAGTTAGTGGTGTCAGTGGGCGGCCAGTGAAGTGCCTTCCTCATTGAGAAGGCAACATTTGAGCAAAGAAGTCAGGTGGCTGTGCCAAAGACGTGTGCTGGTGAGATGGAACAAGGCATGCAGAGGGCTTTGGGCAGGAGCGGCCATGAGCCTGGCAGGGTGTTGAGGCTGGGAAAGAGATGATCTGGATGCTGTGGATAATCACCTTGAACAACTGCGGGGTGGAGGAGTAATCCAGAAAAGTTTGAGCTAGAGCAACAGCCTGAGAAGCAGAAGACCTGTGCTCAGTCTTTTTCTTACCTTTAACTTGCTGTGAGCTTTGGCGACTTACTTTGCCATTCTGACCCTTGATTTCCTTGCCTTTGAAATGTATCTTGAAGTAGCTTTTTTGCGTGTAATTTCCTTAACATTAGCATTCGCCGGTTCCCTTATTTCTGCGAGGATGCACTGGGTAGACAGAAAGGGATTTGTCTGGATGATTGTTGGAATGCACAATTGGAGGAGACTCCACTCACCTTGTATTCGGTGTGAACGATGTCCCCTGAAACACGGCCTAGAATATGGTATGAATATTGTGCCCTGGAGTTACACTGTGATAGTGGGCCCAGGTGTAGGAAGAGGCTTAATAGGAAATACAGAATCATGGTGCAGATCCTTTCTTTAAGGATTTGAGACAGACGTTTTTAGATGTCACAAAATGATGGACATATTTGTAGATAAACTAAATATCAGCCTATGTTTTATAGAATGCTATAAATAAAAAGGCCTCCCTGAGAAGGCATAGTAAAAATTTGGGGTGGTTTTCATTCGAGTCTCCCATAGTAGAAGGGCCTTTAACTACGTCAGTATATAGAGTGGTTGAGAGTGTCGCCTTTGTGAGAAGAATTCTTAGAAGATGGACCCAGCCTTATATTTTTTTAGTTTCCTGAAATTTCCCTATGGAGGCAACAAGTAAAATGCACCAGCACTCATTCACACTAACATCTGCGAGATGGCAAAATAACCACCGAAAACCCAGAATACAAGAGACTGGATGCAAACTACCGAGAACTACAAGATCCCTGTAGTGTCTGTGTGGGAGGAACTAGAAGGAAGCAAAGAGATCTGAGAACAGGAGGACCCCAAAGTAGGCAGAAGGGACTCACTGGAAAGCATCCTGGAGAGGCCAGTTTGAGAAAAGTGCCTGAAACTGTTAGGGGTTTTGCATACTCTAATTCACAGTTGAATGTAAGGCGTCTGCTGTAAGATCTGAAGGAGTTCTATATTTGGGGCCCTATGAACTTTAAAATTTTTTTTTTCAACGTTTATTTATTTTTTGGGACAGAGAGAGACAGAGCATGAACGGGGGAGGGGCAGAGAGAGAGGGAGACAGAGAATCGGAAACAGTCTCCAGGCTCTGAGCCATCAGCCCAGAGCCCGACGCGGGGCTCGAACTCACGGACCGTGAGATCGTGACCTGGCTGAAGTCAGACGCTTAACCGGCTGAGCCACCCAGGCGCCCCTGAACTTTTAAAACTAAACAGCTGAAGCTTTCTTCTAGAACCAAACCCCACACTGACGTGAAGCTACTAGAAATACAGCCCACAGAGAAGGTCAAGGACACTAAGCAAAATAATAAAAAGTTCAGATAAATGTCGGGCTAGAGAAGAGAGCCAGAAGATCCCAAAAAGAATGTGGCGATATTTAGGAGCACTTCACAAAAACTAAGAAAAGTTTGCCCTAGTGTCCTGAGACTAGAAAGTGCTAGACCCACCCCTCCCTCCTAAAATGTTAGGAAAACTAACTTTATGAGAAATGAGCATAAGAGAAAGGTCAGTCAAATCCAGTGCAAAGATAGAAGATAAAAGAAAATGAAGAGAGTATCTGTAGTGATAATGAAAGCATGAGATGCACCCATAAAATAAATGAAAACTCTTACATAACTTTTCAAAACAACTAAAAGAAACTAAGAAAATGATACAAGTTAAAACAGAATGGGGGCTCCTGGTTGGCTCAGTCAGTGGAGCATGTGACTCTTGATCTCGGGGTCGTGAGTTCATACCCCACATTGAATGTAAAGCTTACTTAAAAAAATAAGTACTGGAAAACAGTATGGAGGTTTCTCATAAAACTAAAAATAGAACTACCCTACAACCCAGCAATTGCACTACTAGGCATTTATCCACGGGAGAGAGGTGTGCTGTTTTGAAGGGACACGGCACCCGCCTGTTTATAGCAGCACTATCAACAATAGCCAAAGTATGGAAAGAGCCCAAATGTCCATCAGTGGATGAATGGATCAAGAAAATGTGGTATATATATACAATGGAGTATTACTGGACAATCAAAGAGAATGAAATCTTGCCATTTGCAACTACATGGATGGAACTGGAGGGTATTATGCTAAGCGAAATTAACCAGAGAAAGACAAAAATCATATGACTTCACTCATATGAGGACTTTAAGAGACAAAACAGATGAACATAAGGGAAGGGAAACAAAAATAATATAAAAACAGGGAGGGGGACAAAAAAAGAGACTCATAAATATGGAGAACAAACTGAGGGTTTCTGGAGGGATTGTGGGAGGGGGGATGGGCTAAATGGGTAAGGGGCATTAAGGAATCTACTGAAATCATTGCTTCACTATATACTAACTAATTTGGATGTAAATTTTAAAAAATAAAAATTAAGTTAAAAAATAAAGATTTTTTAAATAAACTTTTTTTAAAAAGTAAAAAAAATAAGTAAAACAGAAAAACATAAATCAGAAATATAAAAACTGAAATGGGTAATTTTTTTCTTAATAAAAGAATCATTTCAGAAATGTCATCTATACACAGGTATCTAGTAAATAAATAAATACAATGCCTTAGTAGAAGGTGAAAAGGATGAAAAACTTGAAGGCAAAAAGGAATGAAAGAAAGAAAAAGGATTTGAGAGAAGCTAAAAAATATAAAATACGAATCCCCCCCCCAAAAAAAGAGAAATACTAAAAGCTATACTTCAAGAAAACTTTCCGAAAATAGAGAAGAAAACAGATTCGAAACTGCATGTGGAAGGACAGTCGGTACCAACACAGAGATAAAGAGAAAGAAATTGAGGGGTAGCCAGGCAAAAAAGACCAGGGCACTTTTAAGGGAAGAAAATCAAACTATCAACAGACTTTTTGACAGCAGTGTTTTATGCTGGAAGAAAATGGAATTACATATTGAAGACACTCAAAGAAAGCACATATAAGCAGGGATTTTATACCCCAACCAACTGACTTGCAAGTAAGTCAGGCACAGACAATCTTACAAAATGTAGGAACTCAGTATTGTTTCCTTCCTGAGGACTGTTTCCTACTCCTGTCTCTGAGTAGTGGCCAGCAAAGGTTTTCCAGAAAGAGCCAGATAGTAAATGTTTGAGTTTGTAGGCCACATGGCTAGTCTCCATTGCCTGTCTTTGTACGGGGTGTTTAGTTTTTGTTTTGATTGGTTTATGTAGCCCTTTAAAAATGTAAGAACCATTCTGAGCTCAAAAGGTCGTATTAAAATAGTCCACAAACACGATTTAGCCCATGGTTCGTTTGCCAACCTCCATGCTAGAGAAGGAGCTTTGTACAACCACGACGATTGGACAGACCACACACATAGACTGGTGCTACATTTTGCTCAGTAGAAGGTTAAGTGGTAGGCGGAAAGGAGCAAGTGTAGTGAGTGAAGGCTGTATTTCTGACAAGTCTTAAAATACGGAGAGGACCGTGGGGAGAACATGTGAGAAGCAGAATAAGCTTGCTGATTAGAGGTAACTAGGAGTTCCAGGATTATTATTTCAGGTCGGATTGTGGGAAAGAAATGGAACATAAGAGAGGCAGGTAGCTAATTTCAGTATCGCTTATAGTAGTGAACCAACAGAAAATGACGAAGAATGAGAAGATGAGAGAAATGATACGTTATTCAAATAAAGACGACCATTAGAATAAAAACACAGACTTCCTAAATACCAAAAAAATATACTAAAAGACAAAATATAAAAAGACAGCGAACAAAATAGACCACATATCAAAAGTCTCCTTATAGAAAAGACTTAGATACGTATGAATAGAACATAAAATTATACGAGAGCGTTGGCACCAACCAAGCTGATCTTTAAGGCTCCCTCCGTGAGAACTGGTTGGGTAACCTTCAGTGCATTCACACAGCAGTGTCCTGTGCAGCTATAAGAACAAATAAATACTTCTATATGAAACTCTGCGTGCCACCACATCATCATCCTCAGGATAGGTTGGTGATATCCACTTATATCTTTTTTTTTTGGTCCGTTTATTTATTTTTGAGAGAGAGAGACAGAGTGCGAGCAGGGGAGGGGCAGAGGGAGAGGGAGACACAGAATCCAAAGCAGGCTCCAGGCTCTGGGCTGTCAGCACAGAACCCAACGTGGGGCTCAAACCCACAAACCGTGAGATCATGACCTGAGCTGAAGTTGGAAGCTTAACCAGCTGAGCCACCTAGACGCGTCTATTTTGGGGAGGAAAAAGACAAACAAACAGTGGGGGCACCTGGCTGATTCAGTCGGTAGAGCATTGACCCTTGATCTTGGCCATCTGTTCGAGCATCACATTGGGGGTAGAGTTTGCTTTAAACAACAGCAACAACAATGGAAGGATAAACTGTAAACTGTAAAAATGTATATATATATATTTTTTTTTTTTGAACAGTCACCTATAAGGAGAGTGGAGTAAAGTGATAAAGAGGGATAAGGCAAGCCTCTGAAAAACTATGTAGTTCCTCCCATATAGAGTTGAACTGAATATTAGTGATGATACAAGAGCAAACCTCTAACATGTAAATACATTGGAATAAGGGACGCCTGCGTGGCTCAGTTGGTTAAGCTTCCAACTTTGGCTCAGGTCACGATCTTGCGGTTTGTGAGTTGGAGCCCCGCGTCAGGCTCTGTGTTGACAGCTCAGATACTGGAGCCTGCTTTGGATTCTGTGTCTCCCTCTCTCTCTCTCTGCCCCTCCCCTGCTCTCTCTCTCTCTCTCTCTCTCTTTCTCTCTCTCTCTCAAAAGTAAATAAACATTTAAAAAAATTGTTTAATACATTGGAATAAATAAACCTAAATATATAACCAGTTGGTGGCGTATCCAACGAACCAAGTGACTCTTCATACCTGGTAGGCTATACCTTAAAGACATAATTGAAAGCAAAATTAAACTGTTTCACTAATCTTATGTGTGTAGAAGGCTTGTCATTGTTATTTCAAGAAATGTGTGTGTAACATGAGATAAAGCCAATGAACAATTGTACAGTATTCTAATTTCGCTTCGCTCATTGCCTTGGGAACCTGGATTCTTGGCAGGGAAGCAGCATATGCAGATGGAAAATAGGAGAGATTGAGTAACACCCCTTTGATCTTAGTTTGAATAGGAAGTACCTGTATGGACTCCTGTTCTTGTTTGTTTAATACCTCTAGCTGTGGTTAGTTGTCCTCCTCCTGCCTTTTGAACTCATGGAAACAGTGACCCACCCAGTTACGTAGTACCGAGCGCCGCTAGCAACCAGGTTTCCACTAAAAGGAGCGAAGAATTTATCCTGCCTTTTATACAAGATGGTAAGAAAACAGCCGAGAGGGGAAAGTTCCTCTTTGGAGAAGTAGTCCAGCTAACAACTGAAAAGAGAGAATATGATCATTTCGCAGACCTTCATAAATTAATGGATCCGAGCCCTGAGCATGAGTGACGCTGAACTTACAAAAACAGACAACCAGACCTCATGTGCCCTCCAATGTGGGACACACCACCGTTTATGAAGTAGTTTTGTTTCAAAAGGGAAAAAGAGTCAAACCTGATCTGATCAAGCCTTTAGACTCAGCTGCCAATATGCTGGAAACATCCAGAACAGAGAAACCTTCACCACCATCACCAACATCCAGATCTCAAGGAACTACATAGGACAAATAAGCTGGTTTGTGCAACTAATCAATTGCGGTGAAAAAAGGAGAGAAACACTTTAATAAAGACCAATTGCACGATAAAAACTTTATTTGGATCCTCATTCTGTTTTTCAAAAAAGAACAGAAAGTTTTTTTGACTTAATTGGATTAGGTTGACTGGGTATTTGATAATTTTCAGAGATTGCTATTAACTTGTCTGTGTGTGAGAATGGCATCACGGTGATAGTTTTAAAAAGAAAAACGTTTATCTTTTGGAGGTGCTTAACAATATGCTAATGACTGAAAGATATGTCTGGAATTTGCTTCAAAATAACACTTGATGGGGAGGAAATGGAATGTAAAGGTGCAAATTTTTAGGGGTGCCTGGGTGGCCCAGTCAGTTAAGTGTCCGACTCTTGATTTCAGCTCAGGTCATGGTCCCAGGGTCATGCGATTGAGCCCCGTATCAGGCTCTGAGCTGAGCACGGAGTCTGCTTCAGATTCTCTCTTTCCCTCTGCTCTTCTCCCCGACTTATGCTCTCTCTCTAAAATTAAAAAAAAAAAAAAAAAATTGTAAAGAATTTTTCAAAAAGACACTAGTGGGAAAAAACAGAAAAGAAACGAGATTTGTCAAGACTTTCACCTCAGACATACCTGGATTTGAATCCTTCTGTCTCTTAGCAGCTATGTGATAGTAAGGAAGTTCCTTAATTTTTTTGTTTCAGTTTCCATATTTGAAAATAAGCACAACAGTCCTGTTACGAATTACTTATTATTAGTTTTTTCATAGGATTAAGTACAGTAAATACCAAAGTGAAACAGCATATATTCAAGGAGGGCATCATCCATTTAAAACACATGATTTTGTTTGTGTCCTGTTTTGCCCCAGACATTGAGTACACAGTGATGAATGAACAGAAATGGACCCTGCTGCACCTCAGGAGCTGGTAGAGGGAAAAACCACAGTCGTTTAGCAAGTAAATAAATGCGACATTATAAATAGGACTAGGGAAAATAACTGTGACATGATGCGAGAGAATTTTGAGAATCTCAGTTTAAATGGGGGGGGTGGGGGTTGGGGTTGGGGAAATGGGGTATTTGCTCTGTGAGAATTAAACTGAGACCTGATAGATGAGTAAGAGTCTGCCAGAGGAGGAGTGGGGATAGAGCGTTTTAATGGCATGTTCAAAGGTCCTGAAGGGGGACTGAGTTCTGTTTATTCAGCAAAGTGTAAGCAAGCCAGAATGTCTTGAAGAGTCGCATTAAGTAAGCCTGGAGGTATAGATCGGTGTCAGGCCATGCCAGGCCTGGTGGGCTGTTCCTTGTCAGGAGTTGCGATGTTACCCATAGTTGGGGCATTAAGTCATTGAAGGGTTTTGAACAGTGGAGTAACTGGTCTGATGGACCTTTGAAAAAGTGATTTTGAGAGGTGATTTAAAGAGGTCAGAGTTGAGGCCAGTTAACTCAATCCGGTGAAAGATGAGAGTACGCTGGCTTGGAATCCGAGAAGTCTCAACCAGAGATGGAAACATAGGTGTCGTCTACCCGAATAAGGTATTCAAAGCCATGGCAATTGATGAGAGCACAATGAGGGAGAAAGAGAGAGAGGCATGAGAAGGAAAGAGGGATCAGTGCAGAGCTCTGAGGGCTGAGGGGCCTCCAACCTTCAGAAGTTGGATAAAAGAGGAAGTGCTTATAACAGGGGGAATTAGGGAAACCCCAGGTGCATGGTGTCAGGTAGGTGTGTCTTAGAGGGGAAGAGATGGCGAGCCAAGTGTGGATTGAAGACTGAGGATGCCGTGAAGGTTAGAACATAGCCACTGGATCTGGCAAAACATAGATGGGATCTGGGCATGTAAAAGTGGGAATTATTGTGACTAGTATAAGCTGATAGGTAGCTAGATTAATGATGAGAAGATTCTTTAGAGATTACATTTTTAAATTGAAGTCTAGGAAGGAAAGAAAATACAAAACTAACTATTTTCAATCTCCTATTCAGCCTTTCTTACCTTAGAATATGTCTATACCCCTATTCCTATTTCTTAACATAGCCAACTTTATGAAATTCTTGTGTGGATGGATGGTGGAGTTAAGCTTGTTTAAAAAGCAAGTTAGTACTTTAATAATAATTTATAATAAACCTCATAGTAGCTAAATATCCTGATTCATTTAAATCTGTGTGTCAGATTTTAAATTAAGTTACGCTTAATCAACCAAGTGGAAAGCACTAACATTAAAATGTGTTTTCACAAGTCAGATTATAGGAAGCTCCAGGTAGCCCCATAAAAGTCCTGGGATTACTTCCATGAGATCGTAGGACATATTTAAGCATCTCTTACATTATATAGTAAGCCTTATAGTAAGTCACCATCACATCCATGGTTCAGAGGAAATACTCCTTAAAGCATTTTTTGCTTTATAAACGTTTGTCATTTTCCTTTCTAAAAATTGTAGAGGAAAAGATTTTGAGAACTGAGTACAAATGAGCAAAATGCGTGCTGTGTAACAAAGGATGGGGGTGGTGTGCACATGCACACACACACACTTGCAGGCACTAGCCTTCCCCACAAGCTTTATTGTTTTTTTCTTTTCAGTCTTACATTCTTGTGTCCTAACTATTATGTTACTTGTGTAGAGCCTTCTGTCCATTGAGTTCAAAGCACTTACAATCATCAAGTCATTTATTTCTTGGATTTATTGAATAGGTGCCCATTGTTCAAAAGCCTGTGGGCGTAAGTACAAAGTTATAAAAGCACACAAATTAAATCTAATAGCACAGGAGCAAGAGAGAAAGCCGGCAGGATCACTTTTGAGCCTGTTGGGAATGCCAGACTCTTAAGAAAGAAAAGAGGAGAAAACAAAAGAGAGGGAATAAAACCACCACCTAGGATTTGTCCTGTTCTGAGAGTTACAAAATACATTTGTCTGTCAAAGGGAGTGACCATGGGGTACAGTTAGGAGAGGCCCAACTGAATTTAGAAAATGCTCTGAGTCTCACAGTCTCAGATTCGACTCTAGTAAAAAGAGCATGAGAAACTATTGTTCCTGTCCCCCATTTTACAGATAAGACCTTCACATACAAGGCCCTGTGGTTAACTGCTGTTGTCTCAAAGCAGGGTCATAACATTTGAAGCATGATCTTTTTCTCAGATTCCCAGTTAGATCTTGCTTTCAATTCTTTTCAGCATTTTAGAGAGACATCTATTTCTTTTTAGTGGTCTCCTTCGTATAGTGGTTTTAAAAAATGGATATTTTCATAGTTTAGTAAATTAGAAAAATTTAAGCTGATTTTGAAATTAATTTAGAAGAGGAAAAGCCTCAGTTTTCAAGGGTAAGAAATCAATAGACAATTGAAGATTATAAAATTAAAAATTGAGACATAGCACGCGTTCTTTCCGAATTAAGACTACAGATGTTAGAGGAAACAGATAAAATGGTTCAAAATCCTTGCCTCTGGGGAGGTGGGGGTTAGAGAGAGGCAAAGGGTGGCCCAAATCTGGTAGTAGCCTTGGCTTTTAAACTAGGCTCATTTGTTAATTTGATAAAAGTTTAGGGAGAAAAATAAGAACAGGAAAGCAAGCCCTCACGTGCAGTATTTGAGATCGTTTTCAAAACGGAGTTTAATGCGTGATTGCCCGTCTTAGCCCGTAAAGTAACAGACTCATCAGCACCCCCACACCGTGAACCTTAGTTGGATTGTTGGTAATTCAAGGGAGATTGGCGAAAACTGCTAATACATTATGCAGTCCCCAATTAGGCATTTCCTCCTACTTCTGGAATTCTTATTTGATTGGAAATCTCTAATGACACTGAGGGACACTTCTTTTTTTTTTATTATTTTTTTTTTAATTTTTTTTTCAACGTTTATTTATTTTTGGGACAGAGAGAGACAGAGCATGAACGGGGAGGGGCAGAGAGAGAGGGAGACACAGAATCAGAAACAGGCTCCAGGCTCCGAGCCATCAGCCCAGAGCCTGACGCGGGCCTTGAACTCACGGACTGTGAAATCGTGACCTGGCTGAAGTCGGACGCTTAACCGACTGCGCCACCCAGGCGCCCCACTGAGGGACACTTCTGAAAGCATGATGATGCGATGTCTTAAACGGGACCCTTCCTCTGCTGCTTTCTTCAGGTCTTTGTCTAAATTGTATCCACCCATCCTCCTGTTTCTCCCTTTTCCCACAATTCACAAGCTCTCCCACCGGACTCGACACGCAGTACAGGCAGGGGTTACATCGTTGGTCACTGCTTCAGTACCGCTCCTCGCTGGGTACATTTTCAGCACAGCCATCAATCGGTATTTGTTAAACGAATGACAGATTTCACCTGGGAATATTGTGTGGGCTAATGGGTAGCTACTGGGAGGATTGATTAAATTGCATCAATTAGCCCAGTAACCTGAAGGAGTTAATAAAACTTCCCAGCTGCCTAGAGTACATTGAACCAGACCTACCGTGGCCGGTGAATTACAGGGGAGCCCAGAAGCCTGGGCAGGTGTTCAGTTCCTTGCTGTTAGCAAAGCTCTTAGGAGGTGTAAGGAATATTCAGACAGCAACTGTTCCGAGATCTTTTATAAAAAAGGCGGCTTGTAACTGGAATTTTGTCTATGCGGTTAATTCATTGTTAGTATCTCCCTCGTGTCTCTGTTTGTCTGTCTTACAGCTTCTGTACCCTTTTGGCTCGACATGTTTGATTCCCCATCCAGTCTCCTTACATTTTAATTGACATAAAGTTGAGGTTTTTTTTTTTTTTTTTAATTTTTTTTTCAACATTTATTTATTTTTGGGACAGAGAGAGACAGAGCATGAACGGGGGAGGGGCAGAGAGAGAGGGAGACAGAATCGGAAACAGGCTCCAGGCTCTGAGCCATCAGCCCACAGCCTGACGTGGGGCTCGAACTCACGGGCCGCGAGATCGTGACCTGGCTGAAGTCGGACGCTTAACCGACTGCGCCACCCAGGCGCCCCAAGTTGAGGTTTTTAAGAAGGTTATCGTCATTCCTCTGTTTGGCTTGTTGGCACCCCAAGTTAGAGTTAACAGTGACTGTTGAATAAATGAAACCCAGTAAATTAGTTCAAATAATGTCACAACATATTTCCTCACTATAAATCAAACACCTACAAGGGAAAAAAACTGCTTCCTAAAAATTTTGCTTGGAGAGGCACTTTTATTAAAAAAGTAATAACAAAATTGCTAAAATTGATTTTATACTGCCATTTTCCGGTTCTTTGGATATTTGAGAGTCCTTGTTCGCCTAGCTCCCGGTGCGATCTCCTGGTAAAACCAAATGATTTTCAGGAACATTTTAAGTGAACATTGGCTTTATTGATGAAATGAGGTGGAGATTCGTCTGTAATTGCTGCTGTGCACATTCAGGTCCTTGCCAAAGTTAAGCAAATGGCGTCTGTTCCAAGAGACGTTGTGTTGCAGCCCAGATCTGTGATGGGTGCCCATGTGGTGAGGCAGCACTTGTGCTGGTGCCTGTCTAATAACACCTCTGACTTTGGACTGAAGCTGCCTGTGTCCTGTTTACAAACTTACAAGACAGCTGGCCGAAGGGGATTATCATTAAATTGCCACTTAGTGGTCTACAAACTGTAGAAAAGACTGCATCTTCTTCATATTATGTCCTTGTACTGCCTATAACTGTGCTTTTTTTTTTTGAGATTTTTTTTAAGTTTATTTATTTATTTTGAGAGAGCACAAGTTGGGGGGGGGGGCGGTAGAGAGAGAAAGAGAGAGAGCGTGCACGCAAGAATCCCAAGCAAGCTCTGCACTGTCAGTGTAGAGCCCAGTGTGGGGCTTGAACTCATGAACCACGAGATCATGACCTGAACCACTTAACACTTAAGTCGGCCACTTAACCAACTGAGCCACCCAAGCGCCCCATCTGTGACTGTGCTCTTGGGAGAAATTCCACCAAGTGAATTTTAGTTTTGTTGCCGTTGAAACTAACACGTGTACTTGAAAGTTCTCTTGTTACACTACTTGTTACCCTAAAATGTCTTTTGCTTGCATTTCGTATCTTCCTCATAACAAAATCCTTTCCTTATTCCCAAATTGGTACACGTAGACTCAACAAGTGTAATAGGAGATGAGCAAGGGGGGAATCACATTCCTTCTTGCCAAGTAGATTTTTGACTGAAGAGACTCATTTAATAGCTCTTTTTCTATGTTTCTATATTAGTATCAACTTTTTCTTTGCCTCTAAAAAAGGATTTCCTTTATGCTACATTAGGGTTTTTCCCATCCTATTTTGATTTTATCTCTTACATATTGGTAGTTGCTGCTGCAAACTCCTTTCCAGGAAAAATATCCAGAAAATGAAACTAGGCATCTTCTTCTTACAGAGAAGTCAGCACCGTGTAGCAAAATGGCAGGCAGCCCCGACTCATGGCTTCACCGACTGCTAGGCCTGATCCAGAGGTGAGCCGTTTAAAGTCCCATCCATGTCAGCGTTACAAGTTAAGTTCCATTCCCCAAAACTAATTTCATATTATACAAACACAAAAATAGATTAAAATGAATGTAAAATTTGTATTTTATAGCACTGTATCACAGACAATAGCAAGATATAAATTGGGCTTATATATCCTTTTGGGTGCCTTTGAGGCTTTTTGAAAACGTAAGGCCAGTGACAGACTAAAGACGTCTCATTTTTAGCAACTCTTCTTGTAGTAAGCATTCTTCATTACTCTAAGGACCGTCAAACTGCTTTTAAAATTAGTTTCTGCCCAGGAAATAAATTGCAAATTTAATACAGAATTGCCTCCCAAAGTTTTTGAATGGTAATTGCTGGGCCATAGGTGGTTTCCATGGCAACTTTTTCAGTGATTCTTTGCTCTAATTGTAACAGAAGACCGAGTCAGCCTCATGGCTATTGACCTTGACTGAATTGTGAGCGTTGGCAGTTGTTTGGGCAAACATTGATCCCAGTCATTAGACAACCATAAATACAGCTTTGGACATTATATGGAATATAGTTACAGTGCAGTGGCTTTCAGTTTAAACTGTCTTCAATCAGGGGCCATGTGTATTTCAGCATTAGAATTGGAGTAGTTTTGAACACGGTATTTCCTAAAGGAATTAGCCATTTAATATAACAACAGCATTTAGGTTCTTAAAGATCTCAGATTCACAGTTAGCTCGGTGCCTTTCACTGCAAGGCAACTCAAATGTTCTAAAATTCAAATTTCAACATCCTGGAGGCCTTCCTCTTTAAATAGACATGAAAGTGTAAGTCAGAAACATTACAGTTGTTTGTCTTAGTGCCTGATAGAGTTCACGTCCCTCTGAAATACCTCTGTCTCTACTAAGAAACTTTCATTAGTACTGTTGCTTTTACTAGTAAGAACAACAAGTTTTGAACTGCTGCATATTAGGCATTGGGGTAGGTGTTTTTATTCATTTGCTTGTTTCCACTCCACTGTAACGGTTCTGCTGATAAAGAAATCCAGGTTTAGAATCTTGCCCAAAGTCACATGAGCGGTAAATTGGAGAACAGGGATTCAAAGGCCAGTCGGGGTGACCCCAGAGCCGGGGCCGTTAACTCCTGTGACAGTTTTCCTCTTTTGCCGCTCTGGCCACATTTCCGTAAAACTGGGAAGTCTTCAAGATGCCGAGTAATGGCTTCCGATTTGAGTCCGTGGAAACAGCTTTTGGTGTCTGGATCGAGGTTCAGGATCCCTCAATTATATTTGCAGTGTTATTTCCAAGTGAAAACATGAAGTTAGGTTTCTCTGTAAGGTTGCATACGTATGTTGAAAGAAGTGTTTTTGAGAAATTTCTGCCTTACACAGCTAGACAGGATTTTCTAACGCCCAAGGTGAAATAAAGGTCAAGGACCGCATCTTATTTTATATCCTCAGTACCTGTTCTCTGTGCTTTAGACAACGCTACAGGTCATGATGCTGGCCCTCAGTTACTGTTTGCAAAATCGTTGTCTTGTGTGGTTATTTGGTATTTTGTTTGTCTGTCACAACTGAGAACCTGTTTTGTCAAATTTTGTTGAACTGTGGGGGTAGGTTTGTTTATGCCCATTGAGAAATAATTGAATCGAGACAGTATTTGTTTTATGTGTTCATTATTTTAGGGGGAACTTCCTTTTTGAAAATAAAAATGCCTCAAGCATGAGATGTAATTTGGTTTTCAAATTAACAATTCAAAAAATGCATCCCGTATTATTGTTTTTCTGTTTTAACTTGCTAATTATCTGAAGAATCAAGTGGAGTGAGGTTTAATGCTGTTTGAGACTTAGTCTCCTTGTAAACCTTATGCAGAAGCTTAGTTGCCGCTGCTTTGCTAGAAGTCTCCTAGACACCTAGATTTTCACCCAATGCAGTTTGAAGATCGTTGAAGTAGGGCTTAGAAGACCATTGGGCTAATTGTTTTCTCCCCAACATCTTATTATGAAAATTCTCAAATGTCCAAAAAAAGTTGAGAAATTTTTACAGTGAATAGCCATATACCTACCACCTAAATTCTACAGTTAACATTTCACTGAACTTGCTTTACTACCTACCTACTTAGCCCTGTCCTTCTATCAGTCCATTCTCAGTTGCCCGGTACCTGTCATTTGAGTAACTACATGGTATTCCATTGTCCTGATGTACTATAATTTAACTAATCATCTGCTGTTGGACATTTAGGATTGCGGTAGGTGTAATGACCCTTGAGTGATTGTGGTAATGACCTCTTTGAAGTGTCCAGGTCCTAATCCCCAGAACCTGTGGATACATTAAGTTACACAGCCAAAGGGACTTAGCAGATGTAAGTAAGGCTATGGACTTTAAGATAGGGAGAGTAGTGTGGCTTCTTCAGGTGGACCCAATCAAAACATACGGAGCCCTTAAAAGCAGAGAACTTTCTCCAGCTCAAGTAGAAGAGATAGGCCCAAAGGGGAGGCTGGAGAGATTCAAAGCTGAGAGGGATTTGACACGCGGTTGCTGGTTCGAAGATGGAAGAAGCCGGGCGATGCAGGCGCATAAAGCTGCTAACAGAGACTTCCAGCTGACAGCCAGCAAGAAAATAGGAAACTCAGCCCTGCAGCCAGGAGGAACTGAATTCTGCCAACAACCTGAGTGAACTTGGAAATAGATTCTCCCCCAGCGCCTCCAGATAAGAGCCTCGCCCAGCTGACGCCTTGAATTTGGCCTCGTGAGACCCAGGGCAGAGGAACCAGCCAAACCCACCCGAATGTCTTCAGAAGTGTGAAATAATACGTTTGCATTGTTTTACGCTGCACAACTTGTGATGGTTTGCTGTGGCAGCAATAGAAAACTAATTGAGGGATGATGAGAATTTTTCATTATTATATCATAAACATCCACAAGGCAAAATCCTTGAGCACAGTCTTATTTCCTTAGAATAAATTTCTAACATCAGAATTGCAGGCACAAAAATGTCTGGGCACTTTTAAAGACTTTCTTAGTACATATTGATAAGTTGGCACCCTGGGAAGAGTTGTGTTAGATCATGCTTCCATCTGGACTCTGCTGAGAAGGCCCATTTCGTTTCTTCTTGACCACACTGGGACTTAGATTTGTTATATGTATCAATATGTCAAAAAAAAAAAAGGTAGAGCCTTATAATTTTACTGGGTATTTTTAAACTGGCAAAAGTGAACATATCTTAATGTTTTTATCTTTTGTGAATTACGTGTTTGTGTCCATGGTGCATTTTTTTTTCAAATGAAGGCTCTTTCTGTTTCTTTACCAAACAACTTTTTAAATGGACTCTTCTCACGTTCCTTTTAAAAATCCGGTAGGATGACCATAACTTTCTTCTCCTTTGAATATTTACTGTGATCTCTTAGTATTGCACTATTCTAGAATTCCTGAAACTACTTGGGTTATAGAATTTTTTAGTAATGTTGACTTTGATATGTATATGTTTTGAGTCTTTTAATGACACTGGCTTTTGTTTTCACTTTTGAGCTAACTTTACCATATTTTGAAATCAGTTACGCTACCCTCATTTAAGGAAAAATGAGAAACTATCTTTTTTTCTGACCTTAAAAGCTTAAACGGTGCGGCGCCTGGCTGGCTCAGCCAGTAGAGATTATGACTCTTGATCTTGGGGCTGGGAGTTCAAGCCCCACGTTGGGTGTAGAGATTCAAGATTAAAACCTTTTAAAAAAATGAATAAAATAAAAGCTTAAAGGGCATAGAAATTACATATTCCCTGAAGATAGAATCAAGGAGCTATTCATAAAACTATATAAGTACAGCCCCCTTTTCAACAGTGTATCTCTGACAGGTCATTTACTTTTTTCATATTATTCTCTTCACATTGGTGAGTGTTGCCCAAATGAATCGATTAGTTAAGAATACAGCACTTTTGTTTTCAAAATTTATTTTTCTTTCTACGTTCATTAGCTGTAGTTTTTCTAGAGAGAACATTTCTTTATCAGACAAGGTTAGTTGAAATGCAATTCATAAAGGAAAAGCTTAATTATTCCCTTTCAATCTCAAGTTTTCAAAGTAAGAAGCTAGTGGCCTGTATACTGACAATGTTGTGCAATGAATTGGTGGGTTTGGGAGGTGAGAGATTTTGCTCTCATTTTTTGAAGGGTTACATTATTAAACTCACGGAGTTTTATATGTTGAATATGTTTGAATTCATTGAATTCTTTAAAAAAAACTTATTAGTGAAGTATTGCACACATACAGAAAAGTGTGCAAAACATAAGTTGATAGTGAGAAGGATTATCGTAGATTGTCCCTCTTTGGTTGCTTTGAAGATTACTCTCTTTGTCTTTGGTTTTCAGTAGTTTTACTGTTATGTAGTAAGATCAGTTTTTGTCAGATTTATCCTGTTTAGAATTCATAACGTTTCTTAAATTTGTTGCTTGATGTATTTCTCAACTAATATCTATCTCTAAAATATTGATTCAGTTCCTTTCTCTCTATTCTGGGTCTTTTCTTATCAGCTGTTTTCTTTCCTTTTTTTAATCTTTATTTATTTTTGAGAGAGAGAGAGAGAGAGAGAGTGCAAGTGGGGAAGGAACAGAGAGAGAGAGGGAGACCCAGAATCTGAAGCAGGCTCCAGGCTGTCTGAGCTGGCAGCACAGAGCCCGACACGGGGCTCGAACCCACGACCTGAGCCGATGTTAGACCCTTAACTGACTGAGCCACCCAGGCTCAACTATTTTCTGCTTCACTAATTTTCTCTGCAGTTGTGTCTCACTTGCTATTTAAGCCATCCATTAAGTTCTTCATGAGTTATTAACGCATTTTTAGTATCTAGATTTTTCATGTAGTTCTTTTTTGTAGCTTACAGTTCTTTCCCCAAATTCTGTCTCATCCTCAGATTTGTTAGGCATAATCATTTTAAAGCATGCATTTGAGGTTTTCCTGTGGGCCTGTTTCTACTGTCTTGTTCTCTTGTCTTTCAGTTAGGGACCTGGTTTTAATGCACCTGGTTTTATTGAGTGCCAGACATTTTATATGAAAAATGGTGGAGATAATTTGAGGCCCTTGATGATGTTATCTCCTTCCAGAGAGGATTTTTGCTTATGGCAACTGGTGAGGCTAGGAATGATATTACACCCAGATTGACTTCATCCGATCTGATTGAGATGCTTCAAAGCTAGACTTGAGTCTTTCTGAGGGATGGTCTGTTTGTTTTTCACTTGTACAATTCAGGTATAGCTCTTAGACTTCCAGATAAAAGCCTGAAGGAATTACCTGGGTCCCTCTTCTTCGACAGATCCTAAATTCCAGTATTTACCCTTTCCACCTGTAACTCCTGTGAGCCAGTCAAACCTTTGCTAAGCTTCCCCCACCTACTCGGCTTCTGAGGCCCTCAGCTGTACTTGAGCAAACATCTTTAAGGAAAAAGTGGTCCTAAATGCCAGACTTACCTCTCTAGATCTTTCTGTTTTCCCAAATCCTGCATCTACAATTTTGCACTACCTTGATGGCTTTCTGAGGCCATTATACGGTATATGTACGTGCATGTGTGTATACACACACATATGTACATGTGTAGCTTTTATAGCTGTTCTCAAGTGGGAGAGTTGGTCTGAAACATCTGATCACCTGCCAGAAATCTCATTATATGTGAAGTTTAGCTCTTCGAAGTTTCGTCTTTGGTCACTGGATATCACATCACGTTGACTTCTATGTCCTTTTAACGCAATCCACTGGCCATGACAAGCCTCCTGGATTTCTGTCTGGTGCAGGTGTCTCAAGGAATACTCTGTGTGTTCAGGCACAGGCCTGGTACCGGTCATCCTTTCAAGGAGGCTTGGGTTGTTTTGTTTGGTTGGTTTTTGGTCCTGAATGGTGTTTAGAGAACATCATCTAACAGCTGGTGCTCTCATTGCTGTTTGGTTGTCATTACTAGACCTTTGCAGTGGACCGTATTAGAAAATGCATATTTTTCGAACAACAACAAAAAATCATGTTTATGATTTCAAATTCACATTCAGCATTACAAGTTTTTTTAGCTTTCCTTTTTTATTTGGTTTTATGTTTTGAATTCCTCTCTTATTCTGAAAACTTTGATTCTTAAAAACCTTAACCTATTTACTTGCATTAAGTAATCTGTAGCTTCAAAACAGTGTCACCAATGTGACTACTAAACATTGGACTATTGAACTAAGTTTGAGATTTCATTTCTGTCTGTTTTTAGAGTACAGTCTACTTAGTATTCTGCTAGGAAAATATTTATGTACAGTCAATAGGATTTCAAAGATACTCGAGGTAAGAACTTTTCTCAGTATCATCATCATGTTACATCATCATGTTACAGTTCTGATAAATTGTTACAGTTTATTGTCAAGTTTTTCTTTTAAGTTTATTTATTTATTTTGAGAGAGAGTGCGCACACCCACACAAGTAGGGGAAGGGTGGAAAGAGAGGAGAGAGAGAGAATTCCAAGCAGGCTTCATGCCGACAGCACAGAGTGCAATGCAGGGCTCGATCCCAGGACCCCGAGATTGTGACCTGAGCCGAAATGAAGAGTTGGACACTTAACCAACTGAGCCACCCAGGCACCCCATATTGTCAAGTTTTAGAGAATTCTTTTTAATTCTCAATTTGATTTTATTTTGGAATATGTAAAACATTTGTTGCCAAAGTCAAAACTGTGTAACAGGATATACGCAGAAAGCTCTTGCTTTGGTTCCTGTTCCCTCTTCCTTGTTCCCTGCCTTCCTTTGTAGGTAACTATTTTATTTTATTTTGTGTTATTTTATTTTATTTTATTTTATTGATTGATTGATTGATTGATTATTTTTTTATCCTTCCAGTTTCTTTTTGCATGCACACAGACCCAGTCTTCCCCAGGTCCTTTCTTACCCAAAAGATAACACACTGTGCGTTTGTTGTACAACTCGCTGTATTCACGGTATAGCCCAGAGGTCGCTCCATGTTAGTGTAGACACATCTTTGCTTGTCCCAGCTGCGTAGTATTAGGCTATGTGGAGATACCATAGCTGATGGATGGACACTTTGTTTTCTTTCGTTATTTACGAATGCCATAATGACTAACCTCGTGCGTATGCTGTTTCATAATCGGGCAAACATGCCTTCGTATTCACCTCCTAAAGGTGGGATTCCTGAGTCAGGGCGCATGTGCACATGTAATTTTTTTATATATTGCCAAATGTTCCTCCACTAAGACTACCACTTTGCATTCCCACTGACCTCTTTTGAGAGTTATTGTTTTCCTGCAGCCTCAGTAATAGAGTATATCATTCATGTTTTTCATTTTTACCACAGATGGTCAATTTTTTTAGAGAATTAGACAGAGAATCTTCATTGAAATGTTTTCCAAATCCATAGTTCTGTTCCTTTTCCTTTCCCTAATGTTTTATATGTTTTCCTTTTGTTCCTCATTAACATGTTGTCTGCTTTTCGTTTGCTTTTAAGGTAAACAAATGTATTTATTTACCTCTCTCTTGTGGTTTTACTGCATTTTCTAATTTATTTTTTTAGGGTTTTTTTTTTTTTTTTTTTTTTTTTGTCATTTCTCCTATCCTGCTTTCTTTGGACATACTTTGTTTACTTTGTCAATTTTACTTGTTCACTTCTGAGTGACTGGGAGGCCGTGCATTTTTCTGTTAAGAACAACTTTGGTTGCATCCATTACTGATTAGCATTTTGCCATTGGCTATTTCTGTTTTTCTTGCTGATCTGTAAAATTTCTTCATGTGTTTTTGCTCTTTATGAATATGTTGCTAATATTTTTCTTAGTTGCTATTAGTCTTTTCTCCATTTTTAAGGCTCCTTTTCTCATTTCAAAAGATTTACATTTTTCATGTATCCAAAACTATGTGTTTTTTCCCTCAGAGACTCTGGATTCTTTTCTAAAATGTCAAAAAGCCCCCCAGCCTCTCTTACCCCATCCCTGGGTCAAGATTATAAAAATATTTACCTGTATTTTTTTTCTAAACCTTTAAACTTTATTTTTGACCTTTTAATCTTCTAGAATTCTTTTTGTTGAAGGAATTAATTAGAGATCTAGCCTTTACATTTTTTTATATTTAATTATTACTCAGCCCAGTAGCATTGATTTGATTATTTGTCTCCTCTGGTATAAAATCCAGTCTGTATAATTTACTGAATTCCCACATATACTTGGATGTGTTTCTGGGTTCTTTCTCTTCCACTGTCTTATCTCTCTGTGTATGGTGTCATATCTAACATATTACCTAGTATAGCTTTGCACTACATATTGTTCGTTGGAAAACGTCAGCCCGGTGTTCCTTTTCAAAATTTTGGATGGTAGTTCCAAAGTTCATCCTCGAGTTTCAGTTTCTGCTCTCTTTCCCGTTTCTCATGCCCTTTGCGCTGGGGGTAGCAAGTCATAACACCCGAATGTCTGCCTCTGTAGCTTTTCAAAATGCGCTCTCTGGACCTCTCCAGAATTGTCTCGCCTACCCGTCTCCAGGGCCGCTTTGTAGCCAGAAGTGGGTTTTTCTTCTTTTGGGGTGTTTCAAAAGTAGGAGGACCCCCAGAGTTCCTCTTTACACTAGGGGAAGTCCTGAAGTCGTCTGACTTGGCCAGGGAGACCCGTTTGATCTGGTTCCACCTCTTGTCACCCTCTCTCACATTTGACGTTCTAGCCAAACTGGATTTCCTCCCCGTAGCATGGTCCATGTCGCTGTCAGGCTTTCTGTGCATGCACTTTTCTGCCTTTGACCTCCCCGCCAACTTCGACAGGTCTCTGCCTGCTCGTAATAAGTGGCCATAGGAACTACCATGTAATGAGCACCAGGCAAGACAGCAAATGTTTTAAAATATATTATTTAATCATATCCTATGTAATAGATAATATTCTAATTTTGAGATGAGAAGGCTGAGTGAGGTTCATAGGACACATAGCTAGTTAAATGCTAAAGCTGGGGTTCACATCCAGGCGTATCTCCAGAGCTTATGTCCTAACTACTCTGTTGCACTGCCTCTCCCCTTTCTCCCCAAGACCCCCAAGTGTTCCCATGGCACCCTGTACTTCCCAGGGGGTGTCTCCTCTAAATGATTACCTGTGTGAAGGTGCGGGCATGTGCGTTTCACTACTCTGTCCCCAGCACCTGCCACGTCATATACTCTATGTGACTCACGAGCCATATGATTTATGTGCCTTAATTTTCTATTCAGTGCCAGACACTGTGTATAGGAGAATGGAGTCTGGAGTAAAAAGCGCACCCAAAAACAGACCCGCCTCTGCTGATGTGGGAGTTGACTCATTCTGGTTGGGACGGGAGCTGGGTTTAGGTTTTGTCTTCAGTGCTTGCCAGCCTGGCATTCCCCAGTAGCTGTTGCCTGTGCCTGAAGGGCGGGCCTGGGTTCTGTTCCGTGTTGCTCTCAGCAGTCCCTGCGGCCGAGTCAGAGAAGGGCTGTTTCTGTTGTCCTGGCCTAGACTCTGTCTTGGGGAGCCTGTGTGCGTGCCTGGGTCTTAGAGGTGGGGCTTTCTCGACGCCTCTGTCCCTCCTCATCTTGTCAGCTCTGTGTCTGTGGTTGGCCTTAAGTGAGAGTTCCCTGCCCCATTCCAGTGGTAGCATGAGATCCAGGTATAGGATTCTGCACCCCACATGGTTTCCTACCCTAATCCCCAGTGTTAGAGGGTTTTTGTTTGGTTCACCCACCAGCAGAAACAGATCTCTGCCTAGGTCCTGGAGATGAGTTTCCTGCTTCTCATTCAGAGGCAGATGGGTTATATTTCTCCTTCTCCCCAGAAACAGTGGAAATTTCCGTGTGTTCTGGGCCAGTAGAGTTTGCTGCCCCAGTAGCTTCAAGCTTTTGCTTAGCATGAGAGGAGGGTGTGGAAAGCAGGGTCAGATAGAGGGTTCTTTTCCGTCTCCTTCTCCACACCCAGCCTTTCTCCTGAGCACCTGGTGACGGCTGGGAGAAAAGAGCTTTCAAGTGAGTGCAGACTCCACTGTATCTGGGGCTCCAGCTTTCCAGACCGACACATTAGACCACACTTAGCCTTTAAGAGTGTATTGAAATAGTGTCTGATTTCTTTCTACCAGCTTCTGTGGAGACCACGTCTTCCCCCTGTGCTTGCCAAAAACAAAAGAGTGTGTGTGCTCCTTCTCTCTTTAGAGGGGCTTGTCCCTCTGGGGAGTTCATGTCACTTGATGGACTTCCAGAATTACTCTCTGATGGCCTCAAGAAGACTTAGGATTTACTAAATTATCTGGCTTTTTCTCACTGGTAGAGTGAGAGAGGTGATCTTCACACATCCTAAGCACAAGCCAATGTGGGTGCCTTAGCGTGCTTCCCTGCCTCGCCCCAGAGTGCCCGCTTATTTCACATTTGAAGGAGCCGAGGCCCAGATGGTAACTTGTCCCGTCTGTGGCAAAACCGGGGCTAGAACCCAGTCGAGAGCCTCTCTCCACCGAGTGGCAGCTACTTCTGGTTTTCCTTTTTCCATTTTTTTTTTTTTTAAACTGGGCTGTAACTCTCCTATGTGTGATTCTTAGCACCACTTACTCTTCTTAGGGAGAAAGAATGAAAAAAGGGCACCCACGTTTAGAAATGATTCCCCTAGGGCCACCTGGGTGGCTCAATCGGTTAAGCGTCCAACTTCGGCTCAGGTCGCGAGTTCAAGCCCCACGTCGGGCTCTGTGCTGACAGCTCAGAACCTGGAGCCTGCTTTGGATTCTGTGTCTCTCTCTCTCTTTGCCCCTCCTCCATTCACGTTCTCTCTCTCTCTCTCTCTCTCTCTCTCTCTCTCTCTCTCTTTCTCTCTCTCAGGAATAAAGAAACTTTAAAAAAAATTTTTTAAGTAAAAAATAAAGGAATGATTTCCCTTTTGTGCATTAACAATATCAAAGATAATAAACCTTGACATTTAATGCATGATAAAAGCCACAGGGTTTAGAGAATGATTATTTTCAAACTCAGCCTTACACATTTTTACTCTCAAAGGTTGTTGAGTGGTTTTCCCTTCTAAACTAACAGTAGCTCTATTCAAGGTGCTGGGGTAATCTAACGTAAATTCTGAATTTTACTGAAGTTTGAGGTCATCCTAAAGATTTTTCTACATTAATTATGTGTTTGGTTACTCTAATAAAATTTGCTTTCTAAATTCAGTGTTTTCTTCATTCTCTATGGAAGCTGAGACTCCCAAGTAGCAAGGGATTTTTAAAAAAAATTTTTTAATGTTTATTTTTGAGAGAGAGACAGAGCGCGAATGAACACGAGTGGGGGGGGGGGGGGGGGGACAGAGAGAGAGAGGGAGACACAGAATCCGAAGCAGGCTCCAGACTCTGAGCTGTCAGCACAGAGTCTGACGTGGGTCTCAAACTCATGAACTGCGAGATGACCCATGAGCTGAAGTCGGACACTTAACCAACTGAGCCACCCAGGCGCCCCAGCAAGGGATTTTTTTTTTAATCTTATAAGCACTTGTTTTTGCAGATGAAAAACTACAACCTAGGTGAAGTGACTTAACAAAGGTTATACAGCTCGTTGTAGGCAGAGCTAAGACTAGAACGGGGCTCTTCTCTTTCTGTTTGGGATGAGGGAACCACACAGTGGAACATCAATGCCGTTATAAAGAAAAGATACATCTTACTAGGGAGTTATTTTACTCAGATTTTACTTTATAGGATGTCAAAGAATATTCCTTCTTAAATTGTTTGGTTTGGTTTGGTTTGGTTTGGTTTGGTTTGGTTTGGTTTGGTTTGGTTTTAGAGAGGGAGGGAGGAGGGACAGAGGGAGAGAGAATCCCAAGCAGGCTCCAGGCTCGGCGCTGAGCCCCACATGGGGCTTGATCTTGATCCCACGACCCTGGGATTGTGACCCAAGCTGAAATCAAGAGCCTGACGCTCAACCAGCTGAGCCACCCAGGCGCCCCAGAATCTTTCTTTTTATGATAAAACACCAATACAGTTTGAAGAAGAGTGGAAATGAACACTAATTCTTTAAGAAAAAAAATTTTTTTAATCTTTATTTATTTTTAAAAGAGAGAGTGTGAGCAGGGGAGGAGCAGAGAGAGAGGGAGACACAGAATCCGAAGCAGGCTCCAGGCCCCGAGCTGTCAGCATGGAGCCTGACTCGGGGCTGGAACTCCCGAACCGTGAGATCATGACCTGAGCCGAAGTCAGACGCTCAACCAGCTGAGCCACCCAGGCGCCCCATGAACATTAATTCTTAAGGCAAAACGATACATTTTTAAAAACAGAACAGGGGCGCCTGGGTGGCGCAGTCGGTTAAGCGTCCGACTTCAGCCAGGTCACGATCTCGCGGTCCGTGAGTTCGAGCCCCGCGTCGGGCTCTGGGCTGATGGCTCGGAGCCTGGAGCCTGTTTCCGATCCTGTGTCTCCCTCTCTCTCTCTGCCCCTCCCCCGTTCATGCTCTGTCTCTCTCTGTCCCAAAAATAAATAAAAAACGTTGAAAAAAAAAAATTTAAAAACAAAAAACAAAAAACAAAAAACAGAACAAAAAAACTCCAGGCTTGGATGTCCGCTTGCTGTCTGCCCGTACGAGGGCCTGAGGAAATCAGAGCAGCACTGCCCCACACCCCACTTTACGCCCCGTGTGAGTAGCCTGCTAAGGTAATGGGATTGTGGGGGGCTGCAACTTAGTTGGATTTCCATCAGAACATTCCTTTTTTGTGCGAGTTCTCTGGCTCTTTTCCAGGTATGGAAAAACATGTAAAGTTAGCCAATGTCCCCTAGCAGCCACCATTATCTTGCCTTCCTGCCACCAGTAAGCATGTTTTAAATAACAGACTTCCCAGGCTTCTAGTTTAGGCTTGTGGGCCACGTTCAAACCCTGTCCAAAGAATGAAGAAAAAGACCACATCGTTTTACATTCCCACACAAGGCCGGTGGTGCCTTTCCTCTGCCTCCCCCCACCACTCCCCTACTCCCGCGTTATTAAGGTTACACATTGTCTCCTCTGGTCACAGGATTTATTCTTCAGCTGCGGTTTTCCATGTAATATAAAGCTAGTTCTTGCTATCAGAAGCTTGATATTTGGGGGCGAATCCAGTTCTGGCTAGAACTAACATGGTCACAAAGCTTTTTAGTGTGTGTGCCAGTAAATTAACAACATAAAGATAACAAGAGTCTATCACCAAATGATTGGCTTTGAAGGCCATTTGCACATTAACTTTAAAAAGAGCGTTGCCTGTGCGTTTCCTCCCCCTTCATCCCCACTTTGGCAAAGTCCCATTAATTTTGTTGAAGGTTTTATTTTCTGCTGAAAATGCAGGAAATTTAGACAACTCTCTTGGAATCCCCCCAAAACTAATACAAACAAGATACATATGCTTCTCTTAAGGAAACTAAAAATAAATGATTTGAAACTATTTAACTGTATAAATTCCCTCTTAAAAGGAAAAGGAAGTTTATACAATGAGGCAACCCTGAGCACTGTTGACAGGGCCAGATCCTCCCACAACTGCCAGCCTGTTTGTTAGATGTGAAATCACAGCTTCGCACAGAACCTGTTCAGTGTTCGTTACCAACACGTACAAAAACCGTCAGAAACATCTGCACATGGGACCATTTTTCGGGATCCTTTTTTTTACATTTGAGACTTTGCACGACTAAATAAGTATGTGTTTTTGGTTTTTTGTTTTTGGGGGGACTCTGGGGGGGCTTTTTGGAGAAGAAAGTCTGATCTGGGATCCGTTTCTAGAATGGAAACTGTATGTGCTAAAGACAAAGTCCCATGAATGAAAAAGACATGATATTCTCCACATACTTTGCTGCTCTCCCGGTGAGCCATCAGGTTTTCCCTGAGAGAGCTGATTTTGACACAATACACGGGAAACATGATTGGTTTTTTAAGACACATCTTTTTATAAAAACCTTACATAATTCCATAAACATAAGTCAGTTTTTCTATACATGCCCTGTAATGGACCAGTTTTATAAATTAATAGAAGTGGAATTCGGGGCTTATATTTAAGACTAAGAAATGTGATTTCTAATTCTTTATAGTTACAGTAATTAATTTATCAACTTTGGAAAGGCATTTATCTTTTATATAATGGCTGAAATTACCATGATTTTTCGTCTTCAAATACATTATTACTTTTTTAAAAAAACACTCACATGGTGTGGTCCTTACTGTGTGTTACACACTATGTTAAGGGCTTTACAAGTGCTATTTCATTTCATCGTCATGGAAAAAAAAATCAAATAGCAATCTTCTCTAAATACCATTTGAAATTCTGACACCCGAATGGTGATGTGATTAGATAACATTTAGGTCTGTTTAAATATTGAGATTTGGACAATTCTGAAATTGTAAAGAAACTCTTACCAAATTCATGCTTATTTTTCATCTTTGTACAGGTAGTGATTATTGCCCAACAGTGCCTTTTAAAAATGAAGCAGGAAGGATTTCATTTGCTTATTGCCATGCATAGTAGGTACCTGCACCAGAATCCAGTCACAGTAGCAAATAACTTGTAAATTAACCATTGTCAGGATCGTTTTCTGTGGGAATTAGAATTAAATAAAAGTTTGAGAATAGATAATTAGATCTCTTGGAACCATCATTCTGTGCGGAAGTTCTTGCTGCCCAGAAGAGACCATGTGCAGAGATTCAAAGACCCTGCCCCCACTCCCCAGCTACACCTCCCACCCTTTTTCTTACAAGCCACGCCAATCTGCCATCCGTGTGAGCTGTCATACGAGGAGAGCCTCTAACCTACAGTCAGGCATCCCCATGGGAAGCCACATGGAGCAGAGACCTGCTGTCCCCATCAAGGCCAGCCCAGATCATTAGCAAACCAAATGATTATTGCTATTCTACACTGCTGAGCTGTGGAGTAGTTTGTCACACGGCAATAGCTAACTGATTTAAAAGTCACAAAACACGATGGAAGGAATAAATGCAAAGGTGCCAACAATGACAACAAATGTAAGTGAATTAAACTCACTGAAAATTCAGAAACTATCAGATTTTTTTTAATGTTTATTTATTTTTGGGAGAGGGAGAGAGTGTGTGAGCAGGAGAGGGACAGAGAGGGAGGGAGACACAGAATCCAAAGCAGGCTCCAGGTTCCGAGCTGTCAGCACAGAGCCCGACGCAGGGCTTGAATCCACGAGCCGCGAGATCATGACCTGAGCCTAAGTCAGATGCTCAAAGGACTGAGCCACCCAGGCGGCCCACAGATTAGGTTTACAAACTCTGAAACCTAGCTATATAGTTGCTTTTAAGTATATATGTTTCTAGTAACACAGACAGTTTGAAAATTAAAGGCTTGAAAGTTAAAGACATACCTGGCAAATGTTAAAAAAAAAAATGAAGATGGTACGACAATGTTAATATCAGTAAAACACATAAAATAAACAATATGGATTGAGAGAAACAGTAGATAGTGATAAAAATGTGTTGTTGTTTTTTAAAGATGACCATCATGGACCTAGAGTCACTCTGAATATGTGAATCGCTTGGAGGAATAGATAAATCCTTTCTTATCTGGGGAAATTTTGGCATAACTATCCAGAAGTGATGAATCTTTCAGACAATGACTATTAAATGGGATGATTATATATGTGGATGAGAAACTCAGGCATAAGCCTTCCTACATGTTAGTGTACATGTGTTGTCATTGCTCTTTAAGCAACAATCTGGCAACATCTATTCACGATACAAATCCAATATTTTCAGCAGTCCCTTTCCTGGAACCTGTCCCAGAGAGGTGGAAGGACAGATATAAGCCCCAAGGACAGACAGAAGACAGACGTAAGGGCAGATCTACCGATACACTTACTGTATCATTGCCGGTAGAAACGAGGAGACAGGAATTGATTGGATGGCCATTAGTAAGAGAATGTTGTGATGTATTTTACATATGCAATAAACTGATAATACATTGTTCCTATTTTACTTTTGAGACCAGTTTTCTTCTAGAATGATTAAAAAATAAAACTGTCCTTATTTCCTTGTGTAGGTCTACCATCCAATCTGGTTTTAGACTCATTCTAATGCCTGAAGAAATTGTTGTACATTTCTCACAGCACAGGTGTCTCCTACATTATCTCAGCTTACTTTAGTGTGAAAAAAATCTCTATTTCACCTCCACATTTGAAAGATATTTTTGCTAGCTATAGAATTCTTCTTTGACTCTTCTTCAGCACTGTATCCATGCCCCTCCGTTTAGATCAGCTTGTGTAGTTTCTCCAAGCCATCTCGTATAATTCCTATCCTTGTGTCTCGTACTTAATGTGTTTTTGTCTTTGGCTTTCAAAGTTTCGTATGGTGTATCTGGATGTGTGTTTTGTTTTGTTTTGTTTTGTTTTGTTTTGGGTGCATTTGTGGGGGGATATTCTCTGAGCTTCTTAGATCATTGTTTGATTCTTTCATTATTTTAATGCTCAGCCATTATCTCTTCAAGACTCTGTGAAGTCCGCTATTGAACCCACCTAGGTGTTCTCTACTGCTGATAATATATATATATATTATACATAGGAATATATATATTATATATATATTAGCAGTAAATATATATATTTATATATATATTAGCAGTAAATATATATATATATAGGAATATATATATAATATATATATAGAGAGAGAGAGAGAGAGAGCGAGCAGGGTGGGGAGAGAAGGGGACAGAGGATCTAAAGTGGGCCCTACGCTGACAGCCAATGTGGGGCTTGAACTCATGAACTGTGAGATCATAACCTGATGAGTTATGTTGGACACTTAACGAACTGAGCCACCCAGGGACCCCTATATTTTTTTAAAATTCTAGCATTTACATTTGTCACTTTCTTACAGTTTTCAGCTCTACTAAAATTCCCCATCAATCATGATAGATTTTGTAAATTATAGTTCTTTAAAATTTCTTGTTAGATATTCTTAATATCTTTTTGTCAGTCTGATAATGCTGGTTACTTTGATTCTTGGATGTGAGTTGTTTTTACTTGGTGTTTGTTTCTTTGTTTGTCTTGCACATTTTGATTGAATGCTGGACATTATACTTGGTATACATTGTACAGGTGGAGATAAGTTGTGTGCAAATAAGCATAGCTTTTTGTCTGCTGGACCAGATAGTAAATATTTTTCACTTTGCAGGCCATACCGTCTTTGAGGTATACTTTATCTGACACTAATAGATCAGATCATTTCTTTCAATTAATATTTGCATGGTATATCTTTTTCTCATCCTTTTGCTTTTGACCTAACTATATTTTGAAGTGAGTTCTATTTGAGATTTCTTGGGGCTAGCATATAGTTGAGTCTTGTGTTCTTATCCACTCTGCAAAACTTTGAGTTTTAATTATTTACACCATTTGCAATTAATGTAATTACTGATAGATATTTTAGAGCTTAAGTCTGCCATTTTACTTTCTGTTTTCTGTTTGTTCCCTATTTTTCATATGTCTGTCTTATTTTTCTGCCTTCCTGTAGATACTTGAACACTTTTTTAGAATTCCATTTTGATGTATGTATATACTGTTTTTGTGTGGATCTCTGTGTAGATTTGCTCAAACAGTATACATACATAACTTGTCACAATCTAGTATTGTTGACATTTAACAGTTCAAGAGAGAAGTAGAAACCTTTTCTGTCTTTACATCCCTTTGCCTCCCTGGTTTATAGTATAATTGTCTTAGATATTCGCTTATAAACATCAAGAACCACATCAGACAATGTTATAATTTTTTGCTGTGACTTTCAGACATAATTTAGAAAACTCAAGAGGAAAAGGAAAGTGTTGTATTTACCTATATTTTTGCTCTTTCCGTTCTTTCTTCCAAGAGATTTGTTGATTGCTTTTGCTGTCTTGTAACTATTTCATGTTTAGATTCCCAAAGACTATTGACTGGGGAAAAAGAGACAAAACAGTAGGCTATGTATCTGTAAACAGAAAGATCGAAATGACAGTGTAGAGAAGTGAGGTCATGTTCTGAATGAGGCACTTTTCTTGGAATTGGTAAGACCCAACCACCACCTTAAACTGTGGAAGTCTAATGATTTAGGGTGATGCCATATGGGAATACCAACAAGAGGTTAGTAAGTAAGGGCTTCAGTAAGCACCACATTTCCTCCTAGATTGGTGAGTCTATGATTTATTATTTCAGTTTCTAATTGTGACTATCTGAGTTCAAAAGATTTTTACTCAAATACTGTAGTAAGTAATCAACCTGATTCTAAAGATCCTTGACAAAAATAATCAGAAAAATAATCTAAAGATTCTTGACAAATGATCTCTTTTGCATTATCTTTCCAATGTCGTTACAATTTTAAAGCAGTTACTCTTGGTCTGATTAATTCTGTGTTAACGAGAAGAACACTGTGTGTGTGTGTGTTTTCTTTCTTTGTCAGGCACAAGACCTAAATGTCATCGAAGAAGTGATTCGAATGATGTTAGAGATCATCAATTCCTGCCTGACACATTCTCTTCACCACAATCCAAACTTGGTGTATGCACTGCTTTACAAGCGAGATCTCTTTGAACAGTTTCGAACTCATCCTTCATTTCAGGATATAATGCAAAATATCGATCTGGTAAGTGTAAATGGAGATCCCACGATTCTTTTCTGAGTGTTAAAAAAGTTGAACAAACTTTGATAAAAAAAAAAACTACATAAGTTAGAATCCCTTCTTTGAACATAAACTAGATCTGTAGTCTGTTCTGCCATAACAATTATTGTATTCCGTGTGCATTACACACACACTATTTAATAGAATCGAGATCATACTTTATACAGAATATATTCTGCCGTATTTACTTAGCATTTAGGTCATCAGCGTTTTTCTGTGGTATCATCAATTCTTTGAAAATCTCACGTTTTAGTATCTGTGTGACGTATAAGATAACGGATGTCCCAAAAGAATATTTAACCATTATTCCATTTGTGCTCATTTTGGGTGTTTCACATATTTTATATTATTTCATAATTAATGAACAGCTTATAAGTAAATCATATTTCCCCTATATTCAGTTATATTTTTGGTATGGTCTTAGAACTGGAATTGTACTAGTTTTTATTTTTGGAGGATATCACTATTTTTAAAACTCAACACACGCTGCCAAACTGCTCTCCAGAAACACTGGGCAGAAACACCTGTAAATCCAGAAACACCTGTAAATCATCTTATTTCCACGAGTGATCTACGAGAGGATGTGTCTCACTACACTCTTCTTGCAGCTTTGAGTAGTATAATTATTTTAATATTTGTCTCTTTATATCAGAAGTGGTATTTCATTATCATTTTTATGTGAATTTCTCTGGTAAGTATGGCTGAACACTCTTCCCAGGTTTATAACCTTTCTGTCCTTTCTAAAAATGTTTTTGCTGTATTTTCTATTGCTGTATTAGTGTTTTCCAGTTCAGTTTGGTTCCACCACTATTTCCTTTTTTTCTCACAGATTAATCTCCTACTGATTAACTTAACATACTAGGGAAAAGCTTAAAGAAAGTAGCCAGAGAATATGTTCAGTAGTTTATCAAGCAAACCAAATACCATGAGCAGGTAGCATCGACCCTGGAAAGCAACCAGCCTTTCCTATTGGTAATTTATTTATTGTAGTAGAGCAAATGATAAGAAAAAAATCATCCATATATAATAGGATCATCTTATTAAATGCTAAAGATATTGCATGAAAACAAACACTTCTGAGGAAACTGTGGACAGGATATTTCTTTTTTTGATTTTTTGATTTTATAATATCAGTATAACTAAAATACAGTGTTCTGTTATTTTGAGGTATACAATATAGTGATTCAACAATTCGTACATTGCTCAGTGTTCATCATGGTAAGTGTACTCTTAATCCCTTCACACAGTTCACCCATGCCCCCACCTACCGCCACCCTGGCGATCACCTGTTCTCTCTAGTTAAGAGTCTGTTTTTTGGTTTGTCTCTTTTTTCCTTTTTTAATTTGTTTTGTTTCTTAAATTCCACATATGAGTGAAACGATACAGTTTTTGTCTTTTTGTGACTTATTTCATTAGCGTGATACCCTCTGAATCCATCCATGCCGTTGCAAATGGCAAGATTTCACTCTTTTTTGTGGCTGAATAATATTCCATTGTGTATATATACTCCACATCTTCTTTACCCATTCATCTGTGATGGACACTTGAGTTGTTTCCATAATTTGATTGTTGTTAATAATGCTGCAGTGAACACAGGGGTGCATATTTCTTTTCTAAATAGTGTTTTTGTGATTCCACAACCGTTTCTTGAGTAATTGATCTGATTCACAATACCAGGCACAAGAGTAAACTGAAGAGCCAACATCCTTGTCCTTATATTACTTACATTCAGAAAAACATTCAATAATTAAATTCTTTTTGTTGTTTATTTATTTTTGAGAGAGAGAGAGAGTGAGTGAGCATGAGCAAGGGAGGGGCAGAGAGAGAGAGAGAACAGAGGATCCAAGCGGGCTCTGTGCTCATAGCAGTGAGCCCAATGCAGGGCTTGAACTCATGACCTGTGAGATCGTGACCTGAGCTGAAGTCAGACGCTCAACGAACTGAGCCACCCAGGTGCCCCTCGATAGTTAAATCCTTACACGGTTAAAGTATGTGAGTTTGGTCATAAGTAAGCACAGGCACATACCCTTTTCTGAGATGTACGCCCAGAAGTGGAATTGCTGGGGCGCCTGGGAGGCGCAGTCGGTTAAGCGTCCGACTTCAGCCAGGTCACGATCTCGCGGCCCGTGAGTTCGAGCCCCGCGTCAGGCTCTGGGCTGATGGTTCAGAGCCTGGAGCCTGTTTCCGATTCTGTGTCTCCCTCTCTCTCTGCCCCTCCCCCGTTCATGCTCTGTCTCTCTCTGTCCCAAAAATAAATAAATGTTGAAAAAAAAAAAAAAAAAAAAGAAGTGGAATTGCTTAGTAGGTAACGTGTGTTATGCCAGAGTGCTTTCCGTGGGGGGCTACTGTTGACTCTCTGACCAGTGGTGTACGAGAGGTTCTGTTACTTCACATGCACTTAGTTTTGTCAGTTTTGTGATAGCACCTCATTATAGTTTTAATTTGCAATTTCTTGATGACCACCGAGGATGAGCATTTCTTCCCCCACCTCTTAACGGGTTTCCGCTTTTATGAGTTTCCATTCAAATCCTTTGCCAGGTTTTCTGTTGTTTATCTTTGTGCAGATACTCGATGTGTTCTGGATTCTAGGCCTTTCTTGATGATGTGTTACACGCATCCAGTCATGGACACAGCGACAGACTTCCAGCCATAACTCTAAAACTCCTCGCAAAATGGTCAGGCAGATCAGATCAAGTTTTTGTTTCCATTCTCTTCTTGGAGACCTGCTTTCTGCCCCAGTTACACGGTGCTCTGGTTCTCCTGCCCGGTTGCAACATCTTCCTGGGAATTTCCTTCCCCTGTCTCCTTCGGCTGACTTTGGCTCCTGTGTCTTCCTCTTTCTCGGCCGACCGCGTCACGTTGGCAAGAGTGTGTGCTGCGTAGTAGCTTTCTGGGAAAAGGGTGTACGTGAAGTATATTTCATTTTAACCTTCAATTTATAGATAAAACCAGCTTAGAGAGATTTTACCTTGCTCACAGTCACATATTCATAAAGTCATAGAGGCGGGACTCAGACCAGGCAGTTTGATGACAAAGCCCATGCCCATGTGTGAAATCACCATGCCCACCTACTGAACCCCTTGACTAAGTGCTCCCACAGTTTCTCGTACACTGCCTAAAAACATCTAGTCCTGTCCACAGAGATTTCACCATTTCCTTTCTCTCTCAGGATCACGTCTAATGATGTCCGATCGGTCTTTATTCCACCAGTGTTAGAACTGAGGATCCTTCTCAGTAACCAGGCAGATGACATCCTTAAAAAACTATCTCAGAAGGGCCATATTGGTTTTTGAAGAGACACACGAGAACCATGCAGAGAGAACCATGCAGGAAACATCGTTTCCTTGGAAAGATGTAAAAACCAGAGTGAAGGTGAGGAAACAGAAGGGACCTCGCTGTGCTTTCGCACGGTGCGTGACCACGTGGAAATGAAGCAGCGTGTTAACTGGACATCCACCCAGCGCTCGCTCTCCTGAGCTTGAGGGGCAAAATGGTCGGCCCAAGGTCACTTAGCCAGTAGGTCACTCAGCCAGGCCTCGAATCCAGGTGTTCTTACCAGAGACTCTCTATGCTTGCAGCATTCAGTTGAATAAACCTGACGTAAGATTTCAAACGAGCAGGTTTTCCAACAACTTTTCGTTGAATACTGCCGTCCAAAATAGTGCAGGGCACAATGGAAGATCATTCAAAAAGCATTTTAAACTCTTTTACATATTTTGGAAAGAATGCCACGACAGAGATAAAAATAACATCCCTACTTTTTGTCTCTCTCAGCACTTTGCCTTCCCCTCCGCTGCCCTAAATGCCCCTGAAATTTGGCTCAAGCAAGCCGTTGCTCTATCTTTTTTCGTGGAGTTAACCTTGAAAAGTGTGGGTAGACTATGAATTGCTGTTATTTTTAGCTGACAGGCAGTTCAGAGTTGATATTTTTCATTGAGACATTCAGCAATGTTGAATATCGAAGACAGGAGAGACTAACCTTGGAGCACTTCTAACTTCCACGGAAGGAGATCGACATGTGTTTCAAGTGGCCAAATTTCTATTAGCCACTGCCACATATCCTTCCCATCTAACCCATAAAGTGATATGATCTGGCTGAATTAAGTAGCAGGACAATGAAATTACCGCACCAAATGAGAGAAGACGTGAAAGAAATTTCATGGCTGCATATAAGTAAGGAACAGAGGCAATGAACAGTCAAGTCGTATAGTGTGGTAAAGGCAAGAACTATTTTTTATCTCTGGACAGTGTAAAATTCATGTTAGATTTTGTGTATTTCCAAACCTGACCATCCTTGCTGAGCTCCAGACTAGTGCATTCTGTTGTCTACCTAACAATCCCACATAGGGGCACCTGAGTGGCTCAGTCGGTTGAGCGTCCGACTTCGGCTCAGGTCATGATCGTGGTCTGTGAGTTCGAGTCCCGCGTCGGGCTCTGTGCTGACAGATCAGAACCTGGAGCCTGTTTCAGATTCTGTGTCTCCCTCTCTCTCTCTGACCCTCCCCCGTTCATGCTCTGTCTCTCTCTCTGTCTCAAAAATAAATAAACGTTTAAAAAACTTAAAAAAAAAACAATCCCAAAAATCTTGAACAAGGTTAAATCAGAATTCTTTTGTTTTCTTCAAAAAATGAAACAGAATGAATCAACTCTTTCTTCTGCAGTTTTCCTGATCTCAGTAAATGACATCAATATCTACCCAACTGCTTAAGGGAAAAAAAAAAGGGAGGAAGAATGAGTGCTGGTTGGAATAAGGGTGGGAAATTGCAAACCAAAAGAGCACAGTCAGAGAAGGCCTGTCTCTGAGAACGTGCATCTGAGCTAGGACTTGAAGGAGGTAGAGAGTAAGCCAGGCAGATATCTGGGGTTAGAGTGTCCCAGGCAAAGAGAACATAGGGGTGGGATCAGGGTATGTCTGTGTCTCCCTCAGGAGGAAAAGGTAGGCCTGCTTACTGACCATTATAAAAGATTTGGGCTCCCTAAGCTCACGGTTCTCTTCCTATAATATAAGCTACTGCATGGGGGTGGGGAGGGGGGGGGTCATCCAGCTTCTTCAAACCACCTTTGTGCAAACTGGGGCTTGCAGAACCCGTGAAGAAAGGCCAGTGCTCTGGTTGCTGCTGTTGCTTGACTAATAACTGTCCTTCATCACTGACCCAGAAATCTCCGTATCCTTCCAAGATCCGCAAAATGGTAACTTGCAGGTGGGGCCAAATTCTTCAGGTCTTCACGTGGGAAAGGGTATTTCAAAGGTAGACTGGTAAGTGCAAGATGTCTATTATAAACTCTAGGTCAACCACAAAAAGAAAGAGAGAACTGGTCAGCCAAAGATGGAGATGAAATAAAATCATAAGATTATATTGAATCCAAAGGCAAGTTTAAAGCAAAACAAATAATAGTAGAAAGGGGTGCCTGGGTGGCTCTGTCAGTTAATCGTCCCACTCGATTTCTGCTCAGGTCACGATTCTCACAATTCACTAAATTGAGCCCTGCATCAGGCTCCGCGCTGACAGCAAGGATCCTGCTTGGGATTTGCTGTCTCCCTCTCTCTCTCTGCCCCTCCCCTGCGTGTGTGCTCACTCACGCATACACACTCTCTCTCAAAATAAACTTTTAAAAAGTCGCAATGATAATAATAGTGGCACAGTGAGAAAACAGGCAATGCGATAAATTTAAATCCAGCCCTGTCAATAACCGCATTTAGTGCCTCAATTAAAAGAGAGTTTTCAGACCGGATAAAAGGTAGAATCTAACTCTGTGCTGTCGATAAGAAACTCACTGTAAGTAGAAAGAGCTAGACAGGTTAAAAGTAAAAGACTGAAAGAAGTTTGATCATGCAAGCACTAATTAAAAGAAAGCTGGAGTGACTATGTTATCAGCAAAGTGGACTTCGGAAAAAAGAACATTACCACAGATAAAGAGGACACCATGTAACAATAAAGAGGTCAATTTACCAAGGAGACATAACAATCCTGGATGTGGACGCACCTAACAACAGGGCTTTCAAAATACACGAAGCAAAAACTGATAGACTTGCAAGAAAAAATAAGCACATCCATAATTATAATTAGAGAATTCAACACTTCTGTCTCAATAGCTAATACAGTAAATAGAAAATTAGTAATGATACGGAAGACCCAAGCAATACTACCAACTTGATTTCACTGACAATTATAGAACATCCCACCCGTCATCATCAGTGCATCTGGAACAGTCACTGAGATAGAGCACAGACAGGAAATAAAACAAACCTCAACAAATTTTAAAGACTTGAAATCATATAGAATACGTTCTTTGACCACAAGGAAATTAAACTAGAAATCAGTAAGAAAGCTATCTGGAAAATACCCCCAAATATTCAGAAAGTAACAGTGTACTTACGCATCACAAAGAGGAGGTCAAAAGTAAAAAGAAGCTTTTTTTAAATTAATTAATTTATTGTTTAATTTACATGCAAGTTAGTTAGCATCTAGTGCAACAATGATTTCAGGAGTAGATTCCTTAATGCCACTTACCCATTTAGCCCATCCCCCCTCCCACAACCCCTCCAGCAACCCTCTGTTTGTTCTCCATATTTAAGAGTCTCTTATGTTTTTGTCCCCCTCCCTGCTTTTATATTATTTTTGCTTCCCTTCCCTTGTGTTCATCTCTTCTGTGTCTTAAAGTCCTCATATGAGTGAAGTCATATGAAATTTGTCTTTCTCTAATTTCGCTTAGCATAATACCCTCCAGTTCCATCCACATAGTTGCAAATGGCAAGATTTTATTCTTTTTGATTGTTGAGTAACATTCCATTTTTTATATATATACCACATTTTCTTTATCCATTCATCCATCAGTGGACATTTGGGCTCTTTCCATACTTTGGCTATTGTCAATAGCGCTGCTATAAACATTGGGGTGCATGTGCCCCTTCGAAGCAGCACACCTGTATCCCTTGGATAAACGCCTAGTAGTGCAGTTGCTAGGTCGTAGGGTAGTTCTATTTTTAATTTTTTGAGGAACCTCCAGACTGTTTTCCAGAGTAGCTGCACCAGTTTGCATCCCCACCAGCAGTGCAAAAGAGATCCCCCTTTTCCGCATCCTGGCCAGCATCTGTCGTTGCCTGAGTTGTTCATGTTAGCCATTCTGACGGGTGTGAGGTGGTATCTCATTGTGGTTTTGATTTGTATTTCCCTGATGATGAGTGATGCTGAGCATTTTTTCATGTGTCGACTGGCCATCTGGATGTCTTCTTTGGAGAAGTGTCTATTCATGTCTTTTGCCCATTTCTTCACTGGATTATTTGGTTTTTGGGTGTTGAGTTTGGTAAGTTCTTTATAGATTTTGGACACTAACCCTTTACCTGATAGGTCATTTGCAAATATCTTCTCCCATTGTGTCGGTTGCCCTTTAGTTTTGCTGATTGCTGTGCAGAGCTTTTTATTTTGAGGAGGTCCCACTAGTTCATTTTTGCTTTTGTTTCACTTGCCTCCGGAGACATGTTGAGTAAGAAGTTGCTGTGGCCAAGGTCAAAGAGGTTTTTGCCTGCTTTCTCCTCGAGGATTTTGATGGCTTCCTGTCTTAGGTCTTTCATCCATTTTGAGTTCATTTTTGTGTATGGTGTAAGAAAGTGGTCCAGGTTCATTTTTCTGCATGTCGCTGTCCAGTTTTCCCAGCACCATTTGCTGAAGAGACTGTCTTTATTCCATTGGATATTCTTTCCTGCTTTGTCAAAGATGAGTTGGCCATACGCTTGTGGGTCCATTTCTGAGTTCTCTATTCTGTTCTATTGATATGAGTGTCTGTTCTTGTGCCAGGACCATACTGTCTTGATGATTACAGCTTTTTGATATTTCTTGAAGTCCAGGATTGTGATACCTCCAGCTTCAGTTTTCTTTTTCAAGATTACTTTGGCTATTCGGGGACTTTTCTGGTTCCATACAAATTTTAGGATTGTTTGTTCTAGCTCTGTGAAGAATGCTGGTGTTATTTTGATAGGGATTGCATTGAATATGTAGATTGCCTTGGGTAGTATCGACATTTTAACAATATTTGTTCTTCCTATCCAGGAGCATGGAATCTTTTTCCATTTTTTTGTGTCTTCTTCAATTTCTTTCATAAGCTTTCTATAGTCTTCAATGTAGAGATTTTTCATCTCTTTGGTTAGGTTTATTCTTAAGTATTTTATGGTTTTTGGTACAGTTATCAATGGGATCAATTCCTTGATTTCTCTCTCTGCTGCTTCATTATTGATGTATAGAAATGTAACGGATTTCTGTGCATTGATTTTATATCCTACAACTTTGCTGAATTCGTGGATTAGTTCAAGTAGTTTTTTGGTGGAATCTTTTGGGTTTTCCATATAAAGTATCGTGTCATCTGGGAAGAGTGAAAGTTTGACTTCCTCCTGGCCTATTTGGATACTTTTTATTCCTGTTTTGTTTGATTGCTGAGACTAGGACTTCCAACATTGTGTTGAATAACAGTGACAAGAGTGGACATCCCTGTCGCGTTCCTGACCTCAGGGGGAAGGCTTTCAGTTTTTCCCCATTGAGGATGATATTAGCGTTGGGTCTTTCTTATATGGCTTTTATGATCTTGAGGTATGATCGTTTTATCCCTACTTGCTTGAGGGTTTTTATCAAGAAAGGATGCTATATTTTGTCAAATGCTTTCTCTCCTTCTGTTGAGAGGATCATGTGGTTCTTGTCCTTTCTTTTATTGATGTGATGAGTCATGTTAATTGTTTTGTGGATATTGAACAGCCCTGTATCCCAGGTATAAATCCCACTTGGTCGTGGCGAATAATTCTTTTAATGTATTGTTGGATCCGGTTGGCTAGTATCTTGTTGAGGATTTTTGGATCCATAAAGGAACCTTTTTTAGAGTTAGCAAAAATGAAAATGTAATATCAGAATTTGTGGGATACAGCTAAAGGGAAATTTATGGTATTAAATACTTCTATTAGAAAAGAAGAAAGGTCTTGAATAAATTATAAGATTACACATTAAGAAGTTAAAAAGAGTAAATTAAACCCAAAACAAGAAAAAGGAAATAATAAAGATGAGAACAAAAAATCAGTACAGTTGAAAAAGAAAGAAAACAAAATTGGTGATACCATAAGAAATCTCTGCCAGTAAATTTGATGACTTAGATGAAATGGACAAATTCCTTGAAAGGCCCAAACTTTCAAAGCTCACTCATGAAGACATAGATCATCTGAATAGTTCTGTATCTTTAATAGATACTGAATTAATACTTAAAAATTTACCAACAAAGAAAACTCCAGGCCTAGAAGGCTTCACCTTGAATTAATTCTACCAAACTTTTAAGAAAGAACTATTACTATCTCAGTACAAACTCCTCCAGATAATACAAGGAGAGGATACTTCCCAACTCATTTTATTAAGGACATTATCACCCTAATGCCACTACTAGACAAAGATCTTACAAGAAAAGAAAAGTACAAGTCAGTATCACTCATAGACACAGACATAAAAATCCTCAAAATATTAGCAAATTGAATCTAGCAATGTATCAAAAGAATAATGCAGCATGCTCAATTATCGTGTAACCCAGGAGTTCAAGGCCAATGTAATTCACATTAGCAGACTAAGGAAGAGAAACCAGTCATCTCAATACATGCAAAAAAAAAAAAAAAATTGTCAAAATTCAGCATTCTTTCATGATTTAAAAAAAATGCAGTAAAACTTTCTCAGCATTGTACTGTTTACATTTTCTGAAAATAATAAAATGTAAATTTCTTTGAAAGAGAAAGGTCATGCATAAATTCATCAAGTAAAAATAGAAGAGTTTTAAATTGACCCTCAGTAACGTATTAAGATGATCACGTTGGACTTTAAACAGCAGGCTTTCCTGGAATTTTCAGTAGATAGCGCTTGCTACTCCTGTCTGGTTTGGTTTATCCGTAAGTTTCACATGTATTGCAATTGTTTCCTACATGGTAGGTAGGGCACCGTCGTCACTTTATAAATGGAGATACTCAGATACACTTAATAATAATGACGGAAACTGACACTTCGTGAGCACTTACCATGTGCCAGGCGTTGCTCTTTGCACTTTGAAGGTATTAACCTATTTCATTTTAACAACACCCCCATGAGGCAAGCACTGTGTTTTTCCTCATTTATAGATCAGGAAACTGAGGCATAGAGAAGTTAAATAACCTGTCTACATTTACAAGCAGAGCTAAGAATTAAGCCCAAGCATCTGACACCTGGTAGGTGCTCTAAGCTACTGCGTGATGCTGCACAGAGAGGAAGCTGAGTATCTTACAAGTCCGGTAGCTGGTAAGTATCCGAGGCAGGACCCAAACTATGCCTTCTGACTCTGAGCACTTCACAGCCCACATTACCACGAGGTCTAATCTGTGTAATGACACATGTTCAGTCTTCATCTTGTCCTCCAGTTACATCGCGTCTTTCTTGAAAATATCATCTATTTTCTTTGTAAATCCTCTGGAGATCTCTCCCACTGAATAGGCTGTTAACACATGTATTGATTAGAGCACAAAAACTTGAGGAAAAACTGAGGATCAGTGGGGAAATACATGTATTTTACTTTTCAAAATGTGTTTATTATTGTCTTAAGAAAAAGAAAAAAAAGCTTAGCTCTCTACTTTTACCTCTTGGAAGAATGGCCATTTAGCAAGCAAAAATGCCTCTCTAATACATACTTACCTCTTTTTTACCCCCATCTACCCCACCAGAGCTTCTCATTTCTATAAATCTGTGTTCTAGTGATCACTCACTGGTTTCATAATAAGTGGTTAAATGTGATTGTGACGTTACTCAAAGGGTGCAGCTGATTAATCAGAACGTGACCTTGGATAATTACTGTTCACAACTAATAACATAATTGAAGGTAACGTGCTGTACTTAGATTTCAGGAATTGTAGCCAAACGTGGTGGGCGGAGGAAAACTGTACACGCCCAGGGAAAAATCCCTGCCTTTGAAAAGTTGCCTTTGAGTTGCACTGACATATCATTCATTCCCATTTTCACCTTAAATATTTTATCTTCTGCAGACATTATCAGAGGGGAAATAGTTGATCATTTTTATGATCTGTTAATCATAACAGAATGCTCTGAAAGTTGATAAAAGCCACCTAACTGTTAAAATCATCATCACTAAATTTACTGTTGTCTGCAAAATTCTAACCCAGTGGTAGGAAATACAAGCCTATATCTTTTTTTTTTTTTTTAAGTTTATTTGTTTTGAATGAGACAGAAAGAGAGAGAGACAGAAAATCCCAAGCAGGATCTGCGCTGTAAGCACAGAGCCTAATGCGGGGCTTGAACCCCCAAAGCATAAGATCATGACCTGAGCCAAAATCAAGACTCAGATACTCAACCCACTGAGCCACCCAGGCGCCCCCAAGTCTATACCTTTGAATAAATTGTTTCACATTCTTGGCTGCTGTGGCAGCCTGACTCCAAATGAAATTGGGGACGAAACACATTACACCTTTCACCTCAAATACTTTCCATTAAGAAAAGTAAGGCTTTTGTTAGTAAGAACTGCTGGAGACAGCATGAGAAAGTAAGGAACAGCCAAGTACTGGTCTCCCTCCGGACACTGACCGGCTGACTTGGGACAGTCCTCTCTCTCTCTCTAACCCTGTTGAGTCATCCATAGGACAGAGCTCTATCAGCTCCCTGGATTGTTGTGAGAATTAATTAACAGTAGAGCACATGGTCCATAGTAAACATGCAGTAGATGTCCGTTCCCTTCATTTTTGATACATAACTTATACTTCCCTTCGGGAAGTGGTAGGTTTACCATTTTTTAAGTAGCGTGAGTTTGAATGCTACAAGAGAACATCAGCTTAAAACAGACGAATGGGAGCCAGTTTGAAAAAGGGAATTTAGTTAGAAACTGAGTCTCCTTCCTACCCCGCAGCTCTCCTGGTTGAGAACGGCTGTTCCTTGAGGCCCGGAGGCAAGTCCGCACATGGTACAGAGTGAACAAGAGTGGATCCCCGTTGCGTTCCTTCCCTCTGTGACCATGCGGCACGTCCATGCTCTCCCTTGTGGGCTGTGGTATGTGTATTTGAGCACCACACAGTCTGCTTTGCTTTGGTTCTGTACGTTTTGGTCTCCCCATCGGCAGTCTCCAAAGTGGACGGGTACCCACCGTCCATAGCAGCGTGGGAGGACTGTATCAGAGCTTTCTTTTCATCTAAAAATAAAGAGATTGAGTTTTCCCAATTCATAGCATTGCACGGACCGCCCGCCAGGCTCTCCGTGTCAGCTGCAAGACTCCGGGTCTCCCGGGGAGGAGAGGGGCGGTCTCAGCTTGGAGGGCGTGGTAGGCACTCTCACCTTTCATTCACCTATAGTTCCTGGTGATGTATGTTATTCATGGTTATAAATCTGAGTTTAACTAAGTAAAGCCTCTAAGATGGAGTATTGGAAAGAGTCCTGCAAAGGAGCCATAAATCAAAGGCGGTCCAGTAGAAGTACACGTGACACAAAGGAAATGGCAGAGCCGAGGTCCCCCTCAACCTGGAGCAGATGCTAAATCACAGGGTGAAAACACTAACGAACCCTTCTCATCTCGCAAGAGACGGTTGCACAAAAATTGCCAAGCAGGGTGTTTGCATTACGGGTTTGTATTTACTGCGATAAGCGGTGCCCTTACTGTGACCGATACCGGATTTGCTGTTGATAATGTGAAGCCTCTGTGACGTGTAAGATCCAGGACAGTTAATCATCCAGATTCATTCTAAGGATCATATTAATGAGTATAAAAAGGTGTTTTGTGTCTGTAGTTAGGTAACGTTTTAAACTAGCTTTTCTCTTTCACATATAAAATAGCCTATAAATGGAGATACTCAATTTTCTAACAAAACAAATTTTTATACTTTTACGTGTCTGACTGTAAATACTTAGGTTATTCTCTTGAATAAAAAAATGACCTATAATCTTCTTAATTTATTAACATCTTGATCTTAAAATGATTTCCTAAAAAAATACTGGCATTCTTTTAGTTTTTAGTGACCAATATTAAGGTGTGGGTTTTTTTTTTTAACACTTATTTATTATTGAGAGACAGAGAGACAGAGCACGAGTTGGGGAGGTTCAGAGAGAGGGAGAGAGAGAAGGAAACACAGAATCCGAAGCAGGCTCCAGGCTCTGAGCTGTCAGCACAGAGCCAGACACGGGGCTTGAACTCACAGAGTGGAGATCCCGACCTGAGCCCAAGTTGGACACTTAACTGAGCCCCTTTAGTGACCAATATTAAAGGACAGTGTTATTTTCAGAGCACCTCTGTTATTAGCATCTTGCTTCATAGTTCCAACTGTGCTGTCACACGAAACAAAAACAGTTCTAGCTTGCTGTTGATTAGCCTTGTTGATCAGGGATAAGAGTATGGTGATTACATTCCGTTAATAAATGATCCCCCATACGTCATTTTAGCTGTTAGCTTCGGATTGCTTTCTCATTGGGCCTTTTTTTTTTTTTTTTTTTTGAGAGAGTTCCCGGTCAGTAAGCCTCAAAATTGACAGATTTTAAGCTTTAGCTCTCTCTCCCCACCTTCTGATGGGTGCCACCCTCTAAATGAAATATAAATAAATGCAAGGTGAGGCTGCACACTGAAAGAGCAGAACTCCAGAGGCTTGCTTAAGCCACAGCATGGGTCATCAGCCCGGAATATTCAGACGCTGGCTCTGACTCAGCCATCAAATGCTTTCAGAGAGGACCGTGTGCAGGAGAGCTAGAGGAGTAAGGCTGGGTCGCCTTTAGGAAATGGACCTACCACGTGAGGAAGGCAGCTTGTGCATCTCCTTGTTTAAGAAATAACACTTTACCTTCCAGGTGATCACCTTCTTCAGCTCAAGGTTGCTGCAAGCGGGAGCTGAGCTCTCCGTGGAACGGGTCCTGGAAATCATCAAGCAGGGAGCCGTCGCACTGCCCAAAGACAGGCTGAAGGTAAGATTGCTGAAGGACACGTGCACTTTTGTATCACTTGGTGTAAACATTGGTGTCCGGGCAGGCCCTACTCAGAGTCCTACCACTTGCCAGTACTTGGCTGGAAAAGGCTCTTTACTGCCTTCTCTACTCCATACTCGTACGCAGAACGGTGACGTAGAGGGGTTCCAACAGTTTTTTAAAAGAAAACCGCCAAAGAAGGACTGACACCTTCATACCACGCCATGCACTGTGAATAAAGAAGCCCCTTACTTTTTTAACCCACTGAAATGATTCAGTCTTACAAGTGTCAAGGGTTGACGGGAAGGCACTGCTGGTGGTGGTGACTCAGCACTGGGCCACACATAGTGTTCACTCAGTGCCCTGTGGCGTTCTGAGTGTCACGTGCCGTTAACTGCTTCGATCCTCAGAACCCCTGGAGTTGGGTAGTGTTTCGCCCGAACTTTTCAGATGGAGAAACTGAGGCACAGAGAGGTTACACAACTTACCCAAAACCACACAGCCAGAACACTGTGGAACTGGGAGGTTCATACTCACGCAGTGTGGCTCCAAAGTCCACGCTCAGAATCCCCACGCCATTCACTGCCTGCCTGCACATAGCTCTGGAAAGAGAAGCGTCTCTTGGAAGAGGTAGGGGAAATAGGGTATCTTACGAGGGCACTTAACGTTTGCGTGTTCCGCGTGTTTCCAAAGTGATCTCATGATGTGAAACTCATACCCTAAGACTAATTTTCTCCTTAAAAAAAAAAAAAAAGATATAAAGGGAGTATTTTGTGAACGTACAGCATTGTAACACATCTTAGCTTTAATGCTGCTTTTCAGGGTTTGCCTCATTGCCTCATTTTTCTAGAGCGCCCGTTCCTAAATTAACAACACGGCATCATAGTAGATGTTTGGCCGCCTTCATCATAGTGTTTTATCACAACCAGCTTCTGTTCCAGAGTTACTGTTTGGGGGGCTGTGTTTTTAACACTATCACAGAACCACTGCTTCTGAATGCTCGAGAGAGGTTGTTGTAGGATATGAAAATATTTTCAGTTATAACAACAGACTTTGTAAAATAATAGCACATTAGTCATCCTAACCACTTGCACAAGTTCCACCGAAAGTAAACAGCAGCGAGGTTTCTGTTTATCAGCTAAAATGGCACCACCATGTGGCAATAACATAGAAACTGGTTACAGGTCACCGGTCCCTCCAGCTTTGACTTGACTCTCTTCCTGACAGTTCTTTAAATGTAAGGAATTCATATCGTTTCTATTCTCACATAGAGTAAGACTTCGGAGGTTTGTTGTTTTTCGAGGGTGCGCGCGCGCGTGTGTGTGTGTGTGTGCGCGTGTGTGTGCGTGCGCACGTGCTGTTTCCAGTTTACCTGAACTACACCACGTGAACCGGTACGAAAACCCATGAAGATGGGAGTGGCTACCTACAGGACATGGTGGACCTTGGTGTCTCAGCTAAGTCAGTAGAGAAGAGGAGCCGTCAGGAGGCTGGAGGGAAAGGGTCACAGAAGTATCTGGAGGGGGATTTGAATGGGATCAAAGAGGGGGTACAGTGGAAGTAGTGGAAATGGGGCTAAGGAAATGGGGCTAAATGAAGACGGCAGAAGTGGAGCACGTCTTGGTGACAGCGTGGTCTGGCTCTGGCCATGAGTGAGGGACTGAAGTGCTGTGCCTGCGAATGGAAGTCAGTGCGGTTGAGCCAGTTAGTGAACTGGAAGCCAGGGATGGGCTGGTCATTCGCATAAGCTTCCTAGTCCCTCAGGGCGATGAGCCGTGGGTGGAGAGAAGGACTGTGAGCCAGATGCCTCGGTCAGTCAATGGCAGTAGGTGGCAGTGCACAGACGACAAGAAGCTGGTACCAGCCTCCTATGGGCAGACCCTTCTGCTTAAGGGTAGAGGAATAATAGCCAGGAGACAGTAATGAAAACAAAGAGGGCACCAGCCCCACCTCCAGACCCTGAAGTCTGGAATGTGAAAGAATGAGCAGCCTCTAACTTCCAAAGGCTCCAGGGGAATCGGAGTCCCAAGGGGAGAGAGCTGAGTTTCAGTTAAAGAAGAAGTAAGGAGGGCGCCTGGGTGGCTCAGTCAGGAAAGCGTCCGACTTCAGCTCAGGTCACGATCTTGTGGTTCACGAGTTCGAACCCCACATCGGGCTCTGTGCCGACAGCTCCGAGCCTGGAGCCTGCTTCCGATTCTGTGTCTCCCTCTCTTTCTACCCCTCTCCCGCTAGCGCTGAGTCTCTCTCTCTCCCCAAAATAAATAAACATTTTTTAAAAAGGAGGGGGGAGTAAGGAGGCAAGATTCCATGCAGGGACTGAGGATGTAGTGATACTTCACAGCCATGAAATAGGGGCTCCCAAGAGCACTGTGGGGTATGGGAGCAATGTGACCGAGTATCACATTAGTAACCCAGGCGGGGTGCAGACGCAGGTGAAGTTACAGTAGGGAACCTGTAAACCGCCTAAGGTGAGGAATAGAGGATGTGTAACCTGGAGAAGAGAAGACTTCAGGAAAAGGGCACGCACGCGTGCGTATGCTTTCGGGTTTCAACTGCTTTCGGGATTATTCTGTAGAAGAGGAGCTGAGCAGTTCACTGTCGGCCCTAGGACAGCCGGTAGAAACTGAACCGAGACAGGTGTTAGTTCAACGTAAGAAAATGTTTGCTGACAACTTAAGTTGTTCAGCGGTCCAGACGTGGCTCCAGGAAATCGCGAAGTACTCACAACTAAGTCTGGATGGTAAGCATAAGGGGAGTACCGGATGGCAGGGGCACTCAATCCATAACATAAGAAAAATGGCTGAAAGGATTTCTATTATAAAAAGTTACAGGGGCGCCTGGGTGGCTCAGTCAGTTAAGCATCCAACTCTTGATTTGGGTTCCGGTCCTGATCTCACGGTTCAGGAGTTGGAGCCCCGCGTTGGGCTCTGCACTGACATCGTGGAGCCTGCTTGGGATTCTCTCTCTCTCTCTCTCTCTCTCTCTCTGTCTATCCTCCTTTGCCCCTCCCCTACTCACACTCTTGCTTGCTCTCGCAAAATAAATAAATAAACTTAAAAAAAAATGTTTTCAAGTTACAAAGGATGATCCCAAAGATTTGCAGTTAACGGTCTGGACTTCTATCTTCCAAAATTCCGTGAAGAGTTTCTGTAGAGCGGTGCCCTAGTAACATCCTCCTCCTCTTGAAAATGACTTAGAGGTGAGCACCCTGCCGCTGCCAGATAAAGTCTGGAGTCCTGGGACGGGAACCCGACACCGCGCACATCTAGCCCCCAGCCGCTGTTCTCCATACTCCCCTTTCCCTGAGCAGTGATCCAGCCACCAGAACGATCTCTGTGCCTTCTGCGTCTTCCTTCCTGCACGTTCAGATTTGCTGACGCAGTTCTCTCTTCCCAGTGCACCGGCCCCTCAGCCCTTTGCTTCCCTCCTAAGCATTTTAAGGCCTTGCTGAGTTTGTGAACTGCTGTGAAACCTTTCCTTTTACTTCTCCTCCTACATATGCTTCCGTCCTCTAAATGCCCGCAGCATTTGCTGAGACTCCTGGTCTCTTCCACCCGGTACGTAGTTGTTCAAATGTTTTCTCTTTCCCACTCAACTCCAGCTTCCTTGAGGAGTCGCGTCTTGCTCATCTGTGTCCCCTTGATGCGTGCTTCAGTGCCTTATACATAGGAGCTACCCAATAAATCTGATGAGAGATGAGTGAAATTCCCACTTTACATGCTCTAAAGAGGAAACAGGGACTCGTTGGAATTCAAAGGTTCAGGAGTAACATTTTTTATCTCCAGACCTGCTTTTCGTATTTTTATTCTACCTTCCTCTTCACAACTTTAATTCATTTAACTCTTTCTCCGTGTATGTGTCAGGCACCGTACTAGACTGCAGGAAGATACAGCCTTGGACAAAACAGATAAAAATGGCTGCCTTCATAGATTTTATTTTTTGGTGGGGGAAATGGACAACCAGATAAATAAGTAAAATGTTTGCTATTCTAGGTAGCAGTAAATGGGAGGGAAAATACAGAAGAGGAGGAGAATACACAGCATTGGGAAGAAAGCAGTTTTGGATGGCATGGGCAGAATATTGTTGAATCAGTGCTGCTTTGCTGTTTTTGTTTTACATTTTCTTTTAAAATAATTTTAGACTTACCAGAAAAGTTGCAAAAACAGTAGGTATAGTTCATATAAGCCCTTCATCCAGGTTCCCCTAATGTTAACAACACATATAACTCAAGTACGATATCAAAACCAGAAAATTGGAGTGCTAGATGGTTCAGTCGGTTAAGTGTCTGACTTTGGCTCAGGTCGTCATCCCATGTTCCGTGGGTTGAAGCCCTGAACTGGGTTCTGTGCTGACAGCTCAGAGCCTGGAGCCTGCTTCAGATTCTGCGTCTCCCTCTCTCTCTGCCCCTCCCCCACTCGTCCTCTGTCTCTCTCTCTCTCTCTCTCTCTCAAAAATAACATTTGAAAAAAATTTTTAATTAAAAAAAAAAACCACAAAATTAACATGAGTTAACTATTACCTGAATTATAGACCTTATGTGAATATTACTATTTTTTTTCTCCTAGTGTCTTTATGCTGCTCCCCAGTCCTATCCAGATCCCACTTTGCATTTTGCTGTCATGTTTCCTTACTCTCCTCCAGTCTGTAAGCGTTCCTCAGTCTTCCCTTACCTTTCATGACCTTGACAGTATGGGTAGTGCTGCTCAGTTGTTTTGCAGAATGTCCCTCAGTTTGGGTTTTTCTCATGATTACATTGAAATTAACACATATTCTACCAACCTACGCATAGAAGTGATGTTGTGTCCTTCTCAGTGCATAGAATCAGGAGGTACCTGATGTTACCATGTCTCACTACTGATGATGGTTCTCCTTGATCATTTGGTTAATGTGGTGTCTACCAGATTTCTCCTGGAAAAAGTCACTGTTTTTCCCTTTATAACTGATGACTCTCTTAGGAGTGAGACTTTGCTAATATCCTGTTTCTCCTCACAACTTTTGCCACTGAATTTATCGTCCATCAGTGGATCTTATCTGCACAGTTATTACTGTGGTGTTTACCTAATGGTAATTTTGTATTTTGTTATAGAGTATAATTCAGTACTATCACTTACTTATTTTGTTGCTCAAATTGTTCTAGCTTTGGCCAGTGGGAGCTCCTCCGGGTTGGTTCCTGCATCCTCTGACATGCCCCTATCTTGTTTTGAGCACACCTTTACTTTTCTGGGGTGCAAGATGCCCAAGACTCATCTCATGTTTTTCCTACACCAGTCCTGGAATCAACCACTTCTCCAATGAGCTCTGGTTCCTTTCTTTTTTTATTTTTTTTTATTTTTAATAAATGGTATTCAGGGAGGGGCACCTGGGCGGCTCAGTTGGCTAACCGACCGACTTCGGCTCAGGTCATGATCTCACAGTTTGTGAGTTCGAACCCTGCGTCGGGCTCTGCGCTGACAGCTCAGAGCCTGGAGCCTACTTCAGATTCTGTGTCTCCCCCCCTCTCTACCCCTCCCGTGCTCACGCTCTGTGTCTCTCTGTCTCTCAATAATAAATAAATGTTAAAAAAAATTAAAATTAAAAAAAATTAATGGTATTCAGGAAACAAGACCTCAGCACTAGGCAACCTTCTTCTTAGAACTTTATGTACCCTTCTACTCGTTCTGTCTTTCCCCATCTCCTTTCTGTTCTGTGGACAGCCAGTACTTCCTCACTCTGCTATCATACCAGATATTTTTCTTCTTTTATATCCCTCCCTTGCGATAAACCTTAGCTCCTTTCTTTCAGATTATTGCTCACTAATTGTGTCTTTAGTCCATTTCTTTCCTACCCATTCCAATCCCAGACTTTATTTTTCAATTCCTTTGGCGAATGCCCCTGGCCCAAGAGCCCCTCCATGGACCATAGCAGGTACTGAAAGCTAATTAGTTCACTCTAGTACTGAATTTAAAGCAAAATGAATTGCAGCATGCAGGCTATATGTTTGAATGTTAGTATGTTGTGCATTCATTATACTGTGTTCAGAAAGAAAGTGTTCTCTATATTTGAGACAGTAACATATAACTGAAAATATGACTCTTCGTTTTTCAGGATTATGGTTAAAGAGAGATTAATTAGTCTGTAGGAGGTCCCAAGCCATTTAACTCTTATTTAGAGCAAGATCCTATGGAGACCAAGATCGTGGATAAATCCCTTAGATGCCGGTTCGCTTTTTTCCGAAACATAGCAAGAAAGTGTACTCCTGACTCCAGATTTCCATCTCGCTCTGTGGTTGCAAGAGGGACAGATGAGGGAAGAGGGATGATTTAGTTTGAAAAAAAAAAAAAAAAAAAAAGACAAGAAAGCAAGCCATCCCCAGTACTAGAAAAGAAACTAAAGTTATATTTATTCACAGATGGTGAGTCATCCTCAGTTGGTTTAAATGATAGCACATTATTACCACAGATGTTACCAGAAAAAAAGGCTGTTTATCTTTATAATCAAGCCTTATCTCAATTATTTTAATCATCTTTTTGGATTGAGTGTTTATAATAAAACGAATCACTTAAAACCTCTAGAGTTTAATTCATAGAACACTGCTGTATCTAGAGTTGATTGAAAATTCAAGCTGTGTGTTGAATAATATTTGTATTATACCACATGACAGCACATTATTGCCTTTTGGCTGGTTTGCTACTATATACTGATAAAATAATTGTTGGGCCCGTAATAATAGCTTTGTGTGCAAGATTGATGTAAAAGAGGTTGTTTTAAATTGGAAATGCTGTTGTAATAAGGTCTTTCTGAAAGTGTGGGATAGTGTGCAGTTATTGATTTGTTCTTTTCCTAAAATATAAATTAAACATCAAGAAAATTCGGAGTTCTTTCCAACGACCCTTTGGGTTGTTAAGAGGAACACAAGGCTCCTTGCTCCTGAGAAATAATCAGCTAGTGTCAGCTGAAGATGAGCCAAAAGGTTTTGAAGTTTTCCTTGCATTATAGGACTGAAGCCAAATTTGTAGAGGAGTTATTCTTCCAATTTTGGGCAAGTAAACATTAAGATCTGGAAGCCCATGGCATAGTAATTGACTTTCAACCAAATAAAATATTTTTCAATCAAATGTTATTTGACATAGCCTTCTAAAATATTTGTGTAATATCCTGTGTGGGAACATATACTCTTTGGATAAATCTGTCTATATAGTTAAACAACTTGGCTGTTCAGAGTAAATAGTATTAATGTCATTCTAAACATCCTCTTCTTACTGGTATTCCGTGAAGTCTGGGAAAGGCAATACCAGGTAATTAGTTTTTTCAGACTCTCCTGCATAAACAGAGACCTAAAGAACAGGCTCTGAAATTCTAAGTTGCTTATTTCTCCTTTAGGGGTTGGAAGGAAATCAATAAAGTTAGTGTGTCCTCCAGGAGCTGAGTTCGAAGCCACAGCTCAAAGTTCGCACTGTCTGCGTCCGCAACAGGGTCTGTTCGGACTCCCAAGAGCGATCCGAGCGAGCGTCATGACAATGGGTCAGAACGCATCCAGGCCTGTGCGGATTCTCCTACCACTACCACACCACCTCATATTCAACTGCCTAAAGTCCCCCAGGTTCCCTCTTTTCTTTGATCCCGTGAATAATCTGTAATTTGAAAACTAAGATACCATATCTAGCGTTTGAAAATTAGGCCCTGATTTTCAGCGGGAATTAACCAGAAGATAGCTTCCCTTTTAGGATAAAGAGGAAGCTACGGAATAATACAAGTCACTGACAATTAACTAAACGTCTCCTCTCATTCACTTGATAAAGCATAGGAATTAAAGGCGGGTAGCCAGTTGCACACTAAATTATTTTTAAAGCCTTTATTTTATATTCACTTTTTAGAATATTCTGTTGTTAGTCATGTAAAGAGAAATCTAGTTAACTGAAATTTCAAGAATATTTTCATAGCTTCTTAATACTGACTTGCTTAAAAACTTCCCCCTCTCTCCTACCGGGAGTCTCTCCCCATCCCCACCCCAAGTGTCTGCCAGCTCTGTGTCCCCAGAGCTGATTCCTGAGTGCCACCCTGGCGTGCCCACCTGCTGTTGGTGGCCTGCCTCCAGGTCCCATAGAAACTCTCGTCAGCAGGTCTGCAACCACGCTCCCCTGTGTCCTTGTGGATTTCTTCCCGTGGAAATGTGACCAGCCGACATCCTCTCTAACTCAAAAGTGCCACCAGTTCTGTGAATTCTAGTTACTTCCCAAATCTCTCCTTTCCCTCCACATTCCCATCCCACCCACCCGCCCCCCCGTAGCCAGGGGAGTCTCCTGTGCCCACTCTCCTGTGGCCAGCACGCGGGGCCCGGCAGAGCCTCGCTCTCGACCCTGGGTCCCTTTTGCCTATGGATCCTGGGCTCCAGGCTGCTGGCCCACCTCCACGAGGTCGGCATTGTCTCGGTCTGTGCCTGCCTCCTGCTGCTCCTGCCTCCTGCCTCCTTTCCTAACGCCCCCTCCCAGCTGCGTGTCTTTCTTCGGATGCACTCCTCATGCCTCAAGTCCCAGGGCAGGCTTTCCCTTTCCCGAGCGGCCCACCCCGGTTCACCCAGGCAGCCCAGTCACGGCAGAAATGAACTTTTCCACCCCGCCTCTTGATTTCCTTCTAGCTCTCCTCTCTGCCAAAATACTGATTTCTCCTTTGCTCCTTCAGCTCTCCTTACCCATTTCGCAGCATTAGAGCGAGACATCAAAAGGACTTACTCTCACCCAGTGCAAAGTGAGGGTTGTCTCCATGGCCTGCTTTAGTGAGGACCCCTCGGCCCAGGCTTTGGGGTGCAGAATGGGAAGGTGGGGGCTGTGCCTGCCCTTAGCGCTAAGCTCTCCCAGCTGATTGGTTCCCCTGCGTTTTGTGCTGTTTCCACCACCTGTGTGCCTCTGTCCCCAAATTTACATCTCAGAATTTATTCATTCACTGTTCCTTTACTAGATTTTCATCATCCTCATTTGTAGTACATACAGCATACAAATAACACATTATAATTTTTAAATGTGTTTTGACTGTTTATTCCGTCTGCAGCTAGTCCACTTTAAACACGACATGGCCAGAGCATTGGTGGGCAGATACAGGTGCAGACGACACCAACCCTGTCCTCAAAACTACGTGTCCCGTTTCAGGAGAGAAAGGCGCAGCTCGCAAAGACCGTGCACAGAGCAGGGCAATCAGTGCTGCACGTCAAATGAACAGCATAGAAGTTCAGTTCTGAGGGAGGTCAGAGCAGGAAAAGGGGACGTCGCTGGGAAGGTTTTAAGGAGAAACCTGGCCTTGATCTTTTCTGTCTTAAAGGGGTGGTGAGGGTTCCATGGGCTGAGATGAGAAAGAAATCCAGGCAGAGGAAATGTATGGGTGAGTGAAAGCGAACACCCAAGGCAAGTTCAGCTTTGTGTCCCACTGAAAACATAAGATTTCTCATAATTCCTACGACCAGATTAATGTGGCTGGTATTATTTAGTGACACACTAATGTCATTAGACTGGCGGCTTTCAAATTTTTTTGACTGCATCTTACACACATTTCTATACAACCGAAACAAAACTTTCATAAAAGAGAAACATTTCATTTGTCCTTAGTAAATGTGATGAGCACTGATATTTCCTATTTCTTTCCTCTTTTTTAATTGCCAGGCAGACCCATTAAATCAATTTAATAGTCCACTATGATTTAGTAACTCAGTTTTTGAAATAAGCATTAGATCATTTTTTTTTTTTTAAGTTTATCTTATCTACTTAGCATGCATGCAAGCAGGGCAGGAGCAGAGAGAGGGAGAGAGAGAATCCCAAGCGGGCTCTGGGCTGTCAGCACAGAGCCCGACTCAGGGCTCCATCCCATGAACCACAAGATCATGACCTGAGCCAAAGTCGAGTTCAGTGCTTCACCAACTGAACCACCCAGGCGCCCCTAGAATGTTGGTTTTCAAGGCATAGCCCTTGTGCCAGCAGCATCCGCATCCCATAGGAACTTGTTAGAAATGCACATTCTCGGGCCCCCAGAATTCCTGAAGTCGAAGCTCCGGGGCTGGGACCCAGCTGTCTGCGTTTTAACAAGCCCCAAAGGTGGTGTCTGATGTTAGTTCAAGTTTGAAAAGCACAGCAATGGCTAATTCCCCCCAGCACACCAGCAGCTCTCTACTCTTAGGGCCTTTGTACTGGTTTCTCTTGCCTGCTTCAACTGCTGTCCCCGATGTCTGCATACCCCCTTGGTGTATTCGCTCGCCCAAGCACCTGATGCCTGACTCCCTGAGGCCTACCCTGACCTCTGGTTTCAATGTTCACACTCCCTGTCCCCCAATTCTGTATTTTTTTTCTTGCTTCACATTATTTATCATGTTAACATACTGTGTGCTTATTTATTATTCTTCTCCCAGGAAATGGAAGCTCCAGAAGGTCAGGGACCTTCACGTTTTGTTAATTTGAAGAGTCTGAAACTCTATTGGCACATCAGGGCACTTCCATATTTGCCGAATGGAAGGGAGGCAGGCAGAAAAGGGGGTCTGTTGACCACGGGGTGGTGGTCTGAGATTCTGCTTCCGATTAACATGCTGCTTTGGAGAACAGCTCTCCATAGACTTCTTGCAGGGTCCACTTTCGTGCCAAAACACCATCGCAGAACAAAGGTCAAAGCAGAAGTCCTGGTCACCTTGTTGGAATAGTTCCATTTTTTAAGCCTATAATATTATTCCACACTGTGTATTCTGAGAGCTTCAAAACCCTGATCTGACCTCCACTTGAGTGCACCCATCAACAGGATACTGCCTCTGCAGATTGACCTCCCTAAATTTTTAATAGTATCTCTTCTTGCCTCCTGGCTTGCACTGATTTCATTATCGTTCAAGCAGAGGAAACTATTCAGATAAGCGACCTCATTCTATTTCTGAATCTTTCTTGGAAAGGGAAGAGCGCGATGGAGCTACTGGGCTCAAGTGAAAAATACGGAGCCAGTGTCTGCTTCTTTCTGCCTGATTTTTCTCTTCCTCGGGATGTGTAGAGCATGCACGTTCTCAGGTTCTGACAAACACCGAGAATAAGTCACTTGCGTTCGGACAGGGAAATTTGAGCTCCTGTGCCCAGCACCGTCCCACCGGCCAACAGTTGGCCTTTTCCTGAGAGTCAGTCTGCTACTAGCTTGTAACTACTTTAATTGTTCCAGTGGCCGCGTTTGACTTCTTGACTTAATTTTTTTTTTTTTGTACTTTGTTCTCTCTTCTTTTTGGAATATTATCAATCCCTTTTCACTTTTGGGTGGATTCTAGGAAGCGCTAAGTGTAAAAGGTACAGGTCTGGGCTGGACTTCCATCCTGAAAAAAGGAACACTGGCTACATTCCTACCGAAATTTCCCTAAACCCAGAATGATCTCTGCAAAAGTTTAAAAGTCAGAGTGGCTCTCCCTCCTTGATTTGATCAAGGCTCAAGCTCCTTGATTTCCTGCCCGGGAAAGACAAGCATCAAGTCTTACTCATAAGTTACTTTTGTCTGTCATGGAACAATAAACACAAGATCATTAGTGGTTCAGGAGACCTCTGGATAATGCTGGCAGCTGATTCTTAAGACCCTTCAATCCCCGCGTGAGGACTGTCTTAGGAAATACACGGTCTCAAGTGCACATGCACGCACACACTCCCCAACACACACACGTGCAGGATGTTGTTCTAGCTTTTCAAGTCACCGGTCTGCAAGTGGAAAGTCTTAGCCAAGGAGAGTCATCCCCTCAGTAGAATCCCTCAGAGCAGTTTTTCAGGGCAAGACTGTAGGAAGCACAAGAGAACTTGTGGCTGTTAGAAGCCTGTCTGTATGGGTGTTATGTAAGAACAAATCTGCCGTTGCATTGATCCGTGTGTCCGTTTTTGTGCCAGTTACCATACTGTCTTAATGATTACAGCTCCGTAATACGTCTGTCTCTCCTCCCATCAACTTGAGGGTTCCAGGAGTGCACACAGTCACATAGAGCACTGTTTCCAAATGCAGATTTCTGGGTCTCACCTCAAATTCTGACTCCGTGGTTTGGTGATGAATTTGGGAACCTGTCACTTTAAATGGTTCCCTGAGTGGTCCAGATGATTTACTAGATTGAAGAACCGCTATCATATGGCCTGGTTTCCTCCAAATCCCAGCCCGCATGAAGACTAAGGCCATGATGGTGAGGGTTACCAGGTAGCCTTGGTGGGATCAGAGCAGTTTTATCTTCCTTTCCTATAAAACACTGAGAACTCTTCCATGATAAACCGTAAAATAGAAGATTTGTTTTACATGTAACCCCGATAGAAGATACCACAGTTACTTTATAAACTAGACAAACAGTCGCCAAAAATTAAAGTCCGTGTCTTTTAAAATGTTGCGTATCTGTTCCTCGGTCTGACATAAATATCCCTCTTTTGGCTCTTTTTCCTTTGTTGTTTATTATCTGGTTCCGTTTATTGAGCACTTGCTCTGTGCCAGGTCCTCAGCGAGGTATTTCTGTATAAGCGTTTTTATTCAGTCTTCCTGACAACTGTGAGAAATACGAAGGTAATTTACATTTTGCAAGTGAGGGAACAGACTAAAGAGAATCTAATGCTTTGTCCACATTCATTTCAGTTCATCTTCTCTTTGAGCCATGAATTTCCGTTCTTCTTTCTTTTAAACCTTAAATTTTTGTCTCCTAATTCACAACCCTATTTGCCTATTAGATCAGTTTGTTTAACCTAAAGCATGCATAATACACCTAGTTAAGTTCTTGGCTTCAACAGTATCTTACTCAGGGTTGTAGAATGACCTTAAAATGTTTGAAATTAGACTTCTTGCTACTTTATGGAGTACTCAAACATACATGGAGTGTTTTCTCATACATAGTATTGAAATTGCACTAAACATGCAAAAGCTTCATGTCATACTAACTTTTAGAATAGCCATTCTTGATCCATAGTCTAACTCATGATATTTAATGTCTTACATTAGTTTTGTTTCATTAAACATATGGTACATTTGTAAGCAGTTGATAGGATTTTTTTCCCTTCCTTGTGATGAATGAGAAAGAAATCAAACCTAGTTTTTACTCTGTGATCCCAGAGTATAAAACTTTAGTCTTTGTTTTCATTACATCTCACGTATAGTCATGAAAACTAGAACACATAATTGAAAAGTGATAAAAGGGGCGCCTGGGTGGCGCAGTTGGTTAAGCGTCCGACTTCAGCCAGGTCACGATCTCGCGGTCTGTGAGTTCGAGCCCCGCGTCGGGCTCTGGGCTGATGGCTCAGAGCCTGGAGCCTGTTTCCGATTCTGTGTCTCCCTCTCTCTCTGCCCCTCCCCCGTTCATGCTCTGTCTCTCTCTGTCCCAAAAATAAATAAACGTTGAAAAGTGATAAAAATCTGATTTTTCTGTAGGCAGAGAATTTTGCCCACTTCTCTAAACCACGATTTCTAGTGACCAAGGAAGGGACACACACACGTTTGCCATGCAAAGGCAGCAGTGGAAAATGCTGATACTCTTCCACTGAAAAGGAAACGTGAATGTGTATGGTTTTATCTTTAAATCTCTGCTATCGGTTTTGATAGAATTACTTTCTTTGGTAGAGGCAGAAATGTGTGATTCACAGACTAACATTTCTTAAGGAGAGATTCGACTCTGGTGGTTAAAAAAATTGAACCAGTTATTATTGTTCATCTGTCCCAGTCTTGACTTTTCCGTTAGGTTGACCAGAATTACTGAGATTGTTCCGTTGCCTTTAGAGCTACTGTTCAAGTCATTCGCTCTAATCCTTACAAAGTGTTTTGTAATGTAATTTATGACCAAAAAGAAAAGCTCCCTGATCATTACAAAATTATTTCTTTTTATTGGATAATAAGTGAAAGAATGAATTGTTTCTGAAAAAAGGATGACTAACGAATTATAGTAATTTGTTCTGTGGGTTCTCCTTATTAGTACTCTCAAGCCAGAGAAAAAATAGAATGTTGTTAAGTGAAAGAATAAGAACACTAAATCATTGTGTTTGGTTCTGGTGATTTCTTAAAGAGATGTTCTTACTTGAGCATACACATCCCAAAAGTTTCTGAAAATTTCAAGGTGATAAAAGACTTTTTAAAGAAAGCAAAGTCCACTAACTGTAATCCCTGACGTGTAGCAGAATTGGTTTGTTTGGAGGACCAAAACTACTTTCTTCGCGGTGGCTTTCATTTCTGGGGCACGCTGGAAAGAGCAGTGATTGGTCCATAAGTAATCACACTGAGGACGCTGGTAAGCATCTGGCCATACTCGCTAAAGTTTCTCTGTGCCGCATCCGTTAGTTTTAGAGGGCTCAAGGCCACGAAAGCCTGGTTCTGTGAAGAACATGAATACTGTCAATGCCGATCAGCGACTGGGGATAACTAAGGAACTGATGAAACAATTTGTTTTCCTGGCAATTCCCCACATCCAGGTTCCTTACAGGATTCTCGCCTGAGAGCTCTGAGGGCAGCAGGAAGTACCTCAGGCACTGCATGATAATTGCAAGCAACTGAGTCCATTTTGAAAACTTAGAAGGTCTTCATAGCAAGCACAGCTAAATTTACGAACTTGGACAGATATTTCAGGGGGTTCCTAATCTCTGACCAATATAGTGCCGATTACTAGACTACGAAGATCACTACCAGTATGCCCCTCTTAAAAGAATCAGATATACAGAGACTCCAACATTAAAAAAAAAAAAAAATGATAAAATATCGGCTAGTTATTTGTGTCCAGAAAGGACCTGTGCTCATCACAAAGATTTTTCCCGTGCCCTTTCAAACAGAAATGACCTTGTGATGTTTAAAATTGGGACACAGTTTTTAAAAAACACTTAAAGTTGGCTTTTCTTTGGTATTAAGTTAAACCTGTGTTTGCTATCAAATTATATTATTGCTCACTAGTCTTAGTGAGATTGGAAGGAACATGTTTTATACCCATTTTCAGAAGAATTTTGAGTCATAAGAATAATAACTGGTTCGTGGTCATGCCTCATGTGCAAATGTAGTCAAGGTTCCATTTCCTAATAAAGCCACCCCCCTTCTTTTTAAACTGTGAACAGCATCCTTATATAGATGACTACATAAGCTATAGATGTGTGCTATGAAAGAATAATTATAAAGTGACTATCCATGCATTCACTGTTCAGATCGAGACATGGAGCATTGCCAACAGCCCAGAAATGCCTAGAAATAAACGCTGTCCTGACTTTGGAGGTGACCATCTGATTCTTCCTCATAATTTTACCATCCATGTGTATATGCCCAAACGACCTGGTTTTCCGTTTTTGAACTTTTCGCAGACGGAATCACGCAGTTTATTTTTCTTTGCACCTTCCTTCTTTCGCTCAGCATCGTTTATGAGAGACGTTTTTGTTGCTACATGAAGTTTGTTCCTTTCCGCTGATGTATTAATATCGCATTGTGTAAATAGTCCATGGTTTATCCATTCTACCGCTGGTAGACATGCAGATGATTTCCAATTTTAAGCTACCAAAAAAAAGTTCCCGTGCTATCTTGTATACAAATGTGTATATATATTTTCATCTCTCATTTCATTCTTAGTCCTTTGCCATGCTATGTTTATGTCTCCCGATGGCATCTAGCATAATACACTGCCTTGCACAGAATAGCCACTCATCAGATGTGGCTGAATGAATTAAGATAGCTCGGTTGAAAATCAGCTTGAGGACACCTGCTTCTAGGTGTCATAGACTAAGACCCCACATGACACCCCCTACAGAAATAGCTAGAAAGCCTGGACAAATAACACAACATACAGCTGTATTTTAGGCACTAGAGAGTGAATAGAAGCAAACAGATTCCAACAGGAGTTCTTGCCTATTTAGAGGAGGGAGATTGGAAGGTAGAGAAGTTTTGTGTCCTTGGCTTTTATAGCCTGGGGCTAATAAGCACTGCCCCGTGTAGTTTACTCCACGGTGGTGAGAGGTTCACATGGAAATACTTGGTTTTCCTGGCCTGAGGAACCACAGAAGTGAAGCTGGGAAAGCCTGAGTGCTGAGGAGACTAGAGGAACCCCAGAAGGGAAGGAGCCCGAGGGGCAATCCCCAAAGTGTGTCTGTCCCCATCGGTGAGTGATCCCTGAACCGTATGTGGGAAAGAGACTCCCAGCACTTCAGCCAAAGACCAGAAGTCTGAGGGAAGACCAGATTTGCCACCCTGAAGAAAGAGAGGAGTGCACAGATCAGAAGACCCTGGCGGAGAGTACTTTCACTTGGAGGTGGGGGGATAACAAACTGACCTCCTTGTCCCCCTGAGGCTTTTAGCCTGGGGCTAACTGCAGTGGCAGGCACACACCTAGCAGAAACAGGGCGGGGCGTGAGGGGAGAGTTGTAACCTTTCTGGCCTAGAGAACCAGAAAAGAGAGGCAGAGAATCTATGAAGTCTGAAAATCGTGAAGGAATCCCAGGAGAAAAGGGGATCCTAAAATGTGTCTCCCCACACCTCTGAAATACGTGTGAACCACACGTCTAAGGACCAGACTTTAAGCAGCTCAGCCAAAGGCAAAAGATCTGAACAAGAGACTAGAGTGCGACACCAAATCCAAGGTTCGCAGGTCAAGGCCAGACAAGAATCTACACAACTTAATATTATTCAGGATGCAATCCAAAATACCCCAACATCCAAGGAACCAAGAAAGTGGAACACATTCTCTAAACAAAAGAAAATCAATCGAATTCAACCCCAAGATGAACCAGATGTCGGAACTAGCAGATAAGGATTTTAAAGCAGTCACTATAACTCTCCTCAGTGTTTTTATTGCATAAAACATGTTTTCAATGCATGAAAATCTCAGCAGAAAAACGAAAAGTCTCAGCTGAGAAATAGAAACAATAAAAAAGAACGAAGGGGCAGGGGCACCTGGGCGGCTCAGTCGGTTGAGCATCCGATTTCGGCTCATGATCCCACGGTTTGTGCGTTCAAGCCCCGCGTTGGGCACGGTGCTGACAGCTCGAAGCCTGGAGGCTGCTTCGGATTCTGTGTCTCCCTCTCTCTCTGTCCCTCCCTTGCTCACGCTCAGTCTCTCTCTGTCTCAAAACTAAATAAACATTAAAAAAAAAAAAAGAAGAAGAAGAAGAAGAACCAAGGGGGGAAAAGGAAAAGACAGAAATGTGCAAATGCCAGATGCTAGCACCAAGCAGAATAAACGCAGAATGCCACATCAAGGCATGCTATTGTCAGAAGTACCGAAAGCCAGTGATAAAGAACAAGAGAAAAATGTCATAGTACGTGCAGGAGCACAACAGTCCAGTTAATGTATCACTTCTTGTTAGAAACCATATCGTCTTAAAGAGAACAGAACAAGATTTCCAAAGTATGAAAGAAAAAACAATTGTCAGCTCAGAATGCTATATCCAGTGACAAGATCATTTAGGAATGGAAATGAAATAAAGACATCATCAAGTAAAAGAAAACCAACAGAACTCGCTGCCGGCACACTTGCATTATAAAAAGTGCTAAGGAAGTTCTTTCGGCTGAATGGAAATGATCCCAGACGGAAACTCAGATTTGGAGGAAAGAAGGAGTGTTTACCGGAAGGGGCAATATATCTGGGTAAATGCCAGTGATAGCATAAAGGTTAGGAGAGGATGGAATGGCCCTCCTGTGCGTTCTGTATTTTACATGAAGTAGTAAATTGTTGTCTGTAAGTTGACTGTGAAAAGGTAGACGTGTTTATTGTAATCTCGAGGGCAGCCACTATAAAAAATAATACAAAAATGAATAGCCAGAAAGCCAGCAGGAAAACAGAAATATAAAAAATATTCAAATGATTCTTGCCTCCCCCATCAGGCAGGAAAGGAAGAACAAAGGAACAAATAGAAAACGGAAAAGAAGGTGGCGGACCCCACACCCAGTCACATCAAAAATTATATAAAATACTCATTCGCTAAACACTCATTAAAAGGCAGGGATTGCCAGAATGGAGAAAATAAGACCTAAATATATACAGTCTGCAAAGGAAGTGCTTTAACTTTAAAGATACAGATAGGCTGGGGATGGGGAGCCTGGGTGGCTCAGTTGATTAAGCGTCCAACTTCCTCTCAGGTCATGATCTCATGGTTCACGAGTTGAAGCCCTGCGTCAGGCTCTGTGCTGACAGCTCAGAGCTGGGAGCCTGCTTCAGATTCTGTATCTCCCTCTCTGCCCCTCCCCCCGTGTTCTCTCTCTCTCTCTCTCTCTCTCTCTCAAAATGAATAAACATTGAAAAAAAAAGATTTAAAGGTAACAGGCTGAAAGCAGATGACGAAATGACAAAGAGGTACCATGCAAACAGTAAGCATAAGGTTTAAGTGCCTATGTTAATATGAGAGAATACAGATTTCACATGAAAACCTAGGACAAAAGGGAGGAATATGTCATAATGGTCCAAAGGACAATTCAGTAGGAGGATATAAGCAATTGTAAATGAATAGGGACCAAAAACAGAGCATCAAAATCATGAAGCAGAAGATTGGCAGAATTAAAGGGAACATGAGACATTTCCACTATCATAGGGATTTTAACATCCCAATCTCAGTAGTTGGTAGAACAACCAGACAAAACAGAATCAACAAAGACACGGGAGATCTGGAAAATACTATGAGTCGATTTGACTTGATTGATATTCATGGAACATTTCACCTAACAGTGGCAGAATCCAGGTTCTTTTTGAATGCACATGGCACATTTAGACCAAGATTGACCATATTCTGAGCCCCAGAGCAAGCCTCAATAATTGTAAGAAGACTAGAATCATCAAAGTTAAATGTGATGATTAGAAATTAATAAAATGCCAGGGTGCCTGGGTGGCTCAGCTGGTTAAGTGTCCAACTCTTGGTTTGGGCTCAGGTCAGGATCCCATGATTTCGTGGGTTCGAGCTCCATGTCAGGCTCTGCAGTGATGGTTTGGAGCCTGTTTGGGATTCTGTCTCTCCCTCTCTGCCTCTCCCCTACTCACGCTCTGTCTCTCAAAATAAATAAATAAACTAAAAACAAACAATTAAAATTAAAGAAATTAACAAAATGCTTAAAAAGACAAAATTGTGACCAAAAGCAGATCAGTGGCTGCCTTGGGCCAAGGGGAGCAGGGTAAATGCAAAGGGGCAGGAGGGGCTTCTTAGTGTGATGGGACCAGGCAGTATCTTCATTGTGGCGATGCGTTGAGTGCATCCAAACAGCAAAACTTGGCGAATTGAACACTGAAATTACTCAATGTTATTGTATGATAATCTCAATAAACAAACAAGGAGGAAACAATCAGTTTGGTCATTTTCACCTAACAGATGCCAGAGTTCAATTCAAAAATTTAACTGAAGGGGGCACCTGGCTGGCTTGTCAGTGGAGCACCCAGCTCTTGATCCCCAGATTGTAAATTCGAGCCTCATGTTGGATGTAGAGATTATTTTAAAATAAAATCTTTTTTTTTAGATTATTTATTTATTTTGAGAAAGAAAGAGACAGCAAGAGAGGGGCAGACAGAGAGAAAGAGAGAGAAGGGATCCCAAGCAGACTCTGTGCCAGCAACAAGCCCCAACGTAGGGCTCGAACTTACAAACTGAGATCATGACCCGAGGCAAAACCAAGAGTCGGGTACTTAATGGACTGAGCCACCCAGGCACCCAAAATAAAATCTTTAAAAAAAAATTTTTTTAACTGGAGACCGGGAAAACATTGCCAAAAGGAAAAAGAGAAAAAGTACTTTTGTGACACTCCCTTGTCGTGCAAGGCACCGTGTGTTTCACCACTGGAGAAAAGAGCTAATTAATGGTTCTATCATTTCAAGAGTTCAGATCTTAGAAAAAGGAGCTTTCCGGGCTATGGTCCTACAGGGGACTCGAGCATTCTTTCTCCGTGTTCCTTCTCACACAGCCCAGGGCTCGCCCTTGTGCCAGAATAAAAGCTATTTAACACCTGCCCTCCAATACCGAGCTCCTCTAGGTGGAACGAGAGAAAGATTTTCCATCTAAGCGTATTATCTGCCAAAAAGTTATCGGGACTGGCAGCAGCGGTGTGTTCTGTGGCATCCATAGCCTGTCCGTGCCACTCCCAGGGAGATTTCTGGGAGTAACTGAAACCACGTTTGTTCGCTGCCTCCAGAGATTGTCTTAGAGTGGAATATACAACTCACTCCTTTCCAGGTTTCTTCGGGATGCGAACATTCTACCCTTTATGTTGTTCCTACATTCTTACGTGATAAGTCTTCATAGAAAAAGTCAACGGGCCCCGCAAAAATCATTCTGTGTGGCCCATGGTCCCAGAGCGTAGACAACACAGGGCTCATTATCACATTGGAGTGGTAAATTACTTGAACAATTACAATGTAATGTTTTACCAGAACACATGACAGTAGTTTACTTCTCTATAGCGTGGAGAGTAAACCAAAAGTAGGAAATAATTTATGGTGTCATCTAGAACGAGAAAGGCGTGGCAGCTTTTCTTAATGTCTTCCAGACTCAGAAACATCATAACACTTTTTACACGATTACAGCTATATTCATATTTGTGTTTATACATACGCACTTGTGCGCATGTGTTTGTGTATTCACCCATCCAACTATAGACACACACACACACACACACACACACACACACACACACAGGACGATCACTCCCCAAAGAGAAAACATTTACTCACTTTGAGTAGTAAGATTAAGTGTGCGTCGGGGTTATTTGTTTGCCTGCCTGCTTATCATTCATTTGAACGTGGCCCCGCTTCTGCAGTCACAGGGTGCTGGTGCTAACACTTTTCCGACACTGCTCTGTCGAAAGGAAGGATAAACATCACCACAGCCTCAACATAGGAAAATATGTGTTTAGCAAGCTCTTAAACGTGTGGGGTTTAAACTCTTCCCATGTTATATCAGGTCCTTACTGTAAACTAGCCAGAATGTTTCCCAGCAGAAAATAATAATTATGTCTTCCACTGGAAAGAGCACTTCATAAAACTTTTTTTTTTTCCTATAAAACAGAGTAAACATTCTTTTGATCCCTCTGCTTCCCCACCTCAAAACTTAAACTACCATGCCTTCTTTCCAGGACTCAGAGTAGTAAATGTTTTGAATTCTCAGTGTTGGAAAAATCCTGACATTTTACAGCCATTACCCACTGCCCCCGTCGTCAAAACGTGGATGAAATTGCGCATCTATAGTTTACAGCTCATCAGACCTATTGCCAGTTTCCCAAGTAAGGATCCAGAAATGTGTATTTTCTTTGTGACCCTGTCGTCAACTCCCTGTTTCTCCTTTACTGAACCTCTCTGTGCCTACAAGTCCTCAGCTCTATGATGATCGTATTTGTTCGCTTTGGCTAGACTAACATTGCTGAGGGACTCGGATCCTTGGATGAAAGTCTGAGGAGAGGCCTAAGGAATAGTGGGAGTGGGAGAGAACCCCACGTTCAGGCTGGGTCTGCCCCCGACACACTCAGCTCTCAGAGGGGAAAGTCCTATGACTCACGTGGACTGAAAAGAACCTGAAGGAAGGAAAAGCACGCGGAAAGAGGGGGTTGCCCTGGCCCCTCCTCCTCATGAGAACCTCAGATTCCTAGCTGGCCAGTCCCTGGGATCTTGGGTCCTCACTCATTGTCTAGCTTGTAAAAATCATGCTGGCCGTCCTTCACCAGCAAGGAGGCAAAAGTTGAAGCGAGGTTCTTGACCTCTCAGAGTTTTAGTTGGGGAGCATCTGAGGGAAATCCTGTCCCGTCTGCCCTGCTTGGCAGCAGCTTCTCCTCTCAGAACCCCAGGAGTCTGGTCACACGGCCATCTGTCGGTACACCCCCTCTCTGGAAGCCTTCCCCCTCCCCCGCTCCCACCCCATCCAGCTTCTAAACCTGAGCGCGGCTCAAAGCAGCCGCATTCAGAAGAAAACAACAGAAAAACATTTTCATTCTTTTGGAACGCACTGTATAAGACACCCATGTGCTTTGCAGAATCCTTACAAGAAACAGTTCTTCAGATTAATTAAAGGCCTCAGATGTGCTTTTGGCTTATTAAATACAGTAGTCATTCGTAGCTCCGTTCTGCAAAGCACTGGCGATTAACCTTTAAATAGCTCTGTTCATGTTAAGAACCAGACCTAACGCTCCTACCGCAGGTAATGAGCCCTATTTTTGAATTAAACCTTTGAGTTTTATCAGTTTTGCTTATTTTCTGAACTTGGAAGTACCATGTACAGCTATTATATGCATAGATAATTAAAATTTGAAGTGGTTCAGAAACCCAGTACTTAGAAATTTATTTTTTGCTCTTGATTTAGAAGCCATAGAGACCAAAAGAGCCCCGGTGTTAAAGTGGCCTTCTTGGGGCGCCTGGGTGGCGCAGTCGGTTAAGCGTCCGACTTCAGCCAGGTCACGATCTCGCGGTCTGTGAGTTCGAGCCCCGCGTCGGGCTCTGGGCTGATGGCTCAGAGCCTGGAGCCTGTTTCCGATTCTGTGTCTCCCTCTCTCTCTGCCCCTCCCCCGTTCGTGCTCTGTATCTCTCTGTCCCAAAAATAAATAAACGTTGAAAAAAAAAATTTTTAAGTGGCCTTCTTTTTCAGTTCACGTGATCAATGAGGGTCACAACTTAGACAGTTTTTAAATAGCCTAGGAAACTCCCGTGCCCTTCATTCTCCCCTTTCTGTTATCAAATTATGTGACCTAGCTCAAGCCAACTTAGTACTGATTCCCTCCAAACGAATGCACAGACCTCTCTCCATAGCCTGGGCCTGGAGACGGCCCAGCTCAGTGTCACCAACAATCTAAAATTGAAGTCAAAGGAAGAATGTATCTTGCGGTCCCAAAACCATGGAAAAAGAGAGAAAAAAAAACAAAAAAGACGACGTATTGAATGGTTAGAGAAGAAGCTAAAGGGCCCACTGGCTTTCCCTTTTTCCTCATTCTCTGCGTTGCTCTTGGTGGGTGGAATCCGTGCTCCCCCTTGCTGTAGAGCCCCAGCATGTGCCCTCGTCACCATCACCACTGGCACGAGAATGCCTTTGCAAGGGTGGGGCTAATCAGCTCCAGGTTTCCCTGCCGCCGGTCCAGGCCTGCAAGCCTCTTGAAAGCTCACTAGTTTCAGATTTTGTTTGCTTTATTTTTTATAATTAAGGGCCCGGAGCCATTTTTTTTTTTAGGATTTTTTTCCCTTCCCCTGCCTTCAAGTGTTCATTTGACTATTTTATATAGGGTAATTTTGTGTGTTTTCTAAGCAAGGCCAAATTAGCTTTTTTAAATGTCAAGCTAACCTTTCACAAAAATTCACTTGAATCCGGCATACATATTTGAAAGTATATGCTTTGACCCCAATTCCGAATTAATGTGAAGAAATGTTCAAGATTTTAAAAATTTGTAAGTGTAAATACAGCATATAGGGTTGTATTTATGAGAATGGCCTTTGGATTTACTTGGCCATACAGGTATTTATTTCATTTCAAGCTTAAAAGGTAAAGGGTCTTTTGATTAATTGGGCTGCTTACATTTCAGGTAAACTTGTTTCAGAACTTTGAAGTACTTTCTGTCTTTCAAAACTGCCCTCCAATGACTTTCTACACGTGGCTCTTCTTTATCTGAGCATTTGTCTGTTTTTAGACATTACGTTCCCCCAAATCTGAATCTAAGCTGGATACCGAGGATATTTTAGAGTTTGTATTGGGTGGGCTGCGGGGGGGGGGGGGGGGGGGGAGAGGGGAGGGGTTACGTTTAAGTGATGAAGACCATTAAACCCGCTGCTCTAAAATAATTTTAATAGGCATGTGTTTCCAGACCCACAGGTTAAAAGGGCCAGGATAATGGGAGGGGGGTGCATACGATAGCAATATCGTTTCTTAAAGGGATACCACACATTTGTGCCGGCCTCTGCCTCGCTCTCCAGTCAGCTGGGAGTGGAGTCTGGCAGCTGCCCTGTTTGCATGGGGCCGGCTGGCTCAGCAGTGATAAGCAATAGACAGGCTGGCTCCTTCAAGGAGTCTTTCAGTAAAGGCTGAGCTCTCAACAGTTCCGAAACTCACTGGCCGACTTTCCCCTGTGGACCATTCATTTATCAGGAAATGAAATTGGTTACTGGGCTTCTCACATTGCCAAACCTCACTGACGAAATCCGATTTCTTCCAGAGTTCAGGAGGAGCTTTAACTCTTTGTTAGTGGCTCGGGCCCTGGGGCCTCCTATCAGGACGAGGGTCTGAGGAGCCCCCCAAGGGAGGGGCTGCTGGAGTGGTGGGGTGGGGGTGGGGGGCACGTACGTCTATGGAGGTATAGCCCCCGGACCGTCGAGGGGCGGGGGTGGGTAGCTACTTCCATAGACATAAAAAGATGACCTTTGGGGATGGGATCGTTATATTTTGCACGTTATCCTCGCCTTTCAAACCAAACCAAAGTGTCAGTTTCACAGGACTGATTTTTTCCATTTTCAAAAATGAAGGCCCTTACACATGACGTGAGTCACCTTATTGGCAGCACAACCTGGTAACTTAGAGCAGAGACCATTGTTTAAATTTTGTGAAACTGTAAGGAACAAAAATAAAGAGAAGCATGTAGTTCTGTGGCACAGAAAATGTTTGGGTAAGTGAAGGTTAAATTATCACAAAGTATATAATCTAGTTCATATGTTTAAGGAGCGGAACTAGGCTAAATTATCTGAAATATTCTGACGTACTGAATCATTCCATTTTGTGCAACGGAATCTGACCAGCAGGGCGTTCGGTTGTGGGCCAGTCTGGGGAGCGCAGTCTATGGCTGCGACCTCCTGTGTTTGGAATTAGCAGGCCAGAGGTAACACACAAAGTGCATGTGGCAGTTATTATGGCTGGGGAAGTGGCTGCTGGCTAATTGAGAGCAGTAGCAGCTAGAAACAGCCTTATTTAATTTTCAATAGTTCCTATGACAAGATGCTATAAATGAGACCCTTTGCAGTCCTACCATTATTATCCTTTCTCTCTCTGTCATTAAATATGCGATGTTTAACACATATACACTGGGTAATATTTAGGAGTAAATTCCTCAGACTCTTCCCCGCTCTTTGGAGATACTCTTCATCTTAACTTTTAGCTCGCAAGTTAGTAAAACCTTACTATCTGTGAGCACCTTTCCCCTTGACTGGCGTAGCTCCTATTTGCTAAAAATATATTTAAAGTCACAAAGCCAACCCGTGGCCTCTGATGGCTGGTGGCTGTGCTCATAATCTGAACCCCAGAGAGAGACACTGGTTTCATAAAGGGTAAACGAATGACTCATTTTCTCTGTTCATCACTTAGAGATAAGCTTTTGTGAATCTGAGTTGAATTTAGAGCATTGTGTCCATGGTTTCCGTTGTATCCCAGAATATTACATAGTCTGAAGTGGGTGATTACATTTAGTCAAGAGTGATCTCCATTCAGTTTTGGCATGTTTATAACAAAAGACTGTATCTGAGGGAATGAAAGCAGTCTATCTTTAAAAACGTGCATTAGAGGAATTTCACCTAAGAGAACATTCAAACGGAGTGTCTAGTTCTTTCTTTGTTTCTAATGATTCCTGCCATTAAGTATCAGTCTTATCAAATTTGTGCATTCAGGGCGCCTGGGCGGCTCAGTCGGTTGTGTCTGACTCTTGATTTTGGCTCAGGTCGTGATCTCGTGGTTTGTGAGATCAAGCCCCGCATCAGGCTCCACACCAAGAGCATGGAGCTTGCTTGGGGTTCTCTCTCTCTCTCTCTCTCTCTCTCTCTCTCTCTCTCTCTCTCTCTCTCCATCCTCCCCACTGGTGTGCTCTCTCTCTCTCTCTCTCAAAATAAATAAGTAAAATGCTTTTGGTGTTGTTTTTTTTTTTTAATGTGGGTATTCAGCATTTTTCCTGTTGATACAGAGATAAGAAATAATGCCAGGTAGGCACCATGAAAGATTTGCCTTCATCTCCGGCCATCTGTGTCCCAGCCCTAAGCTATAGGATCTGAAAATGAAAAATCAGTGAGTATTTTAGTTCTTTGCACATGTTCTCTCCATTCCCTCACGTAGCCTCTCCTTGTTAACAGTCCCTATTGAAGAAAACCACCAAATCCAACATTGAGGGTTTTTCATACCAGGATACAGTGGGATACAAGGAGCCGTGTGGGCTCTTGATCATTATATTTATCTATGGCTCCCACAGTCCTTGGACCTCTGAGTCCTTGAATAAATATCTCCAGCACCCAGTGGCTAGCTTTCCTCTTTTTACAAAGCTACTGTTTGCAATGAGGATTTTCTTGCCTCTCATTTGTTTGTTCACCTAGTATTGATTGAGCAGTTCCTGCCTGCACTGCACCCCGCTAGAGGGTGGCCCTTAAAGAGGCTTCCTGTATAGGAGGGCACAGTTTCTAAAGCAGCATTCAAAGAAACAACTTCCTCTGTTCTGTTCCTTTGTAAATGAGGAATCGTAAGTAAATTAGGGGATGCCAATGGCAAAGGAAGGCTCCAGCCCTGCAGGATTGGGGGATACTTTGATTTCCCTGAGTGTAGAAATGATAAATGGCTATGGACCGAATACAGAGCCCAAAACCAATGCCCTGGAACACATAAATGGAGAGACAGGTAGGATACTCCAGGCCTTCAGAGCAAATCCTGTTTCCGCCACCTGTGCTGTCTCGGGCAGGTCACTTAACCCTCACTGTACATCAGTTCCTTACCTGTAGGACGGGTCTATCTTAGAACTTTGCCTACTTCCTGAAGTAGCTGGGAAAATTGAAGAGACAATAAATGCACACTTCCTAGTAAGCGCTCAGTAATCATTCAGCCCGTGTTCTTTTCCCACTTAACCGTCAGCCTCACTTCTCTAGAACAAAACCAGGAACTGGGGCTGAAGATTTAAACACCCAGAAGAGGTGGCTTCAGGTCCTTGCCGCGCTCTTCATCTCTAGGAGACAGCTGGGAGCCCCTTGCTCTTTACAGGCTCGGCTCTCTGGTTCCCAGGTTTGTAACAGATCCAAGGCCACAGCTTGCTAGGACTGCCACAGGCAAGTCTGTCTGTACCACTTATTCCGGTGCAACGAAGGAAGGAACACAAAACAACGTGTGTGAATCTTACTTTTTGTGTCTTATAAGAAATTTTCTGCACTGTTCGTGAAAAGATATCAGGAGAGGCGGCACATCTGTGGAGGGTGTGACCCTGAAGAAACGTCAGGGCCATCATAGGACACTGAGCTGATCCCATCTCTGCCCTTTAGAGACGTAAGGCCTTGTCTTTCCAAGCAGTGAGTGAATGACCTAATCCCAAGGCTCAAGTCAGTAGTCTGAACTCTCAAAACACATCACTTCCAGAGTAATTCTAGTTCATTCGGTCGGTTTGATATTTTAGTTTGGAAGGAACCATAGCAAGATTCTTTTTAAATAGTAACTTTAAAATACGATTTGGTTCATAATAAGATACAATTTATGCACTGTTGTCTGTGGCCACATCGGTAGCTGTGGCAGAACTAAGTGATCTCCTTTAATTCACGCATCACTCCGTCTAGAAAGTTCTGTGGCATAAAGTCAGGCTGAGCCGGGTTATCTGGTCCTGAAGCTCTGGTCTTTCCGTAACCAACTTCTTGTAGTACTGCTTTGGTTTTGCTTGTGTTTCCTCAGTATACCTGCTGTTCTCAGTATACAGACCAAGTAAAACTTGGTATTACAGATTTTTCCGTGACTCCAGGATTTTCAAAAGACGCTTTATGTATTTACGAAAAGATCTGTCAATTCCATGCAGATGTGTTCGCACTCATCATGAGAGTTGACCTGACTCACTGCACAAGTGTACCACTTTCCAGTCAAATAGAAGAGATGGTTTGGACTGCAGTTACTCCTGGAGAGGAGAGAGAAGCCACTTCCTTGTTGTAATTTCCACTCTTTTTTTTTTTTTTAATGTTTGTTTATTTTTGAGAGAGAAAAAGAGTACGCGTGAGGGGGGAAGGGGGAGAGAGGGAGGGAGACAGAGAATCTGCAGCGGGCTCTGTGCTGACAGCACAAAGCCCAACCTGGGGCTCAAACTCACGAACTTACGAGATCATGACCTGAGCCTAAGTTGGACACCCAACCAACGGAACCACCCAGGTGCCCCATTGCATCAAGCATTTAAGTCTCCAGGTTTGTGGGAAATTTTGTTGTTTAAAGAAAGATAGGAGCCAGGCATGAGCTCTCTCGTTTGTAAAGAAGTGAGAAAAAAAAAAAAAAAAGATCCCTTCTCTCAGCATCAGTCGCTAGAATAGAGAGATAAGAGAGATTTTAGAAAACTCTGTTTCAACCTTTCATTTTATGAACAGAGGAAATGGACAGAATCAACCCCTCGCCCCTGGTCACAAAGCCGACGGGTACATGGAGGCCCAGATCCAGGTTTCCTGACTCCATTTGTACGACTTTGCACTTCGGCATTCAGGGGGTGCTGTAACCCCTACTATTAGGCTAACCCATCCAGCAGTGAAGCCCCCAAAAAGTTTAAAAGTCCAACTATTACTAGTAATTGGCCCTTTGCTATTGTTCGTATGGATGATGTCATGAGTTTTTGCTGACCATTGATGGTGTATTTGTGTTCATTCAAATACTCTTTGCCTGTCCTGCGCCTTTATGACCAACAGAATGTGAGGGCCACTTCTGGACTCCTGTGTCAGTAATATTACAGATTTTTCTATGCCTTGGAAGGGTCACATTCTCGGTGTCCTTCCTAGTACTATATGTATTTTTAGAACTGTATTTTGAGGTAGTATTCGAACGCACACTTGTGACTAAGCATAATGTTTTTTAACTGGCAGACTTTTTTTTTTTTTTTTATTGTTTTGCGTATCTTACTTGGCTGCAAGTTTCGTCTTCAACTGGCCATCCAGGAGACAGATTCTGCCCCTGTTGCAGCTATAGGGGACACAGATCATTGTTCCAGGATAACATTCATCCTTCCCTGTTCTCTGAACATAGCATGCACGCTCCCAGCCGTGGCCTTTGCTCTTCTTGGCCCTGTGTTTCCCTCGAGGCTCAGCCAAGATCAGCTCTCCTTCCCAAGATACTCACATATCAGCCTTACCCCTTCGTCTTCTCTACTTCCGCAGCATTCATGATCTACCCCGGTTACTAGCTGCTTGGTGCATCCTGCCTCTGGTGAGACTCCCCTTCTTTTCTGTGTGCCCCCTTTACCAGCTCAGTTTTAACACATGATGTCAAGGTCCTCCCATCTTCCTTTTTATATCCCTGGCCCTCTCCTGCAACCCTACACACAGTAGGTACGCACTGCACGTTCATTTCTTCGTTGTGATGGGAAGGTGCGAGGCTGACCAAAGTACAGGAGGCCACATTGGCCAACATGCGAGTATGATGGCCACCAAGTAGGCTTTAACAGTTTCCAGTGAGGGCTTGACAGAAGGGCAGGATCAGGGATAAGAAAAGCAACAGACCAGGGGTGGTGTGTTTGTTGGAGGTCCTTTAAAAAAAAAAAAAATCCAAGTTGTACAAACAGTAGAAAAGTTTGGCCTGTCTGCTAAAGTTGAACATGCACACAGTCTGTTCCACTCTTCAGTGCACACGTAACACGAGCGCATGGCCTTGTGTGCCAGGAAGTACATACAGGGATGTCCATAGGATCATTGTTCATGACAGTGAAACCCTGGACAGAACCCAGTCCAGCAGCAGAATTAATTAATAAATTGTGGTATATTCAGACAATAGAGTCCTGTGTAACCATGCAGATAAGTGAACCCCCAATATGTATGAAACCCACAGGTACAATGCTAAAGGGAAGAATCCAGGTGCAGTATAAGATTGTGTAATTCCATTAATATGAAATCCAAGGAAAGGTAGAACTCAACTGTAGTGTTAAGAAATTCAAATGTAGTTGGTAAAAATTATAAGAAAGAGCAAGGTTTTACTTTTACTGTAAAAGTCAGGATAGTGGTATCTGGGGATACGAAGTGTTCTTGTAGACCCCGTGGTGGTAATGGCAATGCTCGCCTTCCACTGATCTCGTTGTCTTGTATTTGTCTTTGTGAACTTTTCTGTGTGTGTGTTGTCCTTCACAAAAGAAAAGTCTAAAAAAGTGAGGGAGTCCGTGAAGACCCCTTTATTTAAACAATGAATGAAGTATATGTAATTAGTGATGGAAATGTTAAAGAGATTTCAATGAAGGTAAAAATGTTTTTACTAGTATGTAAGATTCATCTCCGTTTCTATCTGCACATGAACATCAAATTATTTTACCCATTTTTCCCCTTTAAAATGTGATCTGTGCCCCCCCCCAAAAGGAATATATTATCAAAATATACTAGAGGAATGTATTACCAAAATTGTTTAATAGTCATTATTTGCATTGTGGAACTTATGATAATTTTTAAATCCCTGTTATAAAATTTTTCTCCAGTGAATAGTAGTAGATTTTATTTAATATGAGGTACATAATAGAATTTTTTTTTTTACTTTTAATTAAAACACACCCCTTGTCATTGCGACTATTTTTTAGAAAGTGTTGGTGAGAATGTGAAGAAATGGGAACCCTCGTGCGCTGTTGGTAGGATTGTAAAATGGTCCGACCACTATGGAAAACAGTTTAGAGGCTCCTCAAAAAATTAAAAATAGAACTGCCCTATCCGTGATCTAGCAGTCCCACCTGTGTGGATATATCCAAAAGAGCTGGAATCCGGGGTCTTAAAGAGATCTTTGCACCCTCATGCCTGGCAGCACTATTCATGGAAACCAAAAAGTGGATGGATGGATGGATGGATGGATGGATGGATAGATAGATGAACAGAATGTGGTACATACATGCAGTGGAATATCATTCAGCCTTAAAAAGGAAGGAAATCCTGTCACATGTTACAACATAGATGAACTTTAAGGTCCTCGTGCACATTGAAATAAGCCAGTGCCCAAAATGATTTCATTTATGGGAGATACCTGAAGTAGTCAGATTCGAAGAAATAGAGAATGGTAGTTGCCAAGGGTGAGGGGAAGGGGGAAAAGGGAAGACTTTAAATGGTACCGAGTTCCAGTTTGGCAACACGGAAGGAGTTCTTCAGATCTTTCGCAACAATGTGAATATCTGAAACACTGCTGCATCGTACATTTAAAATTGGACAGGATGGTAAGTTTTATGTTTTTTATGACTCTTATAAAGAAGGGAAAGAAAGACGATCAAGGCAGTATGAGGTAGAGGAGGTTATGCTGATGAATGTGTGGACTTCGGGGTTAACAGAGGTAATGGTTTTAATGCAAATGGGAGGGGGAAATGGATTATAGCCCTGCTTTCTCTCAAATAAAGGCTCAGGCCGCCTCTGAGATATTTTAGCGATGATGCTGTGCAAAGAACCTGAGCCAGGGCTTTGAGATTTGAGTGAGCGCTTTCAGAGAGTTTATACTCTTGAGTTATTCTCTCAGCTCTGGCGATGGATTTGCTAAACGAGTAGTTTTAAGCACACCTTAAATAGTTCAGTCCTTTCAGAAATAAGAATGTAGCTAATTTAAATTCTACAAGTAAGTAAAAATGTTGAGAAAATAAGGTGTTTATAGCTTAGCAACCCATAGGGATTGGGCATCTGTGCTGTTAAGAGTCAATATTTAGTTATGACTACAGATTAATACTAGATGTATAATAACCAAGGAATTGAATTGCAAAGCAGCCTTTGAAAGTAAAGAAACTACAACTTTGAACATGGGAAAAATTAAAACTAGATTTATTTCAATTATAGATTTAGAAGTCTAAAAAGGAAAACTGTATATTTGGAACACAGTATCCTAGAAGATTTATTAATAGAACTTAATACACTCTTGCTGGAGATGTCAAATTCACGTTAGCTTCTCTGTGCACAGGTACAAAGGCCAAAAATTCCCTTGTATCAGTCTGGTGGAGTTTTGCGTTATTTTTAATTTTCAAGTAGCATTTAATCAAATAGATCATAGCTGAAAATTCAGAATGGCCTTCAGGAAGTGACTGTAAAATTTCTTAACCGTTAACAGTTTCTTTAGAGAGTGTGAAATAGAGTTTGCTCTGGAGAGCTTCACAGAAGTTCATCTATTTTAAGAATGATGTATTTAATATAAATGTTTGCATGTTTATTTTCAAAAGCATTTTCTTTATAAGTGACAAGTGACTTTTGGGAGACTGAAATTTAAAAAAGAGTAGTTTAAAACAACTGAAATCTTAGAAGTTAATTTTTACTGACCAGTGAATAAGTTTATGAAGCCCCTTATTTTGACATCAGAGAATTTGTATTTCCAAGCCAGAGTCTACCTCAAAATGATGCTTTTCTAGGCATTACGTTTGTTCTGATAGACATTTTTGTGCTGTGTATGGTTTTTTGATAAAGTTCTCCATAGGCTTGTAAATTATAAACTGCCAGTTTGTAAGAAGTAAAACATTAAAACATCTAGTCCTTTGGGGAGTGATTAGTTTTACTCTCTCTTCTATTTTTTTTTTTTCACTTTATTTATTTTAGAGAGTGAGCAAGCAGGGGAGAGGGGCAGAGAGAGAGAGAGAGATAATCTTAACCAGGCTCCATGCTCAGTGCAGAGCCCGACACAGGGCTCTACCCCCAACCCTGGGATCATGACCTGAGCCGAAACCAAGAGTCAGATGCTCAACCGACTGAGCCACTCAGGCGCGCCTTTACTGTCTCCCTTCTAAAAGATGAAATCACCATTGTTTGTGCATGCGTGACTCCATTCATATCTTTCCCCGGTGTTTCAGGTGCTCCCTCCCTACCCAAACTGCCCCCTTCTCTCAGGATTTGGAAATTGTCACCGCTTCAGCACCGCCTTCCCTCCCGCTTTGTCAGCCCGGCCCTGAGAGCACTTCACACGTTGAATGACCAGCGTGTCCCGCAGCCAGCGCTGTCCCCTAGCCAGGAAGCCCCTCTGGGTCAGGACCACCCTAAACCGCATTCAACCCCCTAGCTCTAGGATACAGTGTCTTTCACTTACATATTTCTTTAGCTCTGGCTGTATAGGCATTTGCTGACAAACTACAATTTCAATATAACTTGCTCCTCGGGTTTCTTACGGTAAGAGAGAAATTCTTTAGTCATAGATGAGGAACATGATAACATGATGCTTTTTTTATCTCTTACGAATGATTCACAATTCTGCTGGGTTTCCATTAGCCTTCTCCTGTGAGTTCTCCTAGTCCAGGCCCTTGCCAGGTGTGGAAAACCACGCAGAGCACACACGAATCTCCGTGGGAGGGTTCCTTGGAAGTCTGTTGTATTTTTCTTCACTTAATGAATATGTGTTTGGTCTCTTATTTGTCCCCTTGTTCTAAAAATAAAGTGTGCTCTAGTGAAAGTTCCAGTTAGTCGGGTTCTAGTTAAATCAAGTCTTTGCCACACTGGAGAAGAGGAAGTTGAGAAATGAATAAAAAAAAAGATGATGACAGACTATTCCAGATGCAGAAAGCTCCTGCTTGGGAATACTGTTGCCATCTACCCTTAGATGAAGTCAGGTTACCTAAGTGGCTTTCCGATACCGTTATGATCTCCTCCTTCCCATTACCCACTCCGTCCCCATCCCTGATTTCCAGAAGTGAAACCGGGAAGAAAATGGGGAAGAATCCTGGGAATGAAGTTTACAAGCACATTTCTGAAACGGAGTCAGGTTTTCTAAGCTGGAACCCTTACCCTGATGTGTCCCAAAGGCTCCTGTTTCCTCTCCGGCAGAGTTGAGTCGTAGGGAAGCCACTTGGCAAACAGCAGGACCATTCGGGCATGCTCCGTGCATGAGAGACGGGAAGGGCCCCGTGAGGCACCTGGAGTCCAGTCCGTTTTAACTTTTCTTCCTGGAATCCTTAAGGTCCTGCTGTTTTTCCACAAACATGTGGGAAGCAGCTTCCTGGCTTAGGAGGACTATCCATCCGTCTCTGTGTATTTGCAGGCCTTGGAGATCCCAGAGTCAAGGCCTGGGGACTGACCAGAGCATTCGTCAACAGGTCCTGAACTTAAGCTGGAGAAGGGTGCACTTCCTGGACTCCAGTGGAAAAGTCCGTTGAGGACGACCAGTCTGCCCTTGTTCCTCACCATTGTCACTGCTCTCTGATCAAGAGGGACATGGACAAAATTGAGCAGAACATTTCTCTTCAGAAATAGGCATTGGGACCTTCTCCCAGGCTGTCTTTCCCCCTTTTCTAACTTTTATTTTTTTATTATTATTTTTTTTAATGTTTATTTATTTTTGAGACGGAGAGAGACAGAGCATGAATGGGGGAGGGTCAGAGAGGGAGACACAGAATCTGAAACAGGCTCCAGGCTCTGAGCTGTCACCACAGAGCCTGACGCGGGGCTCGAACTCATGGATCACAAGATCATGACCTGAGCCGAAGTCGGATGCTTAATTGACTGAGCCACCCAGGCGCGCCCCCCCCCCCCACCTTTTCTAACTTTTAAAGCAGAGGCAGACGCGGCAGAGTTTTGATGGCCCTTCCAGACAGTTCGTTTAACCTGGGCCACGAGGCTGTCAGGACGGGGCCTTGTGTAGTAGCAGCTGCTGCTGAGCTAAACACAAAATCATGGTGAGGTCCACTGCCGAGGCCCTTTCCCAGAGGCAGATAGGCTCAAAAAAACCATATCACAAGATAAAGACTCATTAGTATGGAGCCAGACAGAGGATGCAGACCGAGTTTTGTCTGCTCCTTTGTTTCCAGTGAAATAAGTAACAAAAGTCATTGGACTCAAAACAGAACCATCAACAGAGGAGACCCTTGGGCTTATTTCTGGACCTGTCACTCGCGAGCCCTGATTTCCCTTTCTGGGGAGAGGCCTCTGTGACAAGCTGTCCCCTCCCTCCCACTCTGGTGGCATGGCCACCACCGCTCGGTTCCCAGTCCGGGGCCTGTCACCTGGATCCCTGCCCTCATCTTCTAGCCCCTCTGCTTCTAGGGCCTGCTTCCCCACCCCACCCCTGACTCCAGATGGAACCTCGGGAGTTCGCTCTGATGGTTTGTGTGAAAGAGAGGAGGCAGGAAGCTAGGAGGTCATGTGGGTCTGTTTGTGTACATCGCAGGCTCGGTCTGAATCAGAGCCGGCAATTAGTACGTTGCGTCTTCTGACAACAGGTTACATGGAAGAATTGCTTTTTAGTGATTCTTTTTTCCATTTGCATTTATCTTAGCTCTCTAAGTAATTAAGATTACTTTAAGGGCAGGGACCGTGTTTCATATTTTGAAAAAAATACGTTTATGATACAAAATATCACTCTATAACTTAGTCTCTTCTCCTATCATGTATCTTAAAAGAAGAGCAAAAAAATCTTACCTGTTTCACAACATGTAGGTCAATATTTAAGGGATGAAATTCTGTGTCTGGGCTCAGTACTGAAATAATTCAGAGGGGGGAGGTTTGAGGGCAACGAAACAGGAGTGACCTTGAGTCGGTAACTTGTAGCTGATTGATGGACACGCTGTTGTCTCTGCTTTTGTGTCGTGGGCTCTTGTGCCGGATAAAACATGAGGGGAGTGGTGAGCCTTCGGTGGTCCTGAGTAAGCCTCCAACTTGGGCTCCCCGCCTGCCGCCTTCACACTGCAGCACCGTGTGGCAGCCACCTGTGCCTCCCACAGCGTTGCCACGGCCCTGACCACCGGAACAGCCAGGAAAGCAGCCAAGAGTCAGCCAGGGGTCCTGGGATAGTCACAACAAATGATGCAAAACTCATCAGCCAGATGGCAAAGAAGACCATTATTTTGTATCCACCATTGTGTTAAAATACCATAATTGTTGGGGCGCCTGGGTGGCTCAGTCGGTTAAGCGTCCGACTTCAGCCAGGTCACAATCTCACGGTCTGTGAGTTCGAGCCCCGCGTTGGGCTCTGGGCTGATGGCTCAGAGCCTGGAGCCTGTTTCCGATTCTGTGTCTCCCTCTCTCTCTGCCCCTCCCCCATTCATGCTCTGTCTCTCTGTCCCAAAAATAAATAAATGTTGAAAAAAAAAAACTTTTTTTTAAAATACCATAATTGTTGAAGCATCAGTGGCTATAATTCAAATATAAGTATTAGGGCTCCTTGGTGGCTCAGTTGGTTAAGCGTCCGACTTCAGCTCAGGTCTGCTGTCACCATTCATGGGTTTGGGCCCCATGTGGGGCTCTGTGCTGACATCTCAGAGACTGGAGCCCGCTTTGGATTCTGTGTTCTCCCCCTCTCTCTCTGACCCTCCCTTGCTCGTTCTCTCTCTCTCTCTCTCTCTCTCTCTCTCTCTCAAAATTAAGCATTAAAATTTTTTTAAGTATTAAAACAAAGTAAGGGAGGATGCATGGATGAGTAGGTCACCTTGCAAGAGGGGTTTTAATCAGAAGTTTTATCTCAACCCATCTTCCTTCATCAGAGGTGTTTGTATGTTCACTAGGATGGGGAAACCTTGGAAAGACTATTAGCAATGTCAGTTACTCTTGTAATAAGCCCAGCGTTTTCCCTTAATCTGCTGCTTTTAACGTTTATTTATTTTTGGGACAGAGAGAGACAGAGCATGAACGGGGGAGGGGCAGAGAGAGAGGGAGACACAGAATCGGAAACAGGCTCCAGGCTCTGAGCCATCAGCCCAGGGCCCGACGCGGGGCTCGAACTCACGGACCGTGAGATTGTGACCTGGCTGAAGTCGGACGCTTAACCGACTGCGCCACCCAGGCGCCCCTAATCTGCTGCTTTTAAAAGCAAAGCTCTACAGGCACCTGGGTGGCCCAGTCACTTGTGTCTGACTCTTGGTTTTGGCTCAGATCATTTCATCGTTCTTGGGATCAAACCCCATGTAGGGTTCTGCATTGACAGTGAAGCCTGCTAGGGATTCTCTCTCTCCTTCTCTTTATGTCCCTCCCCTGCTCATGCCCGCTTGCACATACGTGCTCTCCCAAAATAAATAAATAAAGTTTATTTTTTTTTAAAGCAAAGCTCTATTTTTTTATTTATTCTGAGAGAGACAGAGACAGTGTGAGCAGGGGAGGGGTAGAGAGAGAATCCCAGGCAGGCTCCACACCGTCAGCTCAGAGCCCAGTGCAGGGCTTGACCTCATGCACCGTGAGATCATGACCTGAGCTGAAACCAAGAGTTGGACACTTAACTGACTGAGCCAGTCGCCCCAATAACGCTCTAACATTTTAAAAACTCCAGAATTCAGAAGGTCATTGCTGAGCTCATAGTATTTCTCTGGGGAAGTTTATGGTTTTCACCTTGTTTTCCTATTTATCCCAAATTTTGATTTTTAAAAAAGATAAAACATGTCTGTATGCTCTCTTCTAAATATACTCCAAGTATAAAAGAGCATTTTATTATTTGTTTAAAATATAATATGTTGACTATTGCTCTTAGAAAGAGCCTTTAAAACGTTTTTTGAGTATTTTCCCGATAAATTCCAGCCTTATTTTCATGCTTGCAATATGTAACAAATTGAGTTATACATGGTTAGTCCCTGGAAATAAATGGACAGATAAGCAATGTATCTTTCTTTATTTGAATACGTAAATGTAGAATAATTAGAGCCTATGTTGTAAAACACAAGACTCCTTCCTGTTAAGCCACTGTCATGTTTTGGAAATGACTATAGATCTTCAAATGCTTCACCTACAGAGGTTTTACTTCCTTCTGGGGCATTGGTTTAAAAAAAAAAAAAATGAGTAACGTTGGGGACCACAATGGAGAAGGGAGGAGTCCCTCTATTTCCCAGTTTTCCTATGGCCATGACCTTTGTCACAGGGCAGGAGCCCCTCTGTGGCACGACTCGAATAAGGCAGAGCGAGGTTCTGGCCTGGCCCGGCCCCACATGAGTCACTTAAGTACCACAGCCCCGTCTCCAGCATCATCAGCGGTAACGCTCCACAGATGGGGTGCTAAGTGTCAGGGAGGTGATGTGATTTGCCGGAGTTTATTATTTATTAGTGTCAGAGCCAGGTCTAAAATTCAGACATCCCGAATTTCCCCTCCACTATACCAGTCAGAGCTTCGATGGCAGAGATACGCTATTAATCTTAAAAGTTTACGCTTCCTTATCACAGTGCTTATTTCCATTTCAAGTAATCGGTAAGTGTGACCATTGCCAGAGGAGCATTAAGTACCAACTGCCTGCCTCTTACAGCTTGCAGTCTGTGTCACCTAGGAAATCAGAAGGGACAGGAGGCCAAGCGCTGGCCTGGCCCAGCCTCGGCCCCAGCAGTGGCTCTCGGCCCGGCTCCCTTCCTTGATGTTTGCAGGGACACCTTCTCCGCCCGTATTTGCAGCACACGGAGCAAATAGAAACGAGGATGACTCCCACACTCCTTGCCTCACTCTTCCTGACTGCCGTGGCCCAGGTTTGTGGCCCTGCCTGACCCCGTACGTGAGCGGTGTCAGTGAGACCCGGGGCCCCTTCGCCACGTGTCCGCTCACCCTTCTGGGCCGTCCTGGCCTTGGCACTCAGTAACCGCTGCTTTGCCACCTCGGAACGTACCTCTGACCCGCCTGTGGTGCTGTTGCCCGTGGATAAAGTTGTAAAGTGTTCCCTTCATTAAAAAATGATGGGGAGAAAATTGAAGTCACGTGAACTTCTGTCAGTGCAGTTGAGTTTCTGACCTGCCCCGGGACCAGTACAGGACTCCAGTTTAGATGGGGGTAGGCTGATTTTTAAACCTCTGACACACTAAGGGATGAAACAAAACCTGTGCCTTTTTGTACAGGAAAGGGTACACGCGGGATTCATGAATGGCAAAGAATAGACTTTCATAAATGGAAGATCTGATCTTTGTTTCCGCTTACAAGTATTACTATCTTCACCTTCATTAGCTTTCCATGAGTATCTTCTCGGTGCCGTGCGGTCCGAGATCCACAAGTCATATTCGATCTGTGATCAAATCACCTGCCTCTTATCACCCTGTCTCTATCCTGGCTTTGGAAAGCTGAGAGCCTGGAGTATTTTTCTTTCCTGCCGTAATATTGACAATAAAAATGCTCTCTCTCCAGTTGTTCTGGTTAGTCGTGGTGCTAAGATAAAGAAGGACTCCGAGATGTTCTGTGGCTCTCAAGTCTCTCTGAATTGTCGTAAGCGGCCTGCCTGTTTCAGGAAAGCAGGAACCAGGGTGATGGCGGAGGAAGTGGGAACATGACCAGAATGACTTAAAAAATGCTAAAGTCTACTTTGGCCTTGTTCCTCCCTCCCCATCACTCACGCCCTGGCCGGTCTGGGGGGTGGGGACCGGGGTGAGGGGTGGCTGCCTACTTGCCTGTAGCAGGGCCAGCACCGGCACGACCCCTGGCCTGGCACCGGGGCCACTGTTAACCAGAGTCGTCTGCCGCCCGTGGCCGGTTTGTTCATTTTGCGTGTGCCCTCGCAGGGTATTTCTTGGAACCCTGGAAGGAACCCTTTCTTCATTCAGCCTTTCTGTTCTTCAGCTCATCATACCCTGCCTTCCCATTCTCACTGCAGGGACACCTTTGTCCAAGGAGGGGAATTAAAATTATGCACACTTTGGTGGTGGGGGGGGGGGGTTGCTATGCATCTTGGCCCTGAGCTGTTAAGAGGCTAGCTGTGAGCAGGATCCTGCACGCACGATCTGTTTGGAACATCAAACCAAGAAGAGTGTGGATTGGCCAGAGCTCCAGACACTTAGTATTCCGAATCTGTGCCCCATTAACATGGTCATCTTTGCAGATAAACAGCAATAGCACAAAAGCAGTTAAATATTCGTGAAATGATTGCATGCTAGTGAAGCTAGGCAGCTCCTAGCGAAATTTAGACCCACTGGATTGTCTTGAAGCACCATTTTCCACCAGCCTCTCCCATATTTTTTATTGCCAGTCGCCTTCCCTTTGTTCTCAGGCTCCATGCCGTTGGTTCCAAGCCTCTGTGTCTGGGGCCCAGCCTAGCCAGTGCCCCCAAATACTGATTTCTTGTTAGATCTCTGCCACATTTTAGCCCTGAGGATCACTGTTGCTGTAAGGCCTCAGTTTCCCCGTGTTCTGAATGAAGGAGCTGTGCGGACGGTGTCTACATCTTTCCAACTCCAGCACTCAGAGGCGCCTTAGCAGTCCGTCGTCTCAGTCCCCCCCCCCCACCCCAGGTCCTGAGACCCTGTACGCCCACATACTGCTCCTCCTCCCAAACTGAAATTCTCGCCCACATACTGCTCCTCCTCCCAAACTGAAATTCTCGTAGCCTCGGGCACTCTTTCCCTTCGGAATGTTTGGCGCCCAAGAATTTGCATTTGAACAACTGCCTACCCAGGTGGGACTGGTGCTGCTGCTCTGCGGCTCTCATTTCCCCGAACGGGACTTCTGGCGGGGGACACGGGCTGGGTCCCTGTAGTTCGTTGGGAGAACGTTACACACACGTACACACCACCATCATCACTGCCGCCCCTACCAGTCATCTTAATGAACTTCACTGTGTCTCTTACCTCCGTCACCAGCCCTCCCCAGTGCCTGAAGAATCCAGGAAAAATAACATACGATTCAGACTCCGACCCTGTCCACCGTTAGCGCCCCGCCCCCCACCACCTACCCCCATGCTTCTTTGCACCCCCCCCCCCTCCCCAGCCCCTGAACCCACTCTTCCTTCCTGCCCTGCTCGTCCCTGCCTCCGGCGGCCTCCTCGCCTCTTCTCCACGTGTTCTTGCAGCCGGGGTCTCACCGCCTCCATGAAGACTGTCCCACACGTGACAGGCTTAACTGACCTCTCCCTGCTGGAAACTCCTCAGTAGCTCACTTTCCGTATCATTCTTCTTGGTATTTAGCAACGAAGTGCTGTTTCGGTGCTCGGTTTGTGCGTTTATACTTCGTCCCCTTACTAGGTTTCCTGGCCTCCAGAAAAGGAACTCTGCTTTATACTCGCCGTGCCTCACAGGGTTTCCCACGGAAGAGGCTGCTTAGTCGATGAGGATGCAGGGAGGACGAGGGGAGGAAGAAGTGTGGTGGCTCCCGGAGCCACGGCGTCCTTCGTACGACGCAGCACGTGACGGAAATACGGGCTTTGGTTCTTTCACGTGCTGGTGTATCGTTTGAAATCTTTACACCTGAAATTTTCAAAATTCAAACTCTTGAAAGCTTGACCCTTAACCACGTTGTTGAACTATAAAATAAGATGTATCCCATGTTCCCTGGATATTTTGTACAGGCCTTTGGGTTAGTTCTCCTGTGATGATAACATAACAGGTATAAATTCTAAATTATCTGTGATGGTCCAGATTGGAAGGAGAGCTGTCACACCATTCAGTTCTCTCAGCTGTACAGTTGAGTATCGGGTAGGGTAGGTTCCGCCTTTATTTTTCTCTTCTTGGTCCCAGTTCTCAATCACAGCTCTAGCTAGGGTTCTTCTTATTCCCCCTTCCTCCCTGACCTGCCCGACTTCCCACTTTGCTGTCTTCGCTTCTTCCCGTTCAGGTTTCCCTAGAGAAAAGTTAATGAACGGCTTTGATTAGTTCTTTTTTTTAGTAAGATTTTTTTTTTTTAATGTTTGTTGATTTTTGAGAGAGAGAGAGACAGAGAGCATGAGCGGGGGAGGGGCAGAGAGAGAGGGAGACAGAATCCGAAGCAGGCTCCAGGCTCCGAGCTGTCGGCACAGAGCCCGATGCGGGGCTCGAACTCATGGACCTTGAAACCATGACCTGAGCCAAAGTCAGACGCTTAACAGACGGAGCCACCCAGGCGCCCCTTGATTAGTTCTTTCTGAAGCATTCATTGCTTATCTCCTGTCTTGAGGTGTTCAACCAATTGAACATTCACAACTGATAGCCATTTTACAAATGGGAAGGACACACTAAGATGATATCTTACAGTGTGATACATAACACCAAATCAGGTTTTTGGCTCACTTAATAGTATGTTTACTGACTTCAAGGGGATAAAAACACAACTAATTTATCAGTAGCATTTTTTTTTTTAATTTTGGGGAAGTATCAGCTGCTTTCCCAAAGAGAAGCCTGAGTTTGAAGGCATTTGGGGCTGAAGTGATGTTATTAGTATATTAGGTTTATTAGATCAATCCAGTAGCCACTTAATGTGAATTCCAGTTGACTTGGTGTACCTTATGACTATTAAGGATTTCTGTTGTTTTGTTTGTACCTTCTTTTTAAAAGGGTAGGAGAAGGGTGCCTGGGTGGCTCCTTGGTTAAGCATCCGACTTCGGCTCCAGTCACGATCTCACAGTTCATGAGTTCGAGCCCTCATCGGGCTCTGTGCTGACAGCGTGGAGCCTGGAGCCTACTTGAGTTCTGTGTCTCTCCCTCTCTCTCTGCCCCTCCCCTGCTCCTGCTCACACTCTGTCTCTCTCTCTCTCTCTCAAAAGTAAATACACATTTAAAAATTTTATAAAAGGGTAAGAGTATGTGGGAGGGGGGTGTTCAGTCCCTTTTGGTGGTGACATTCCACGATTCCATGAGTTCTTAGCATTAAGGCTCAGGAATGTAATATGGATTTTTCTAACTGACCTAGACCTGTTTTTTTTTTTTAAGCTAGGGGACCCCCCCCCCATCTTCTAGATAGCTTTACCTCACATTTACCTGATTTTGGAACTTCACAGACATAATGGTCCTTGAATGGAATCTAAGACTCAACTTCATACCAAATTCTGCTTTTTGGCACATAGTAGTATTAGGAATCACTTACAGCGCTCTGCTTCTGTTTCCTCTCCTCCAGATTTCCTGATACCCTTTGTTAGTCCTAATGACTGTGCAGAAGCAAACAAATCTCATTTTGTGTTTTTCATTCACTCCCAGCACATGTTGGAATAACCGTGGGGCCAAGACCGTTGACAGGAAGTCACAGGTGTGGCTCACCCACCCAAGGATCACGCTTGGGCCACTGGGCAGTGCGGCCATAAGAAGGACTGAAACTGAACTTTAGGTTCTAAAATGCTTGCCATTAGAACCCTGGCTTTTAAGTAGGGTTTTCTCCGACCGGATTGAGGAAAACATCATTGGTTTAGCAACCACAGGCTTCTCACATAACACTTGGAATAGATTGTTCTTTCCATAAAGCAGAGAGGGAAAATCCTCCTCCCTATAATGGGTGCATGGGAATGTAGATTATCAGAGGCTAGTTTTAACTTCTTGCTAAAGAATAATGAAGGTGTGACTTTTTTAAATGTTTTATTTATTTTTGAGAGAGAGAGAGAGAGCGTGAGGGAGAATGTGAGCAGGGGAGGGGCAGTGACAGAGTGGAACAGAGGATCCAAAACGGGCTCTGTGCTAAGAGCAGACAGCCCGATGCGGGACTCAAACTCACGAACCAGGAGATCATGACTTGAGCCAAAGTCGGACGCTTAACCGGCTGAGCCACCCAAGCACCCCAAAGGCATGACTTTTCTAAGAATGGGTGATGTCCCTTACAGTCTTGGAAAACTAGCACATTTGCTTATAACTTCAATCCTAAGAGTGTTCGAAGAAATTAACTCTTAAGAAATTAGAGATAACTCTTCCAAGGTGTCTCAGGTGGAATTGTCTTTCCAGATAGTTCTTTGACATATCATAGCAAAGTCTGTGTTCTCACCTGACGTGATCGCCCGCACTCCCCCTCACCAGTGGCACACCAATCTGGGCTGAAGTGTGCCAGGGAAGCCTCCTGCCTGCCTTTGTCCCGTGTATTCCACGTGTCATCCACACGTAACTCCCAGCGTGGACCTTTCAGACTCTACGAGGATTCTTGTTTTGCCAGAATTTGTCTAAACATGATTCAGAATCTTTCTCCAGATCTGTATCTCACACTCCCCTAGTTCACATATTAATCTCAAAAAAAGAAAACAGCGTAAAGAAAGGTTATCACTGGTATAGCACTTAGAGCTTAAGTGTTAATTTGAGGGCATCTGGCCATACCATAATCTGGACAAGAGTAAACAGTAAAGGACTGATTAAAAGTAGAATTTGTCTCCATTTACATATTATGCACCAGTCTAGTCCATGACTATAACTGATATACAAAGAGTTCCCCATTTTCCATAATTAGATAGATTCTGAAATATAAAATAGGGCATTAATCGTGTATGTCAACAGTATCCATTATCCACGAGCTGGATTTTTCTACCGGCAAGAATCGGACGCGGCAGAATGGTGGCAGGCAAGGGGTGTGGCGATCTGAGAAGTAAATGAATCTGTTAGCTTTGAAGTATTGCCGCCCAGACCCCAGTGAGTCAGCTCATTGGCTTCTCAAAGTGACACGGGCTTAATCGGGCTCACTTTGCTCCCAATAAATTGAGACACTTATTCCACTAACTCACCTAGTGTGCCATACTCAATCTTCCAAACTCTCCCCCGCCCCCGCTCCCCAACTAAGAACTCTGGGTTTTTCTGCAAACAGCAGTTTGTACACATTTGTTCATTTATTCCTTCCTTCATTTATTCAGCAAACAGCTCTTACAGCCCTGGCAGTATTCTCAGCACTGGGGGACGCATCAGTGGAAAAATAAGAATCTCTGCCCTCCTGGAGCTCGTATTCTACTTAAAATTGCATCTAATGGTAGCATATTTATTTTCTGGGATCTCACTCTCCTGGCCGGCTAGCCGGGCCCTATCCAAACTGAGGAGCCCCTGCAGGGGGATAATTCCTGCCACCACCCACTCGCCCAAAAGCCCGCTCCCAACAAAAGGAGTTCTGCCAGTAAGTGCTCCACTTTGGCCCTCTGTCGCCCACCCTGGAATCAAAACGTCCTCCTCCTCCCAGCCTCCTGAATTGGAATTGATTTGCCTTAGAAACAGGTGCACTGACTCAATAATGCAGGTCAGTCCTCTTGACTAGTTTATACATTTAGCAATCCAGACTGCTGCCTCAAAGCTAATGGCCGTTAAATTACAAATATCAGTCCCCAACCTGCTCTCTCACCAAATGAATGGACTCGTCATCCCGGCCCTCAAGGCCAGCCTCCCTGTCTCCACCCCCCCATCTTCCCAACACCATGGCGGCTGCCCTCAGGGCCCGTGCGCTGGCCCCACGCTGCTTGCCAGGCCCAGGGGTGTGCTCTTGGCTCGTGAGGGTCTCTCCACGTGCAGTGCCGGTTCCCTGTCCCCAGCCCTGTCCCTGCAGGTTAGAACCCATCTGTCGGGGCCTTTCTCCAACTTTTGCAACAACAGGAGAGCCTGTCCATCCATCCTTCTCCTTTGTGCCACTGCACTAGCCCTCAGAGAGGGGGAAATTCAAAACTAAAGATACCTTTCTTTCTGTGATCCCCTTAACCTGGGTCTGTAAGAGAAGAATCTAACTAGGGATATTTGCTCAGGCTTCGCACTCAAGCGAGTTTCAGATTCTGGCCGATGACGTGATGGTAAATTTATGGGGAGCTCATCACCAGGTTGGGTTCAACTTTCTACTCTCTCCATCTATGTTTCCTAAAGTGTTTTGACCACTCATTGGTCACAGAAGCTGTGTCACTTGCACAGGTAACAAGACAAGACATTGTCCTGAGCGAGGGGTGGCTGGTCACCCCGCCCAAGCTGCCAGGACAGGTGCCTACTCACCCATAACCCTCTTCCTGGGTCGTGACTTAACTTCCCAGAGAGTCCCCCCTCCTGGCCAGCCAGACTGCTCCCACCTATGCAATGTATTGTGACTGTCTTCTGAGCCACCCTCATCATGGACTTCTTAATTTCAGCTTTGTATTTCATAATTTCTAACTTTTAAGAAGTAGCCCTTTATAATTTTCTATATTTTGAATTCAGTTTTTCATCGATTTTGCAATTCACACAAGCTAGAACTCCACGTGCAGTGTTGCTGTCATTCATAGACCAGGGCCCGTCTTCTTTTTGTCAGTTAAGTAACAATACTGGTTGATAACGTTTGTAACTCATTCTACTACACATAGAAGAGACTGCAGTCCAGGCTTGTGCAGATGGTAATTTAGCTGAATACAGACGCTTCAAGCGTCTGTTCCTTATTTCTCCTGGAGTTTGCTTTCTGAGCCCATCTAACATCTTCCGACCCCAGTGTTAGCCAGATGGACCAAGAAGGGAACCCTCCTGGGGCACTGTCCTTCCATATTCCATGCTGCCCTCTGTTCTTATCCCTCTCGAATTATACCCCCTGTTAGCGGAACATCCATTATTTCTCTCTCCTTCCTCGACAGCCTCAAGCACAGCACGTTGTATGCAGCTGGTGCTTAACCAGCATTTAACTTAAGGCCCCATCGCTGAAGGTGGCAATGTTGCACAGCCATAGCATATGAGGGTGAGAAGGGGAGGGAAGTTGGATAACCCTTCCCAAATGCACCCCCAGACAAAAACGTTGTCTGTGAATGCCTTTACCTTGCTGTCTTGCAACAGGATCTTGAAACCAGTTTGCTTTTCATGTGCACAGAACCTGCCCACCGCAGACGCTTACGTGTGGCGCTAACGGGAACCCACCTCCTCCCTCCTAACCCCCACCCCCCCCGCCAGCAGTGATGGGTGCCTTGCGACTGACCATCACCTTTCACTCGTCTCTTCAGAGGCTAAATGTGGGCTTTTAAAGAACTCTCTTTAACGTGCTGTGTAGCTATTTGAGTTTAAGCTGTACTAAATTTCTGGAGCCGTGCCAGGTGCTTGCTAGAGTTTCTGGTGCTATCTATATAATCTGTAGGGGGAAGGGGGAAAACTCCATTGAACGTTCGTGGTAATAAAAATTATTGTAGTTGAGCCCTGTGTCTGCTCACTGAACTTCCTGTGGGTTTTCACCAAATCACATGACTGACAGCAGAAAGGCTTTTGGTCTTTAAAGCTTTTGGTCCGCTTGTTATACGCAAGTCTCAATCACCAAATCAGACCTTTGCTTTGTCTCTGGGCTGGGCGTCCGGATGTCCCACTGTGGTGGGTTGATTCACTGGAGCTGATAAAAACATTCCAGCCAAACTTGAGAGTCTAGCATTACCTCTGGCTCCAAAAATCAAAACAACCGGATTGTTGTAAGTAGCTTTGGATTGAGACCAAGCTCCAAGCTTTTTGAGAGACGGGTTTTCTCTCCTTATTGAGCTGAATCGCAGGACAACTGTCTCAGAAAGAACGGGGCAAGAGCCTAGGCCCAAGGTGAGCAGCACCCTGCCCTCTGCTAGCCTGTTCCAGAAGGTTCTTGCCATAACTATCAAGTCAAAGCCCCCGTGTCCCCAGAATGCCTCCTGTGCTCTCCCAGAGTTTTAGCAGTCCTCAGGCACATCCACCCGGCAGCCTCTGGCTAGAGCCCGGCGGGGGGGCCTGAGAAGTCCAAGAGGAGATGCGGTTAGAGAGCGTGCGGACAGACGTCAGAGCTGGGAAGGCCTGGCAGGGCCCAAGAAGCCCGGTCAGAATGAAGACACTCGAGTGAGGAAGTTGGACTTCCCTCAGCCATCACAGGATGGCATTATTGTTCTCCACAGGCTTGAAAAGGAACATAAAGAATGATTTTTTTCTAGGTTGTTGATCTGACATTCAGACTATGACATTTCTTGGACTGAATCCTGACAAAATGTGTCCCCGGTGTCATTAGTGCTAAATAAAACCTTTTGTCTTTCTTTTCCTTAGCTCTCAAGACTTCTAAGACACACTAGAGGAGCACATATTTTTGAGAATGTCTATTTAAATCTCCAACCATGTTGGCTCTCTGTAGCGAGACAGGTAAATTTGAGAGGGGATCAAATTAAATGCAGCTTGCGCACGGCTTGTTATACAGAGGCTGCATTCACATTCAATCAGGTTGACTGAAGAGTGTTTCCAAAACTCTGTTATAATTTCTGTCTATTATTTCACCCCTTTAAAATGTTCCCAGTACACGGCCTTAAAAACAACTCGTTGCAAAAAAAAAAAAAAAAAAAAAAAAAAGGTAGCTCTTTACCTCGTGCTTTCAAATATGTGTAGCCAGTTTTAGGGAACATGCTCTTTTTTTTTTTTTCCCCCTGCTATTATGACTTATCCTCCGTTCTGAACCTTTTAAAAAAAGTGCCGGCGGGGGGGGGCGCCTGGGTGGCGCAGTCGGTTAAGCGTCCGACTTCAGCCAGGTCACGATCTCGCGGTCCGTGAGTTCGAGCCCCGCGTCGGGCTCTGGGCTGATGGCTCGGAGCCTGGAGCCTTTTTCCGATTCTGTGTCTCCCTATTTCTCTGCCCCTCCCCCGTTCATGCTCTGTCTCTCTCTGTCCCAAAAATAAAAAAAAATAAACGTTGAAAAAAAAAATTAAAAAAAAAAATTAAAAAAGTGCCGGGGAAAAGTTCTGAGCAAAGAACCCCCAAAATAGCACCTCACGGCCCACGTGTCCCTTTGAGGAGAGAGGGGCCCGTAGTGTCCGTTCGGGGGCAAGCGTGGGTGCTGTCCACGGTGTTCAGGGTCTGCCGGTAATAGAAGTGCGTTCATGCTGTTCCGTCCGTGCTTGCTCTTCACCTCTCCTGTGTCCAGCGGCACACCCTCGGGCGACGATGACTTAGGCGTCCGGTCCGTGGCCTTCACGAGCCAGCACAGGCAGGGGCTGTGCCCGAACCTCCACCCGCTGAGCCACAAGCTCTGAAGCCACAAGAGCAGCTCGGCCACAGCCTCGTGCTTGTCTTTGTGTTAAGCATTTGGGAGGCTTAGCCTTTAAAGCCCTCTATTGTCAACCCACAGAACAGCCCGGGACCGTTAGATATTTAGCCCGTCCCCAAGACCGCCACCAGCTCATCAGATTTGTCCCAGCCCTGTGAAGGAGACGAGATGGTCGAAATCAAAATCTCACGGTAAACTTTTATGTTGTAAGAGTCTGGGTGAGGATGTGAGATTTGTCCCAGGTCACCCAGCTACTGCGGCTGGACTTTGAGCTCTGAGTTGCCAGGATTCTGCACGTCTTGCTCAGCTAGACTTTTAGTACTGTGCTCATGACGCAGTAGGCTCTCAGTACGTATTTGCCGAATGAAGGAATCAGCGCCTTTCAGGTGCTTTTTCTGGGTACTTCCAAGATTTAATGAGTGGCTCAATGTGAAGCGTTAGAATGGGCCCGCCCCACAACAGGTGATCAGTTATGTTCGCCATAGCCTCAGAATTGATGATGCTTTTACGGAGAACTTCTATAGAAATAACCATTGGTCAGCTTGAAGAAAAACTTCATAATAAAATACATGCCCGGTATTGACAGATAAACTTGACGCCATTTTGTACACTGTCTTCCGTATGTTATTATGTACTATATTTCAGATGTTCTTGCCACTCTGGGTATCCTCCCTTGTTGAGACTCTGTGTACTCCATCTACTCCAGAATGAGATGGGTTGTTGTTTTGACATAAACTCATTGAGCCACAGTGAAAACCAGGCATTTTCAGCTCTGTTTGATCAGGTGGTGGGAAGGATAGTCGCGGGGCCGCCGCATGATCGAAGGACAGGCTTGGACTCATCACTGTTTCTAACTGAAGAGTCATCAGAATCCCCCAAAATCATGAGGGCAGGTGAACCTAGTGCCAGCCACTCAGCGACTCTTGCCTAAGTGTCTTTAATTAAGCTGGAAGGAGTTCTTACAAAAGCATTTGGTTTTCTGGTTTTCTTTCCCATTTTACCCTCAGAGATGCAGAGAGCAGCCTCCCGCAAATGGCCTCACATCCTTTCCTGACTCCTTCGTAGGAAAAACCCCAGTATGTCCCTGGATGGAGAAAAGGTTTCACATCTTTTAGTCCCTTCTGTTTCTAACAACAAGTGCATCGTATTGGTGACCTTGCTACTTAGAAAGGTAGGATGTTGTTATTTCCAGCAGAAAGAGGGAATGTAGGGGCTCTGAGCTTTCCAGACCACCACCCTGTACCCGCCTCTCCCCGGCCCCTCGCTTCTCTCCGGGTCAGTGGGAGAGGTTTTCTCAAGTTTGAGACCATTCTGAGAACTAGGATTTTCATCCTTATTATTAGGGGGTAAATTTCCTCATTCTTTCTTGATTAGGACATCACTGTGGTTTGGTAATTGTCGAAGGACCAGTAGTGTGCCGGGTTCTGTTCCATGCAGCGAAAGAGCACGGAACTACCCCTGAGGGGTTCTGCGGAGCCTCGGAGAGTTGCATTCCGGGACGAAGCACTAGGGTGGCCTCAACCCTGTGTCCGTTTTCACACAGACTTTCCCACCCAGTCAGACCTACACCGCCCCACGGGCCGGGTGACTCAGAACCGGCTTAGCCTCCAGGCCCCACTTGGGCTTCCATTAGTGGGGTTGTCTGGATCAGCTCCGTCAAGACCTCGTGGTGACCACAGCATGCGCTCGGTCGCACAAATGCAGGTTTTTCACGAGAGAGAACGGCACTGTGTTGCAGCCTATAAGACACCTGCTTCCGTGACAGAGACTTATTGCCACCTCCGAGAACTCTGTTCCCTCCTACCTGAGAACCCCGGGCCAGGCCGGAAGCAGCACAGAGCGTGTGAGGAGCTTCAGCAAGGGTGCCAAGGGCCCAGGCCGCCCAGCTGCTGAGCAGTTTCGGTGCACCCAGAGAATGCGGGCCCGGAGTGGGAGAGGCTCAGGGGGACTTCGGGAGCAGACAGCAAGGGGATGGCACACCAGGGGGCCCCGCTGAATGCCAGTCACCTCAGGAAGTGCTGGCATCCATCCACATCCCTTAGCTGACCAGACTTCGTCAGCCAGACTGCCCGGGGGAGCCAGGGTGGGGGGAGGAACTGTCGCCTACGGCGTCACAGTCACCAGCCAGCATTGCCGTCGGCACACTCCGAGACTTCCAGCCTCCACTGATGGTAACGAAGAACTGATTCGCAACGCTCCCGGTCTGAAAAGGCTGGGGTTCTCATTAAACCACAGTAGTTCTGCAAAGGCCTCTAAAGTATGGGGTACGTCGAGCGTGAGGGAGGCTGTAGGGGTAGGTATGCTGGTGCTGGAGTTCGGGCCACTGATAAATCCCATTTGTGTATATTCTGTATTTACATAACGCCTTTGGAGCCGTGGAGTAGAGTTGGTTTTCATTAAAGCTGTAACAGATGGGACCGGGCTCTGTGTGGTATGTTGAAGTAACATCCGTGACCAGGGTGACCCCCTTTCAGGAATTCCTATACACGTTTTCAAGATTTAACTCAGAACTCACCTTGCCAGAAGCATTTCCTGCTTACTCTGCCCTTCTCTCCTCTTGCTGGAACGCCGAGGATCCGGCACTTAGGTGTTGAGTCTCAATTATTGCAAATGCTGCTTTCAAATCCCTACAACTCGGTAGGTGGATGGGTGGGTGCCTGGGTGGTTTTCCTGCCCGCCCCCCCTCCTCCATCTTAGTTTAGGCCTGTTTGCCTCCCCCCCCCGTCAGCAGCCCCTCAGGCTGCTGGAATGAGAACCACTTCCTCTGCCCTGGCACGGGTAGAATTAGAGAACCTAAAGGCCAAATCCTGGTGAGGCGCTACAGGCCCAGTGCTTGCTTACCAGCCGGGTCCCCCTGGCTACGTGCACAGAGTCAGACCTGGGCGATTCCGGAGGCTCAGTGAGGAATCCCCCAGCCTCCCTCCATGAGGCCGCAGCCCTCACCATGGCCCCCAGGAGAAGGCCAAGGCCAAGCTGTTCGGAGCAGCTGCCGCCCCGGAACCGGCCCGGCCTTCCACTGTGGACACGTGCCTGCCCCCGCGGGTCAGGGCTCAGGAGTCGCGAGGGAGAGCGCTCATCTCCAAGGCGACTCAGCCCTGAAAGCAAAGTCCCTCAAGAAGAGCCAGCCCTCAGCCTGTGCGGCAGCTGGTCTCTCCTTGAGCCCTCTGTCAGCCCAGTCTGACTTTTGGCCTCCCGCCTCTCCCCCTGTTCAGGTCCCTGCTCCGCTCGGCAGACTGACATTAGCGGACAGGTACTGACAGGGTGCCGTGTCTTTCCTGTGGGTAATTCGCATCTTCTCAGGAGTCATCCGGAAACTGGCCCGTAAAGCCCCTAGAGCTCTCGGGGCCCGTGACCAGTTAGGGAGGCGGGCTCCCTGCATAGCACAGTACCACTGAGACACTGCCGCTGCTTTTGCACGGAACTGGAACATTATAAAATCGTCTCGTTTTTTGTTGCAGAAATTTCCAGAACTGAAATTCAAGTATGTGGAAGAGGAGCAGCCCGAGGAGTTTTTTATCCCCTATGTCTGGTCTCTGGTCTACAACTCAGCGGTAGGCCTCTATTGGAACCCACAGGACATCCAGCTCTTCACAATGGACTCCGACTGAGGGCAGGACGCCACGTCCCACCCTCGCCTCCCTCCAGCCAAGCAGCCCTTCTAACTATTTTCTTTCTGGGGAACGGAAGTAGACAGATTGCCCGGTGTATCTTCCATCAGAGAGGATCACCCGAGCATGTTTCCCTGTCACACTTGGATTTGGAGAATTGGTGCCCAGTTGGCAATAGATCACTCAGCTTAGATTGTAGTGCAAAAAAAATGGGGAGGGGGGTACCCGACAATAATAAATGCAAAAACCTGCTATTCCACATGCAGTTTTATTTCTAAACCAAAAATCTAGAGCTTTTCCAGGAACCTGATGCCTTAGGCATATAACACTTCACCAGTATATACTGTGGGTTTTCTGTTTTGGGGTTTTGTTTTTTTTTTTTTTCGCATGTTCAAGATTTTTGTTTTGGGGTGTGTGTGTTTGCGTGTGTGGGTGCGTGCACGTGCGTGCTTCTTTCAACATTAAGAAATACCTGAAAAGATGACAAGACGGGAATTGATGAGGACATGAAGTCACATGTGTGAGGGGTTGCCTTTCAGAGGGCCCATGATTTAATAAACACTATGGCCAGGCAGTTGGATAGAAGCCTTTAGATCAGATCCCCTGCGTCTTTCTCAAAGAAAGAAATGGCTCCTTCTCATGAAGTTCAGATTAGCTTTTCTGTGGATTTGGCCTCTGAGCTGTAGCTGAATTAAATTGGAGTCTAGCACAAATTAAGTTAATCTACTCTGTATTAATCATTGGGAAAAGAAAAGTTTCATTTTGAAAGCAATCTTTTTTCTTCAACCAGACTAATAGGAGAAAAGGAGACCAATTTGATTAATACAGTACTCTACATGAGATGAAAAACATGTTTTTCTCTTCATTTCTGACTTTGCTTAAACCCTTTTGGACCCTGAGTTGGAGGAAGAAGCTTCTAGCTGCAGGCACTGAGGGCAGAGTGGGATGGTCCTTGTGAGGCCTGGTCTGAGCCCACGACCACCCTCCCACGGAACGTGGCAGTTCCGTGAGGCGGAAATTTCAGTTCTGGAATGAGGAGCCTCATTTCCATTCTCAGAGACACGAAAAGAATTTGCTTTTCTCCATACAAAGCACACGGTCCCAGATGAGACCAAGCACCCAGTTTCAATCTGCTGCTGCCCAGTCTGTACGAGGAACGAGATTCTCTCCTGTTCCTCTGTTCCCCGGGCTGGAGGCCAGAGTCATTTTGGTCCGTCACGATGTGAGAGGGTCTGAGAGGAGCCATCTCCAGTCACACGAAGCTCTGGAAAGGTCAGAAACACACCACCTCAGTGCACACCTGTGTGGCTTCCACCCGTGAGAAGCTTGGGCTGCTCCCTCCCTTCAGGGGCTTTGCAGCCCACCAGGTCATTTCCTTGTCGTTAGGGCGATGCTGGAGCCGAAGCTCCCTGAGGCTGACTGACTGACGAAGGGCCGTCACTGGTGGCTAGACCCAGGAGGCAGGTGCAGTTTGCCTGTTGTCTCTTCAGGCCTTGCTCCGTTCAGGCCTCTTAACTGTCTCCACAAATGGCAGGAGACCCTCGTGGGTCTCACTTACCATCCCGCGGACAGGGCCTCAGCCCAGCAGATGAGGCACGTTAACAGCTCCTGCTCAGTCCAGCCCAGTGGGAGAGGTGGTTTGAAGGTGGAAGGATCAACCCTCACATTCTGAACGATTATCGTTTTAGGTGGCAACATTTTTCCCCCCACAGGGAAGTGAGACCCAGCTGGAATTTGTTTCCAAAGCATGTTGATTTGCCTCCTTTTCCTTTAAACCAAAACACAGAATTTTAAAAGGGTCCCGGGGAACAAGTGAACCTCTGGTGGGACCGTGGACCTGTCCTTGGAGGCCGAGGGCTGGGCAGTGCCGTGGGGTTGTCACCAGGCTGCAGGACTGTGCGTTCTTGTGGCAGGAGGAAATAGGGCCCCCCCAAAAGTCAGGGAGCCCTTGATTGAGGGGATCCTGCAGTGCCCCCTCCTGAGGGCCGCCTGGCTCACCAAGGTGCCTCCAAAGCCCCATTCTCAGCAGGTTCCTCTCCCCCACCCCCCCTTAATTAACCAAACAGTGGGAGTGCTCACTGGCCTCAAAACCCAGCCGTGGCTACGGCCTCACGCCGTACATGAGCACATGCTCCCAGACACCAGTGCAGCCCTGCCTCAGCTCTGGAAACCCACCAGGAGTCTCTTCCTGATTTTTGTGAAAGATTTACAACGACAATAAATTTAACTGATAACCTTGAGTTAACGCTTGCATTAATTTGCTTAGAAATCTGTTTTCCACAAAGTAAAACTGTGTAGAATGAGGCAGCAGAGGACCGTCGCGTGTTTGGATGAGAGTTAGCCTCTGATTTTACCCAAGATACGGAACTGTTACTACACTGCGTCATAAACCAAGAGTTCTGCCACAATGCTTCTTTTGGAAAGCACGGGACCCTCTCAATATCACCTTCCCTCTCAAGAACTGAAGGCCATGTGCAAAAAAGCTTCAAAATGGTGCCTCTGATTCCCATAGTCACCCATCCAGCCTGGTGCTGGCAGATCTGTGAACAACAGCCTTGTAGTGTTGGCCCCACAGGGCGGCCATCATTCAACTGCAGACAGGAGCAGGGGTGTGAAAGATCTCAAGGACAAAGACCAAGAAAGGAAAGACTGAGAAGGTCCCCGAGGTGAAGCACAGAAAGGACACTGCTCTGGAAGGAAATCACAGGAGCTGGGGAGGAGGAAGGTGGAGAGAGGAAAGAACATAGGACCAGCATCAGTCAGAACACTCGGCAACTTCCTGAAGCTTGCGGAGGTAAAGAGAGAGAAGTTCCGTGGAGTGGGGGATACTTCCACTGAATTTCTGAATCTCTTTAGGCAACATACTGGCCCTTAGGTTCTGGCGAGCCAGGGTTTTGCCTTAGGCATTAAATCTCTCTGTGTAACTGAGTCACTCTGTGCTCCTTTCCAGAGTCATAAAGTAGAATTGTGCTACTTGCTCATAGTTTATAGGCTTGGGTTTGTAAGGTCAATCCTTTGGGTCTCTTAATTCCCTCCCAGGCACTCTGCCTGCAATTTCAGTAGTTGCCACCTGATATTAGGGACTGATCCTTGGGCTTTCTGATGCCAAATTCAGGGCTTCCAGTGTCCTACGTTGCCTTCAGGAGTTAAGGAGATCAGGGTTTCTATTCTCTGATGAAGCTCCAAGTCTCATATGAATATGAAAAGCTGAGGAATGGATTATAGCACCCAATTCATAGCAAATAATACGTGTTTTATCTTTTAAGAACTTTAATACAGCATACAATTTAATTGCACTAGGGTGTGTCCATTGGGGGATATCCCCTATATGGGGACAAAGCAAGGGAGATTCACCAGGACCTGCCCCACCCCCTCCCCTTGGTCAGGTCATATATGGCAACCATGACTCTCCTGACTTTACAAGGCTATTTTTTTTTTGTATTTTTAAATTTTTTTAAATGTTTGTTTATATTTGAGAGACAGCTCAAGCGGGGGAGGGTTAGAGAGAGAGGGAGAGAGAATCCAGAACAGGCTCCAGACTCCGAGCTGTCAGCACAGAGCCCAACACAAGCAGAGAGAGAGGGAGAAAGAAAGAATCCCAAGCAGACTCCACGCTATCAGTGCAGAGCCCGACGCAGGACTGAACCCATGTACCGTGAGATTATGACCTGAGCCAAGATCAGGAGTTGAATGCTTAACTGACTGAGCCATCCAGGTGCCCCTACAAAGGTATTGAAAGTGCCAGCTACTCAGACAACAGCCTCTGGAATTAGCAAAGACACCCCACCCCCACCCTAGAGGAAAAACAGTCCCATATGACTGACCAGGTAATACCTCACCATCCTGTTGGCTCTCACATACTTTCAAGCAAAATTTTAAATTTGTGGCCAGATTTCCAAGTTCTTAGCTGGAGGGTTGGTTTAGATTACCTAGTCCTCCATTCCTATCAGTAGACTGTCCTTCAAGGATACTGTGACCCAGCTTCTAAATCACCTCAGTCCTGGGGCATAAATAACTAAAACAGACAATCCACACCTGGACGCATCATAGTAAAACTGCCGAAAACCAGAGAAAAATAAATGTTAAAGCCACCAGTAGTGGTAGTGGTGGGATTACCTCTCAGCAGAAACAGCAGAAGACAGTGAAATCATGCCTTTAAGGTGCCAAGAGAGAATGACTGCCAACCTAGACGCTTCTAGTTGGCAAAATATCCTACAAGAATGAAGAAGAAGAAACAACACTTTTATACAAACAACTGGAAGAATTCATCAGCACACATATCCTAAAGGAAAATTAAGAGTGTTTTAAGGGCAGAAAAGAAAATGATACCAATTATAAGGACAGTTTCGGGAAGGATTGAAGAGCACTGAAAATGAGAAAAGTACAGGTCAACATAAGTACCGATGATGTAAAACAGTAATGGTGTTGTGGAGTTCCAAATATATATCAAATTAAAATGCATGAAAGCAAAGGTATATAAATGGAGAGGCTTTACATGCAGTTTAAGTGTTCTAAGCCCCCTGCATCATCCAAGAAGAGGGTTAAGAAAAATCCCATTTAATATTACACTTTGATAAATCAAGAATGCATGTCATAAAAAGTATTAGTAAAAGAGTGTGTGACTTTGAAACTAATTGGACAAGATGGAATAACCAATTTAGTGGCAGGTTGAAGAGATACAAAAGGGGATAAGAAAGAAGAAAAACAGTGGAACAAATAGAAAGCAAGTTGCAAGATATGTGTGATAAATCCATTATTACATTAAATGTAAATGGGCCAATGCTCCATTGTTGACAAAGTTGTCAGGCTAGCTTTAAAAATAGCAATCATAGGGGTGCTTGGCTGGCTCGGTTAGTAAAACATGCAACTCTTGATCTCAGGACCTTGAATTCAAACCCCATGTATGACATGGAGTTTACTTTAAAAATAAATTTAGGGGCGCCTGGGTGGCGCAGTCGGTTAAGCGTCCGACTTCAGCCAGGTCACGATCTCGCGGTACGTGAGTTCGAGCCCCGCGTCGGGCTCTGGGCTGATGGCTCAGAGCCTGGAGCCTGTTTCCGATTCTGTGTCTCCCTCTCTCTCTGCCCCTCCCCCATTCATGCTCTGTCTCTCTCTGTCCCAAAAATAAATAAACGTTGAAAAAAAAATTTTTTTTAAATAAATAAATAAATTTAAACAATAAAAATCATATGCTGTTTTACAAGAGACACTTTTTAAAACATAAATTTTGAAATTTTGAAAGAAAAGAATGGAGAAACATAAAACAGTAGCCATAGGAAGCTGGCGTAGATATATTAATATTAAAGTAAACTTTAAGGCAAAAAAAAAAAAGCATTATTAGAAATAAAAAGAGTCAATTCAATTATCAGAAAGAGGTAACAATTCAGCAGAGAGAGAGGGAGAGAGAGAATCCCAAGCAAGCTCCATGCTGTCAGTACAGAGCCCAACTCAGGGCTCAATCTCACAAACCGTGAGATCATGACCTGAGCCAAAATCCAGAATTGGAAGCTTAACTGACTGAGCCACCCAGGTGCACCTAAAATATTTTGAACTGAGTAATAAAATTACTATATATCAAAACCTATGGACAGGGACACCTGGATGGTTCAGTCGGTTAAGGGGCCAATTTCAGCACAGTCATGATCTCATGGTTCGTGAGTTCAAGCCCCACAATGGGCTCTCTGCTGTCAGCACAGAGCCCACTTTGGATCCTCTGTCCTCTCTCTACCCCTCCCCTGCTCCCTCTCTCTGTCAAATATACATTAAAAATACTTTTAAAAAATTGGGGCGCCAGGGTGGCTCAGTTGGTTAAGCATCCAACTTTGGCTCAGGTCATGATCTCGCGGCTCGTGCTGACAGCTCGGAGCCTGGAGCCTGCTTCAATTCTGTGTCTCCCACTCTCTCTGCCCCCACCCTGCTTGTGCTGTCTCTCATAAATAAATAAATGTTAAAAAAAATTTTTTTTAATACTTAAAAAGCATATTAACAAACTTGAGTTGCAACGAGAACTGTGCTTATAAATTTATATCTTTAAATGCATATGTTAGAAAATAAGGCTGAAAAACAATGACCTCAAAATTTAAAAAAAAAAAGTGAAACGCCAAAACAAAAGCCAAAATATAGAACACAAATATGCAATAAGGGAATAAAGGGAATCAAGAAAATTAAAAATTGGCTTTCTAAAAGGACTAAGAGTTTGGTAACTGTAACGAGACTGGTCAAGAAGGAAGGAGAAAGGGTGGGGGGGAGGGAGGGGGGCCAGAGGAATAGTCAGTATCAGAGTGAAGATGAGCAAATTACTTCAAATCATACAGATGTTAAAAATATTTAAGAGGATGTTATGAATAGTAATAATTTTTAAATTTAAATTGAACAATCTTTTTTTAAAAGTAATCTCTATACCTAATGTGGGGCTTGAACCCACAACCCCGAGATCAGGAGTCTCATGCTCCACCAACCGAGCCATGTAGGCACCCCATAGATGGTACAGTCTTGATTGTAGTGAGGTTTCAGGAGTATACACATATGTAAAACTAATCAAACTGTCCACTTTACCCATGTGCTGTTTTCATAATGTCAAATATACATTTTAATTATACAATTAAGACATTTTTAAAGTTTGGGTAAAATGAACAATTTTTTTTAAAGGTGGTTTTTCAAAACTGACATCAGAAAATCTTGAAAATTGGAATCATCCTACATTTGAATCCATAATTTAAAAATCTCACAAGGCAATCTATAGGCCCAGATAGGATTGCCTGTGAATTTTCTAGAGAAAAATAATGCCAATCTTACACAGACTCTTCTAGGTGATAGAAAACCTTCCAACTCCATCTTAAGAGACCAGTATATCCTTATATATCAAAAATTTGACAAGAACAGTATAGAAAATGAAAATTGCATGCCAGTTTCTCTCATCATTGTAGATGCAAAAGGTCTAAACAAAATGTTAGCAAACAGAAACCAGCAAGGGATAAAAAGCAATGTGTAAAAATACATCATGATTAAATTGGATTATCATTAAAAAATCAGAGCCATTCACATTAATAGAATGAAGGGGGAGAAGTCAATGATAACAGATGCGGACAACACTTTTTATGAAATTCAACAATCATTGGGTGATATAAATGTTAATAAACTAGAAAGATAAGGGAATGTCAGTCTGATAAAGATATCCACAAAAAACGTAGAGTGAATACATCCTACTTAAAATATCAAAAACTTTCCTCCTAAGATTGGGAGCAAGAAAAAGAGGTCCCTGCACATATCTTCTATTCAAAATGATACTGGGTGACAATAGGCAGGGCATAGTATTTAGGGGGAGTATTCAGGGATTCCTGAAACCACTTTGAAATGCATCACTCACACACACACACACACACACACACCACCACCACCAATAACAAAACAGAAAAAGGATGGATGGATGGATGGATGGATGCTAGAATAAGTTTGGTAAACTTGGGAAAATCCAGAATGGTAGAATCTAGATAGTGTGTGGGTGTCCACTGTAAAATTCTTTCAGCTTCATTGTATGTTGGCGAAAAACAGTACCTAAGGTCTCAACCCAGTGCGACAATGTTTTTAAAAAAGGGGTGGGGGATGGGGGTGCCTGGGTGGCTCAGTTGGTTAAGCGTCCGGCTTTGGCTCAGGTCGTGATCTCATGGCTCATGATTTGAGCCCCGCATCAAGCTCTGTGCTAACCGCTCAGAGCATGAAACCTGCTGTGGATTCTGTGTCTCCCTCTCTCTCTGCCCCTCCCCTGCTTGCACTCTGTCTGTCTCTCAAAAATGAATAAACATTAGAAATATATATATATATATGTGTGTGTGTGTGTGTGTGTGTGTGTGTGTGTGTGTGTGTGTATATTTTTTTATTTTTTATTTTTGGGACAGAGAGAGACAGAACATGAACAGGCGAGGGGCAGAGAGAGAGGGAGACACAGAATTGGAAACAGGCTCCAGGCTCTGAGCCATCAGCCCAGAGCCCGACGCGGGGCTCGAACTCACGGACCGCGAGATCGTGACCCGGCCGAAGTCGGACGCTTAACCGACTGCGCCACCCAGGCGCCCCTAATATATATAAAAGATTGGATTGGGTGGGAAGAAAATAAACTGTTATTATTTGCAGAAGACATGATTAAGTATGTAGATAATCTAAAAGAATCCACCAATGAACTAGTAGAATTAGCAAGGTTTCTGGATACCAGATCGTGTAACAAAAATCACTTGCATTTCCAGATGCCAACAACAAACGGTTAATGTACCATCTCCAATAGCATTCGGAAAATCCATTAGAAAAAAAATTAAAGTTAAACAACAAAAATCCATTAGGCACTCAGAGACCAATCTAAAAAAGGGGGGGGGAATGAAATTAAAAATCTAAGCGGAGGGTATTAATTTCGTGGATTGGAAGGCTGAACAGTGTTATTGCAGCTGCGACATAGGTGATACAGGTGAAGGAGCATTCCGCCTAATTCCTCCCTTTACCCATCCAACACCCACAGAATCTTTTTCCCCACACAAAGAGCACCACCCACCCTCCCCAAAGAAGATACGCCCAAAGCCCCATCCTGTTCCTGCGCTCGGCCTGACACCTGACCGTGGGCTTCCTTCTGAAGCACGGGAGGAACCAATTGGGCCTCGTATTTTCCCACTGCGTTCAAATGAGGGACTCTGCTTTCTCAGCCGCCGCAGGTGGATTCTCGCCATCGGCCACCCAGCCACCTCCCCAAAGTCAGTGGCACGTTTCGCATCATGTGATTTGCAGCAATCCTATGTGTAACCTGCTTGAGCTAATGTGGGAAGAAAAGGACTTGTTTCTGGGTATGAGGTAGCCACCAAGTTCTGGGGTGCACCGTGGGAACTAAGCTTCGGTACTGTACGACCAGGAGACATGCCCCACCTAGCACCCTTGCACACAGCTAGAGACCAGTCACTAACTTTGCCCACGGCTGCCCCAGAGGAAGCCAGCGCCACCACCTTGCCCTCCTGCCCATGCACCTGCCACCCCCCTCCATGCTCACTCCCACCCATCAGTCCATTGATTGGCTCTGCCTCGGGAAAGCCAGCTGCACGCGCAACCCCAGCCGCAGGGGAACCGAGACAGCGAAGCCTGTAGCTTTCCACGTGGGCTGGAGTGCCCTGCATGAGCCAAACCGTGGCTTCTGTCATCTTACCCCATGCTATTGTTTGAGTCTTAAGTGAGATAATACTTAGAAAATTAATATAAATGCAAAGCATGGAGAATGTAAATTCTCTAAAGACAGGGATTTAGGTCTGATTTCTGTGTGTCTGCATCCCACACCTAAACCAGTACCTGTCCTGAAGAAATATTTGTTGAATAATGCCAGCATTTAGCACAGTTTCTAAAACATGGTAAGCACTAATAAATAATAGCTAGTATTAGTTCAACATGATAGGAAGTCCCAGAGAAAGCTAATGCAGCAACCCAACCCATCTTAAGGACACCAACTCTGCCTATCTGTAGCTCTGGCACCCTCTGGCTGGCTCCCCTCATAGTCACAAAGGAGCTGCCCAGTTCCTGATGTTGCATCAAGGCATGATCTCCTCTAGGGCACAGCTTGGGAGTGGGGCTCCTCTCCCAGAAGTCCCCTAACATTTCCATGCCCAGGCCTGCTTCCCATACCCATTCCTAAACCATCGTTGGCAAGGAGAGAGATCCACCATCAGAGAAAACTAATCAGGCTTTGGAGCCAGGTTGGACCAGCTGTGTGCAGAGTGAATAAATATAGCCTCCTTTAGGAAGTAGGAAGTGGGAGGCAGGATAGACAAGTAACAGACACTGTAAGCCACGAACAGGGCGGTGGGGAAGGCCGGAGCCAGGTTTGTCCCGAGAACCCCCGGCCAGGGCTCCTGAGTCCCAGCTCTCTGACCCTACAGACGGATGAGGCTGCTCGAGGGCCCAGGGACCATGCCCAGGACAAGGGCCTGTGGAAGAACAGGAGGTGTGCCGGCTGGATGCGCCCACGGCATCCACAGCCCCATCCTCCTCGGGGTTCCCACACGCAAGCTGCATGAACGAATGGCGGCTTCCCCAACTCCCAGAGTCCGCTTAATAGGAAACAGGACTTGGTGGGGAACAAACAATGTATGACAACCCCAGCCCTCAAACTGGAAACATCTGTCCTTGCCGCGGCACCCCCTCCCCAGCCCAGCCCAGCCCGGCTCCCGAGGGGGCCCGCCGGGCCTGGCTGGGGAACTCAAGAACCTTCTAGGGAATAAATAACATAAAGGAGCCCGGAGCCTGGGAGGGTCTCCAGGCTCCCAGCTTGGCCCCCAGAGCCTCACGGGCTCCTAGCTTCATCCTGCTGGCCTCGGCACTGCGCCCACCCCAGGCCATGGGGGGAATCTAGGGCTGATGGTCCCACAGGAGCCCTGGGCTACACTTGGCTTTGTTTCCATGGGGGGCCAGGGCCTCACAGGGAGATGCCCCTCGGATGGCCGAAGCTTCAGTCCCCAGGGCCGTCCCTTACCCATCGCCTTGTCTCTGCCCCCACTCTCTGCCCAGACTATCCTTCCCCTCCTTGTCTCCCTGCCAGGTCCTGTCCCCCTTCGAGGCCAGGCTCAGAAGTAGTTTGGGCCAGGCAGCCCGGCCCCAGCTGGTTAGATGACACGGGTCTCCCCTGGTGCCCCTAGAGTCGCTGTCGGGGCCATGCTAGCATCCGTACGGCCCCGGTGAACACGGGGCAGCAGAAGGGATTCATAGTACCTGGGACCAAGGGTGCCCGGCAGGGACTGGGGCACGCGGGTTCCACAGGCAGAGGCTGACACCCACACACACAGCTCCCACGAGGGCCGCTGTTTCTGAGGCAGAGATCAGTGCCGTCCCCTGGCTGTTCTAGAGAGAATCCGGCCTCACAGAGGCCCGCCTGGCTACCTAGTGTGCATCCCTGCAGCATGGGCCCGTCTCCAGATCTCCCCGGCCTCGGTCCCCGGTCTGGATTGGGATGGGATGACAAGCCCCTGGGGAGCAGGGTGGCAGGAACATCGTCTGCAACCTCTGCTGCCCCACAGAGAGTGGGGAGAACTGGCCTCGGGAGGGGGCCGCCGGGGAGGGGGTTGCTGGCGAGGGCCATTGGGCAAGGGAGAAGCCTGGAGAAGCCTGGGCCTGGAGAAGCCTGGGGGGCTGCTCTCCACTGGGAAAGGTGTTTCTTTGCCAAAGCCAGCCAACCAGCAGTGCTCCTGAGTACCGGGGGGTGGAGGACAGCCTGGAAGGAGAGTCCCACCCAGGGACATTTCCACCCAGCCCCTGGCTGCCCCCAACCCTGTCCCCCCGCTAGGCCCCTCCCAGGCCTGGACCAAGGACCACGCGCACCCCCGGGCCGCAGGCCGGTGCAAGCCCCCAGCCGGAACAGGTGCTGGCAGAGCAAGGGGTGACCAGGTGGGTGCAAACGTCTTTAGACCAGCCCAACCCCCCCGCCAGAGAGCGGGAAGCCCAGACTCAGCCTCCCCCCTCGTCCAGAGGCCAGGAGACCAGATGTCAGCTGAGGCGGCCATTCCAAAACGCACACATCTTCAAAGCAGGGCTATTTTCCACGTCCTTTGGGCAATTTTTAAACAAGTTTGTAAAACTGGAATTTTAATAGGTGACATATTGGCGTGTACGTGTGCGTGTACGTGTGCGTGCGCACGCGTGTCTGGGCCCCTTTGGCGGCTATTGCCGCCACAGCGTCCTGGGAGATGGGTGGGGTGGGGGGAGTTTCCTAAAGGGCCACCCGGTTCACTTCCAGGTTCACGGTGTGTTGCAAAAGAGCTGAGCCTTTAAGAATTGGGGGGAGGGGGGCAGTGCTTCAGAGCAAGCTAAGAAAGGGCACCGCAGCCCCGGAGGCCTCCCCACCTAGGGTGGGGGAGGGGAGCACAGCCTGATGGGAAATCACGGCCATGCAGCCCCCAACACTTCCGTGTGCCCCTTCTCCTGTCTCAGCGTTGAACCCAGACGTATCATTGGTCCGCTCGGGCTTCCGTAATAAATACCACAGACAAGGGGGGCTTAAACCACAGACGTTTAGGTTTCTCACGGTTCTGGACGTGCGAGATCAAGGTGTTCACAGGTCTGGCTTCTCCTGAGGCCTCTCTCCTTGGCTTGCAAACGGCCGCCTTCTTGCCCTGTCCTCGCACAGTCTTCCCCGTGTGCTCATGTTAATGTCCTAAGCTCTTCTTACAAGGACACCAATCATATTGGCTTGGGGCCCACCCTCATTTTACCCCAGTTACCCCTTCAAAGACCCTATCTCCAAATACAGTGGACCCTGGAACAGCACAGTTTTGGGCCTCCCGGGTTTATACACTGATTTTTGCAGTGTGCTACTATAAATGTATTTCCTCTTCCTCATGATTTCCTTAACATTTTCTTCCCTCCAGCTTATTCCATTGTTAGAATACAGTATATAATACATATATAAGGGCATCTGGGTGGCTCGGTGGGTTCAGCATCCGACTCTTGACTTCTGCTTAGTCATGATCTCACAGTATGTGGGTTCAGTCCTGCGTCGGGCTCTGCCCTGACAGCATGGAATCTGCTTGGGATTCTCTCTCTCCCTCCGTCTCTGACCCTCCCCTCCTCATGAGCCCATGCTCTCTCTCACTCTCTCAAAATAAACATTTGAATACAGTAAAGATATATATAACATACAAACTATGTATTAGTCAATTTATGTTATCAGCAAGGCTTCTAGTCAACAGTAGGCTATAAAGTAGTTAAGTCTTGACGGAGTCCAAAGTTACAGGCAGATCTGTAACTGCATGGGGGTCAGTGCTCTTAACCCCTGCATTGTTCAAGGGTCAGCATAGTCACAGTCTGGGGCGCTGGGGGTTAGGGCCTTCACATACAGATTTTGGAGAGACAGAACTCAGCCTGGAACACCAGATATCGTCTGTGAGTTTGCTCCGGCATGGTCCCACTTCAACCCTTCCATTTTTTTTTTTTTTAATGTTTATTTGTTTTTGAGACAGAGAGAGACAGAGCATGAACGGGGGAGGGGCAGAGAGAGAGGGAGACACAGAATCAGAAACAGGCTCCAGGCTCTGAGCTGTCAGCGCAGAGCCCGACGCGGGGCTCGAACTCACGGACCGTGAGATCGTGACCTGAGCCGAAGTCGGCCGCTTAACCGACCGAGCCACCCAGGCGCCTCTCATCCCTTCCATTTTTAACTCCAACTCCTTGCTTCCCTCCTCCGCTGGGCATCCCAGGCAATGCCCCCGCTCCCGCCCACACGCACACACACGCTTGCACCAACACTCACATGGACACGCTCCCACCCGGGACAGAGCCCTACCATGCTCCAGCTCTGGCCTGAGAAGCTGGACCCCTCTTTCCCTGGAATCACCCTCAGACACAGCACCAGCCACAGTGGCCTCCTTGCTACCTCCCCGGGCTGCCAACGCCACTCCCCACGTCAGGTCCCCTGCCGGGTCTGTTCTCTCCCCCTGGTCCTCGGACGGCCACCTCCCCCCTGGCCCTCAGCCTCTAAGGGGTGCACAGTCCCTGCCTGAAGAGGTCCCCCCAACCGGACCCTCCTGTTAGTTCCTCATCCACCTTATTTCCTTAACACCCTCGTTCTATCCCTTGTGTATGTTCCTCGTTAATTTGGTGACTGCGGACTGTCTGCCCATCCAATGGGGTGCTCTGTGGGGGCAGCACCAGATCCCAGGGACGTGCTCGAGGACATTTCCACCCTCTGCTGCGGAATGGCTAACAGCCGCTGTCCACACACTCAGAGTCAGAGCTAATGCAGGTGAGGGGTGGGGAGAGTAACAGGGAACTGGGGCTCTGTGTTTACATTTTAGGGGAAGGAGGGGCGCCTGGGTGGCGCAGTCGGTTGGGCGTCCGACTTCAGCCAGGTCACGATCTCGCGGTCCGTGAGTTCGAGCCCCGCGTCAGGCTCTGGGCTGATGGCTCGGAGCCTGGAGCCTGTTTCCGATTCTGTGTCTCCCTCTCTCTCTCTGCCCCTCCCCCGTTCATGCTCTGTCTCTCTCTGTCCCAAAAATAAAATAAAAAACATTTTAGGGGAAGGAGCTGGGGAAAGGGCGAGACTGTAGTCTCAGGTGAGGTCGAGGGGAATGGCTGGCGTGAGACCTTTCAAGGGGCCCAAGGAAGTCACCACACGCAAGGTCACATTCTAGCTGTGCCTCAGAGTCTGGGTGGGGGACCCCGTGAGGAAGGGCCCTGCCAGCACAAAAGCAAGAGACAAGTCCTGGGAAGGGAAAGCAGCTTCTGGGCCAAAGGAGGGCCGCGGCCCCAGGCCTGGCCCCGGTCGGTCCCAGTCATGGGGGTGATGGTAATTTTGACTCTGGGATCATGGAGCAGGGCAAGGAAAGCCGTTTCAGAAGAAGGGCGATTCAGTTCTTCCATTCTAAACCTATTCCTCCAGTGGAGCCCATGCCACAATCGCACCTTTACCATGCTGCTGCCATCTTTAAACAGGGCAGAGTGCACGTAAGGACACTGATGTGAAGTCACTTTCCAGATGCCATGTGAATGAAGCGCGCGCGCGTGCGTGCGTGTGTGTGTGTGTGTATGTGTGTGTGTGAAAAAGAGAGAGGATGGAGCCATCACCTCGCACTTGCCTACCATCACGTCAAAGTCTATGTGGGGGGCGCCCTCTGGAGTTAAGCAGTGCACGACCCATGCAAACTTCCTTGCCTGCCCTGCCCTGAGTCTCCCCGCTAGGGAAAGCCCTAGAGGCCCAGGCCCTGCTCCCCACCCTCTGCCTTCCCGGCTGCTCCCTAGACTCCCCAGCCTGCAGGATGAGTCAGGTAGGAGCTTGTGGCTTTCAACTCCCTGGTCTCCCAAACCACCCAAATTCCCCTCTGGGCCCCTCATGGCTTCCCCACTTGGTCTCCCTGACTAAGCCGGGGAAGGCTGCTCCCCTGGCCAGGTGGGGAAAGCAGTGCCCTCTGGTCCTGTTACGTACCTCCTGTAGACACAACAGGGATAGTAGGGTGGCAGGGCGTGTGACCTTGGCTCTGAGACTTTGGCAAGGCCCCACCCCTCTTACCTGAGTCATGGAATTCTCCAGAGGTGGGCAGGGCTGCTGCCTGGAGCCAGAAGAGGTGAGGTCATGGGTCGCGTCCACCACAGTCCCCGCCCCTCCCTGTGCTGGGGCAGCTGAGCTCATGTTTCCGGGAGCTTACTCGCCTTGACCCGGAGCCTGGAGCAGGTGGGAGGGGCCCCGTAGATACCGTGTCTCCTGCTGGGCTTCATGTCCCTTTCATCTTTCTGTCCCTTCCACTCGAAAGAGAAGCCAGGAGCCTGGAGGGACGCCCCGGGAGGGGCTGGGGAGGAAGTAGCCAGAGGGGGACTCTGTGCGTCAGGACAGAGACGGGGAAGGTCAAGGGCTGTCTTCCCCCCACCCCGGGGAGTGTCTTGGGGAAACCCTGGGGTGGGGTGGAAGGAAGTCAGGATCTGACTGGTGGTGGCCCTGGACTGGTACAGGGGATAAATCCACCCTTGAGGGATCTGAGCAGAGGCGTGTTTGGGTGCAGGTGAGGGCGTGTGGCCTGTCCCCAGGGTTGCGGGGGCCCTCGTGAAGGCAGGTACAGCTGGGAACTGACAGCCACCAGGGCTCCACCAAGAACAGAGAGCAGGGATGGGCTGAGCTCCGCTCACCGTCTCTGTAGGAGTCCGGTATCTTCCCCCAGTGCTGACACAGACCGGCGGGCTCCAGTTTCCAGATGGGCAAGCCAAGGCTTCGAGAGGGTCACGGGGGGGCCACAGGGGCTTGATCCAGCCCCCCCCCCAACCCCAGAGCTGTGCCCCTTCTTTCAGAAATGGTGGGACTCGGCCCCACGTGGCTGGACCAGTTCAGGAGCAGCCGACAGTGAGGGCGGTGGGCTGTTGGGGGTGAGCAGAGACGATGGAGGGACTGTTTTCAGACCTGGGAGTGGGGAAGGAGCATCCACACACATGTGGAGAAACTACTGGAAGGTGTGGAGTAGGGACAGGCCAGGATCAGGGCTTCCGAAGCCATCTCCCCAGAGGCAGGAAGGATGACCCCAAACCAGCGAGGCCCTCAGGTATTCAGAGGATTCGGAAGCAGAGCTACCCAGGACCTAGGGTGGGGTGGATGAGGTGTCATCCTGGGGGCCTGCGCGTTGTCAGACTTCAAGCCAAACCCCCAGAGACGCTGTGTTTGGAGCTGGGACAACCTATGGCTGTAGATGAGGGCAGAGGAGGCACAGGGTGCGAGGGGAGGCTTTCCGGTGATCCTCGGTGAGGTCCCAACCCTGATGGCTGGTCTGGTGGGGGGGTGGGGGGTGGGGAGGATGCTCGAGGGGCTGGGGGTGAAGATTTAGAGCCAGAGAGCGGTTTCGGGGGCCCTGCCAGCCTCCTGTCTGACGTGCCTCCTCATATGGGGGGCACAGCGTGTTGGTCCCGCCCTCGTGCTGCCTGGGGACCAGCTCTGTCACCCCTAGCAATTACAGGAAGGGCACAGTGGTTGGTTTGGGGACTCCTGGGGACAACTGTCTTTACTCACTCTCAAGCTCACTCCCAAGCTACACACCCACATACACACTCTCTCTGTCTCTCATACACGTCACACGTGTTCACACGCACACACACACACACACACACCTGCAGCCAAGATGTAGGCTCATGTCATAGGGCCCGGGGACGTCCCCAGGAGGCTGAGTCGGGGGAACCCTGCCCTGGTGAACTCAAGGGAAGTTCATACTTTGCAGATGTGGCCCTGAGAGGGAAGGGCTTGTCCAAGGTCACCCAGCCTGTCAGGGCCCACGATGGCTAAGCAGCAGACGCCTCCAGCCTCTGCCCGGGACTCCCAGCTCGCTTCCCCTGCTGTGCCCTGGGCGTCTGCTCCCCTGCAGGCCGGTGCCTGATGCCCGTGCAGTACCGTGTGCCCTGCAGTGGTCCCTTCCCAAGGACCCCACCCCAGGGGCCGGCTTCTCCAATTCGCACCCAGAGCACCAGCTCCTTGGCAGGTAGGGTTTCCTTCCCACTTAGCCCCCACTTACCATGGCCAGAGCTGTGCCCCATCCCTATGACCTGAAGAGTAAAGAGAAGAATCAGATGATGGGGCCACAAAAGCGGCCATGCCAGCTTCCCCTCAGCTAGGCCAGGACGCGCAGGGGCGAGGGAGGGAGCTGGCGGAGTCCTGGGACACAGCAAGCACGTACTGAGGGAGCAGTTTCCTGCTCTGTCATTTCCAGGTCTGTGACTTTGGGCAAGGACGTGCCCTCCCTAGATCTCACTCTCCCGTCCGTGACACGGCATCCACCTCAGAAGGCTTCTGTGGGGGAGCGGGGAGCAGGGGGTAATTGTGATAACGTGTGTAGAGCACAGCGGGGGCTCAGCAGATCGAAATCATTCCTCCGGGGTCCAGGCAGCACCAGCCAGCCCGAAGAGGCAGCCGGCTGAGCTCAGTGGGGAAGCGAGGATGGGCCAGGTCAGGGTCCCAAGGAGGGAGAGGCCTCACTGCCCGAGAGCCAGCCCGGTCAGCAGGTACCCCGGGACCTGAGCTGCTGATCAGTGCAGGGTGTGAGGGGCGGGGTCTGCCTGGGGCTCAGAGGCCCAGAGAGAGGCCAGGGAGACGGGGGACTTCCCGGGGGCTACCAGCTCCCGACTGCAAAGCCACCCAGAGCTGCGTGGATGGTGGCCCTGGACATGAAGGGGGAATGCCTGCCCCTCCTTCAAAGCCCCAGATCAACGCCCCTCAGGGCTTCAGCTCAGTGGCTCCCACTAGCCCAGTGCACAACCCACCCACCCTGTCCCCTCTCTGGGCTCCCTGAGGATGAGGGCAAAGCCTTGGCCTTAGTTTCCTCCATGACGCACAGCAGTGGCTTCACCCCGAGAGGCCGCCCTGGATGTGTCTGAAGATGGGGACCGACGTGTGGGCGGGGGAAGGTGGAGACCAGATGCACCCGGATTCGTACCAGGAGTGGATAGGCCGATCGGGGCCTTTGTGTTCTCACTGCCCTGATTTCTGTGGGTTTGGTGAAGGGGGAGGAGGGAGGCTTCTGGTTCCAGAAACCCACTGGCCCTCAGGGCAGCATCTTCAGGCGAACCCTCTCCCTCCTGGGCCTCAGTTTCCTCCTCCTGCGAGTCCATACCCGCCTGGTGCACCCGAGGCCGTTCCCGTGAGCACTGAGGTCATGACTGGGAAGCTGTGAGGTTCCTCCAGGAAGACGCGCCATAAATACCTCTTTGGTCTCATTATCTTCATTAGGGCCCGGGAGCCCAGGCGTGACAGCTGAGTGGGCGGGGAGCATGAGTCGCCCCAGAAGAATGGGGCCTCTGCTGGGGACCAGGCAAGCGGGAGAACGGGGTTTCAGCTTGTGTCCAATCACAGGGAAAGAGGAGGAGGGCCCTGTCCTGGCCCAGAACCTCAGAGCCGGGATGTTTTCTGTTTGGGTAGGTGGGGCCTCCCATCCTGAGAGCTGAGTAGGGATCTGAGGACCCAGAGTGCTCCCCTCGGCGGGGGGGGTGTGGGGGCTGGAGAGGAGGCAAAGGATGAGGCAAGGAGCACTGAGTTTTGGCCAACAAACCCAAGCAGGAGGTGGTTCTCTTGCCGTTTCTTGAACATTCTTATCATACTGTATCTGAAAACCTCTTACGATAAAAACACTCAACGAACAAGAAAATAGAGGGGAACTTCCTCAACCTGACAAAAGATTCCTATGGAAAGCCCACAATGGACAGCTTGCTTTCTGGTGAAAGATTGAAGGCTCTCCCACTAAGATCAGGAACAAGACAGGGATCTCGGCCGCCACGACTTCCTTTCTTGTGCTGGAGGCTCCAGCCAGGGTGACCAGGCAAGAAGAGACGTGGAAGGAAGGCACACAACCGCCTCTGTCTGCAGAAGACAGGATCTCGTACGTAGAAAATCCTGGGGCGCCTGGGTGGCTCAGCCAGTTGAGTGTCCGGCTTCAGCTCAGGTCGTGATCTCATGGTTCGTGGGTTCGAGTCCCACATTGCACTGTCAGTGCAGAGCCTGCTTGGGATTCTCTCTGTCTCCCTCTCTGTGTGCCCCTCCCCCACTCATGCATGTGCTCTCTCCCTCTCTCTCTCAAAAATAAATATTTTAAAAAATGCTTATATTTAAAAAAAAGAGAAAGGAAATCCTGAAGAATCCACTAAAAAGCTATTCGAACTGGTAAACAATTCAGCACATTTGCAGGGTACAAAATCAATACCCCCAAATCCACTTTGTTTCTGTATACTGGCAACGAGCAATCCAAAATGAAATTAAGAAAACAATAGCATCAAAAAGAATAGAAGACTCAGAAGTAAATTTAAGAGAACAAATGTTAGGTCTTACACTCTGAAAACTACAAAATATTGTTCAAAGAAATTTTAAAAGATGGGAATAAATGCAGAGACATCCCAGGGGCATTTGGGTGGCTCAGTTGGTTGAGCGTCCAACTCTTGGTTTCGGTATAGGTCGTGATCCCAGGGTTGTGGGATCAAGCCCTGCATCAGGCTCTGTGCTCAGCATGGAGTCGGCTTTGGATTTTTTCTCTCTCTCCCTCTGCCCTCTCCCCCGCTCAAGCTTTCTCTCTCTCTCTAAAATAAAAAAAAAGAAAAGAAAAGACATCTCATGCTCATGGATTGAAAGGCTTGGGGTGCCTGGCTGGCTCAGTCAGTAGAGTGAGTGACTCTTGATCTCAGGGTTATAAGTTTGAGCCCCACGTTGGGTGTAGAGATTACTTAAAAATAAAAAATTTTTTAAAAAAGAAAAGCTTAATATTGTTAAGATGACAGTCGTCCCCAAATTGACCTAGAGAATCAGTGTAATCCCTATGTCTTAAGTCTCTGAAATGTCTATTTCTGTGAATCAGGGATGGGACCTTCTAGTAGGGGTCTTACCTTAGTCATTCCCTCAGGACCGTCCACAGCTGACCCCAGAGGACTGCCCACTTTAAGGCAAAAAGTTAGTTGTAGAAAGAAAGCCCAGACTTAAGCCAGATAGGTGTGGAATGAATCCCAATGCTGTGTAACCTTAGACATGTTACTTAACCTCTCTGAGCCTCTTTCACACAAGATAGAGGTTAATACCGCCTATCTCACAAGGTTGTGAAAAACAAATAAAACAAATGTTTGCAAAGCACCCTCCCCATGGTCCAGCACGCAAGGTGCTCAACCAAGGTTAGCTTTCCTGCATATGTCCTCTCTCCTCTCTTTATGCCCCTGGGACAGGTGGGTGCACCTGCCTGGGAGAGGCCCAGGCCTAGGGAAGGCTTGGGACACAGAGTGATGTGCACTCAGGGATGTGGCCCAGTGCCTGACCTCCTGGCAGAGGTAGGATTCACTTCCAAAGCCGTCGGGATCCTTGGTCAATGCTGCTGCATGGGCTAGAAGCAGTGCTGGGTGGAGCCTCCCTCCCCGATTTGACTCTCAGCTCCATCACTTCCCAACTCCATGACCTTGGGCAAAATCCCTCAACTCTGTGAGCCTCAAATTGCTCATCTATAAAACAGAGCTATAATCTACTTCTGGTTAATGCGAGAATGACAGATCACATGTGGAAAGAGCTTGCATGGGGTAGTTGCCCAACGTGTGACAGGGATGTGATTTGCCGTTCGGAACGTAGGAGTCCAGGGCGAGAAACGGATGTCGGAGGAACAAGTCACTGGACAGAGGGTGTCATAAACGCTGAGGCCTTTGCACCAGACCGTGACCGGGAGGGAATGAAAAAGCACACCAAGAGCTGGGAATAGGAGTAGCCAAGTCGGGGAGGTGGGAGGTTCTGAGAATAAAAGCCAGCATCTGTGTCCTGCTTACTAAGTGCCAGAAACTGGGCCAAATGCTTGCCGGGCACCAACACCTCAGTCCTCCCGACAACTCACTTTATAGGAAAGACACCGGGGAGGAGCACAGAAGAAATTCCCACCGTGAGGTGAACCATGAGCCCGGAAGCCAGGGAGCTCTGCCCGCGGGGTGAAGTGTGGGCAGAGCAACTTGGGAGGGGAAGAGGAGGGTGTGGACAGGGGGTCTGGGCCAGGGCCCGGGAGACCATTTTTGGAAACACAGGGCAATTGACCTTGCCCGATCAATTCCTTGACCCAGGGAATAAAAGAGAGGTGCAAACAGGCAAAACCAAACTGCGGTGGCCCAGATGCCGACAAAATCAAGGAAGCCATCACTGTGAAGTCAGGATGGCAGCCATCTTGGGGGGGGCGGGGTACCAGAAAGAGGCTGAGATTAGGAGGGACCCTGGGATGGGGGGCAGCTTCTGGGTGCCGGAAACATTCCCAGAGTCCGTGTGGTGGTTGTGGGTGGTTCCTTTATAACCCTTCATTCAGCTGTACGTTTGTCTTAAACACACTTGTCTCTACGCCTATTTCATGATAAGAAAGGCTTTTGGGGGGTCGCCTGCGCGGCTCAGTCAGATGAGCCTCCGACTCAGTCTCGGTTGTGTGATGGACCCCCGAGTCGGTCTCCACACTGACAGCCTGGAACCTGCTTGGGATTCTCTCTCTCTCCCTCTCTCTCTGCCCCTCCCCTGCTCGTTCACTCTCTCTCTCTCCCTCTCTCTCTCTCTCCCCCCCCTCAAAATAATTAAATAAACTTGAAAAAATAGAGGGGGGTGGAAAAAACCCACAACGATAGGACCAGGGAAAGGGATCCTGACCGGAGATAAGCATGAGACTTTTAGGTTGTTAGGAAGTGACATACGTCGTGGCACGCCATAACATCTGAAAATCGAGATCACGTGGACGATGCTTGTTTGGAATTGCTGGGGAAAGAGCCTCAGGAAATGCTAGAAACTCTGAGTAGCTCTAGACAGACTCGAGGCCTGGGGTGGGCTCCAAACAGCCGGCAGGGACTTCCCAAGCGGTTCACTTCTGTGAGAGTTGCAATTTTTGTACACGGGGTATGGTATGCTAATGGTTTATGTATAATAGGTTTATCCGGAAAAGAACCCAAACATTTAGCAAAGAAAGGGCTGTGGTCACTACCACTGAGGGGCTGGCCTCAAGGTGGGGAGGCTGTGCTCCAGAGACCAACGCTGCTGACCCATTTTCCGGAGGCGCCCCCCAGAGGCCCAGGACATCACCCAGGTGTCTCTGCTGGACTTGTGCTGTGGTCGGTTGGTCTGTCCACTGGAGCCAGAGCCCTATCCCTTCCAGAAAAGTCCTTTAACAAATCTCTCCTCTCTGAGTGCCTCGGAGCCAGCGCTGTGCTGCTCTCTCTTTTCCCAGAAGGATCTCCATTGGAGGGTGCAGGGCAATCCTGTCCCAAGGCCCCTGCTTTCCCGGGGCGGTGATGGGCCATGGAGTCCAGGGTCCATCCGCAATCTTGGGGAAGGCTTCTGAAGGCAGGAGGGGCTGTGCCCAGGGGCAGCCGGAGGCCTGGGGACCCAGCGCTCTCGCTTGACATAATGCCTCTGTCACGGTAAGCCTCTTCAGGCTGGGCTCTCATGCCAACAAGGTCCGAGTCCCCGTCAATTTTACTCTGAGGGGCACGATTTAAGGAGGCGAGGGACACCGGGAAAGCAGAAAGGAACACTCTGGATACTTAGAAAATGAAAGAGAGGGAAAAAGAGGTCATAAACAAAGTTCAAAGACAAATGACATGGCAGGAGAAAGTATATATTTGCGTCGTAAGTGAAACATAAAGGATTTGTATCCTGAATCTGTAAACGAGGAAGAAAGAGAACCCAATAGAAATAGAAGCAAACGATGGGGAGAAGAAATCCCCCACCCCCCCCCCCCCCGAAATAAAATGGTCCGTAAACCCATGAAAATGGAAATACAAATCCACACCAATGAGATAGTAGTTTTCCTCGATTCGTTGGGGAGGAAGATTGCCGACACACTGTGCTGGGATGGGTGTAGAAAACAGCACGCGCCGTCGCTTTGAAAGGAAGTCGGGGCCACTTCGTGCAGTGTTAATTTTGCAACAGCTACGCAGTGCCGCCACGCACCCGACTTCCAACCCGGCGAGCGAGTCCGGGAGCAGGGCGCCCACCAGCACTCGCACAAGCCCACAAGGGTGCTTTGGGGAGAGGTCTGTGCAGCTTTATCCGGATTAGCAAAAAAGTAGCGACAACCTGAGCGCCCGTCCATGCCAGGGGGCTCCAGTTAATCGTGGTATTTCACCCGGTGAATCTCAGGCATTCCGCTCGCTTCAAGGAATTTCCACGATTTTGTGCTCAGGGTGAAAAAAGCAAGTCATAGCGAAATATATGTAAGGGGAGTCCGAATTCGTGGACATGGGACAAAGCAAAGCTGAACAATAATAAAGAATAAAACACCGTGAGAGAGAAAGGGAGGGAGGCAGAGAGAGAGAGAGAGAGACAAAGTATTAGCTTCTGGGAAATGGGATTGAAAAAAGAGGCAGCTGGAGATGGGGTGCGTATTCATTTCGTATTTAGATACTTTTGTGTTGCTTTAATATTTTTCAGCAAAAAGGTGTTCTTTGGTATTCTAAACATTCACAGAGAAAAACTAAAAAGAAAAAGACACGATAATGAGAGAGCCAGCCAAGCGGTCAACTGTGGGTAATTTTGTTGGTGTCTGGGAGGAAGGGCGGGAAGCCGAGCGAAGGTGGAGGATAGCTGGCAGCAATGAGGCAGTGCCTCGATCTTGCTGTCCCCGCGAAGCCACTTCTGGTCCCTTGTGCGGGGGAGTGACACAGTCCTTTCCCTGGGGAGTGGTCTTCCTGGGGAAGCAGCCGCCTGCCAGGCCGCATCGTTCTGAAATGCAGAGTCCTCAGGGCCCCTGCCTCCCGTCGGGACCCTGAGTGGGGTCCTGGCTCTTCAGCCCTGACTCTGTCCAGCCATCCTTTCCTGCCCAGCCTGAGCTTCCTGCTAAAACCCACTGGCCACCAGGACCCGCAGCCCCCACCTCTACTGCAGGAGCGCAAGAGGCACCTAACTCTCCCTGCAGAGCAACCCACGCTGACCTCCCCAAGGAGCCCCCCACAAGAGACCAATTCCCTTCCTTGCTCCCCTGCTCCAGCAGTTCCCAATTTTCTTAAAATTTGTTGCCTTCAAAAAAAAAAAAAAATCACAAACATACTTGTTATTTTGACCCCCGCGTTGGGCTCTGTGCTGACAGCTCAGAGCCTGGAGCCCGCTTCGGATTCTGTGTCTCCCTCTCTCTCTGCCTCTCCCCTGCGCACAATTTGTCTTTCTCTCAAAAATAAATAAACGTTAAACAAAGAACATAGCATGTTTGTGCCACATCAAGGAATTTAAAAACATTAAAACGAAATAAAAATTAATAAAATTTTTTAAAATAAGATAAATAAAACTCAAACGATGGGAAGTAAATAAAGTAAAAGCTGAAAGACCCTCACTCTTCCTCCAACACTTTAGCGATGACCCCTCTTAACATTTCAGAGTGAATCCTTCCAGACTTCTCCCCTGGAAGGATTGTAAAGAAAAGCAGTTTAAAAAAAAAAAAAAAGATTTTTTTTTTTTTTACATTTATTTATTTTTTTTTTTTAAATTTTTTTTTTTTTCAACGTTTATTTATTTTTGGGACAGAGAGAGACAGAGCATGAACGGGGGAGGGGCAGAGAGAGGGAGTCACAGAATCGGAAACAGGCTCCAGGCTCCGAGCCATCAGCCCAGAGCCCGACGCGGGGCTCGAACTCGCGGACCGCGAGATCATGAGCTGGCTGAAGTCGGACGCTTAACCGACTGCGCCACCCAGGCGCCCCTACATTTATTTATTTTTGAAAGACTGCGACAGTGTGAGCAGGGGAGGGGCGGAGAGAGAAGGAGATGCAGAATCGGGCCACAGGCTCTGAGCAAGCTGTCAGCGCAGAGCCCGGTGCGGGGCTTGAACCCACGAACCGCGAGATCATGACCTGAGCGGATGTCATGATCGGCTTAACCGACCGAGCCACCCAGGTGCCCCAAGGGAAGCAGTTTGTATACGCATACCCGTCGTCGTAACCAAAATCCTTCCCACTTCCTCCTGCGTCCAAAGTCAGCGCTCCTGCCTGGGGTCTGGGATCCTGAGTGGTGGGTCTTGCCTGGCACCTTCTTTCTTCGCTCAACCTACGGAGCGTCTGCCGTGGGCAGGCAGTGAGAGGACGGACAATCAGACAGACTGCCGTCCCAGGGATCCTGAGCTCTGGTGGGGGAGATGCCAAGTAAGAGAAGATGTGCTTGGATGTGGCTGTTTCAGCCTCCAGCGGGACGCGCGCTGGCTGTCTCCGTCCGCACCTGGCCCTCTGACTTTGCAAACCCGCCTCATCCTGTAAGCCGGCTCTCCCGAATTACCCCGGCCCATCCAGCTCTGTCTTCTCTTCCAGATTTCTTTTGCTACTAAGCTGCGCTCTGTATGTTGCTGTTCCCTGTGAAGCCACATTTGTCCAACGAAGAAGCCAAGCACCTCCGCGAACCCCCACAGTGTGCCGGCTTCCGTCCCACAGAGTAAGGCCCATTGGTCAAAGGGCAGGTAACGATCGAAACCCTGCAGAGTTGTTTTAGCTGTTTTACGTATGATGAAACTGAGGCACAGGGAGGTCAAATGACTGGCTTGAGGTCATACTGCCTGACCCCTAAGCAAACCCCACTACAGGAATTGCATATTGGGTCCCACAGCTACAAATGTCCTGGGTTTCCCAAGGCAGCCCTGATTTCAACCCTTCTGGAAACGTGATGCCCATCCTCTGAGCCCTGTGACAGCTAAGTGGTGCGGTTTATACAAGAGATGGGGTGTGATACGGCCGGCCCGGGGACGCCTGGCTGGCTCAGTCGGTAGAGCACGCGACTCTTGATTTCAGGGTCGTGAGTTTGAGTCCCGTGTTGGGCACAGAGATTCCTTAAACAGAAACATAAATAAACTTAAAAAAGAGAGAGAGAGAGATGGGATGTGGATTTGTTGGTGCCCCCTCCCCTTTGCCAACTTCGGGAAGAAGAGAGAGTGGGTCTGTGAGCAGAAGAAATGCCAGGCTGAGAAGAGCGAGTGGGAAGGAGAGGGCTGAGGACGGGCTGGCCTTCGGGCTCTGCCTGAACCAAGGATCCTCCAAGTGTGTTTTGACACGTCGCGCTCAGGGGAGGGTGTAATTATTTTCCGTAAGGGTTTCCTAACGTATCATTAATGGATCGTTTCCCGCCCGCTGCAGAAGGCGGTTGCTTAGAGACTGGGTGAAGGGGCACATTCTCTGTAGGGGTGCATGAGAATCTAGAGAAAGCTGGAAGGCCACAGACTGCCACTCCAGCCCGCCGCGCTCCCCAGCCCCCTCCTGCGCCATCGGCCGACTCGGGGGGGTTGGGGGCCGGGCTCTCCCTTCTTGGTGCTCTTACGCACAGATCCCATGGTGGGGGGACCTGTGCCACCTTTTCCATACCCATGCCGCAGCATCCTGAGCCTGGGGGCTGCCGTGGCCTTTTGGGAGGATGGGTCAAGGGCAGTTGGGAGAAGCTTCCTTAGTATCAGGGAAACAACAGAGCCTTCAAAATCAGAAAGACACCAAGATCCAACCCCTCTAGCTGGGCGACTTTTTGCAAAATGCTTAACCACTCTGAGTTCTCCATAAAATGGAGATTGTGTTGCACGCCTACAGGGAGTTTGAGAGAATTAGAACCAATGTCTGAAAAAAAGGTCAGAACACAGTGTATCCTCAATAAATGAGAGTTTCTTGCTCTTCGGGGTTATGGGGACATTCATTCATTCACTCATTCATTCATTCGTTCATGAAGCTTCTTGCTGTTGGCTAACTTCTCCCACTAGAATGCCAACTTCACTCAGGCAGAGGCTTGCCTCTTGTGTTCTGATGATCCTGAGTGCCATAAATGTGCTGGGCCCGGCATGTCTTTGTTGAATGAATGTATCCATAAGTAAGTAAACTGTATGAAGCACAAGGAGGTCATCAGAGCCATAATGAAAAACAGAGCGGGCTTTTTCTTTTTAATTTTTTTTTAACGTTTATTTATTTTTGGGACAGAGAGAGACAGAGCATGAACGGGGGAGGGGCAGAGAGAGAGGGAGACACAGAATCCGAAACAGGCTCCAGGCTCTGAGCCATCAGCCCAGAGCCCGACGCGGGGCTCGAATCCACGGACCACCGCGAGATCATGACCTGAGCTGAAGTCAGACGCTTAACCGACTGAACCGCCCAGGCGCCCCCAGAGTGGACGTTTTAAATAAGGTGGGAAGGGAGGACCCGGCTGAGAAAATGACATTGAACCAAGACTTGATGGGGGTGAGAGAGTGAGCAGACGAGACAGCCAGGACAAAGGCCCTGGGGCAAGGGGGTGTCTGCAGTGTTTGGGGGTCAACAAGGAGGCCTGTTTGGCCGGAATGGAATCACTGATGGGGGCAGAGAGGCAATGAGGTCGGGTAGGCAGGGTAGGCAGTGGGGCCAGGTGGAGCAGGTCAGCAGTAGACCAGTAGGTCTCAAACTTGAGTGTGCATCCAAATCACCAGGAGGGGTTTATGAATAGACTGTTGCTCCTCTGCCGTCAAAGCCTGGGGCTCAGTGGGTCTGGGACAGGGCCTGAGAATGTGCATTTCTAATAGGTCCCCAGGTGTGGATACAGCTGGTCCGATGACACTCCTTTGACAGTCACCATAACAGGTGACTGACTGTCAAGTCTTTGGGTTTTCCTCCCGGTGCGATGAGGAGCCATTGGAGGGTTTCGGGTTTGGAGCCCGGGCACGATATGGCTTGCACTTGAAAACGACCGTCTGGCTACTTTGAGAGCTTAGACCGCAGGGGGACAAGGACGAGCACAGGGACACAAGTGGGTAATGGAAACTTTCAGATGTGATTGCCGCGGTGAGAAGGGGTAGGATTCTGGCTGATACTCCGAAGGCAGAGTCAGTGGGATTTCCTGGCCGATTAGACATGAGGGAAATGAGGTCAAGGATGACAGCAAGGGTTTTAGCTGTCATCTAAAATTGCCATTGACCAAGACAGGGAACGCTCACAGGGGGGCAGCCTGGCGGGGGAGTTCGGGAGTTGAGGTTTGTCCTGCTGAGTTTGGTAAGGTTGCTGGACGTCCTTGAAGAGGTCGAAGAAGCCGGTGGATGTGGGAGCCTGGAGTGCAGGGGAGAAGGCAGGGCTGGACGATGACATGGGAGTCCTCTACGGACAGCAGAGATTGACAAGGCCACCAGGATCTCCCTCCTGCAGCCAGAGGGTAGAGCCCAGGAAGAGGTCTGGGCATCTGACCAAAATGGGCAGAGAAGAGATAGGGGCAGCTGGGCAGGAGGAAGAGAAGGTGGGGGGCAAGGAGCCAGAGTGCTGTGACTGGCGAGTCAAGGGGAGGGGGCTGACCCTCCTTGAATGCTGCTAATGGATCGAGCAAGGTGAAGGCCGGGAGCAGACCATGAGGCCCAGTAACACGGAGGTTGCTTTGCTTAATACTCTCCTTTCAGGCTCATAACTGACCCGGGCACGCATTCATTCGGGCACGTGTTGAGCACCAGCCCTGGGCTCGGCTGCGTAGCTGGTGCCTGGCAGGGCCCCGGAGAAACGACAGCCCTCTTCCTCCCTTGGGGCAGATTTGGGGGCGCCCCGCGTCATAGAAAGCTCTTAGCCACTGCAAGGTGCTTCTGCAGAAACTCTCCATTCTCGTTCTTCACAAAGGCACGTTGGAGGAAGAGGAAATTAGTTAGCTCCGTTCTATGGCCCAGAGCCCTGTCACTCACATGTCACTAATGGAACTTATTGACTAACCCCCTATGATAAACTTGTTTCCCGTGCTTCATACATGCTGGCTGCAGGGCGTATGGAGCCAGGAGCGCACTGGGTGGGGGCATGTGGGTTCTTCCCCTGACCTCTCCCCACACTGCCTGACTGACCCCCCCCTCCCTTCTCCCTCCCTGCCTTTCTCTCAGGCCCACCTCCAGGCCACCCACCCTGCCAGGGAGCAGCTGCTCCAGAAGCCAGGGTGGGAGTCAGGCCTCGGGTCCCAACTGGGGCAGGCTCCAATTCAAGTAAAACACACACCTTTCAAGCCCTTGGGGAGAAACAGCCAAGTTCATCTCCACCCTGGGGCCTAGGTCTTGAGAAAGCTCTGCCCTGAGCCTGTTCTTTCCCGCACCGCCTGACAGCCCGTGTCCTGGGTCTGGCCAAAGGGCATCTTGCCATTGGGCTTGTCACAGGAGTCAAAACCTGTGGGTGCGAGGGAGAAGAACTCCAGGCTGGACCCTGGATCTGGGGGCTCTGGAGACTACGAAGGGCCTCGACCACAGGTACCCCTGCTCCACAAGCCCCGCCACCCCCGCCCTGCCCCTTTGCTACTGGACCTAGGCGGGACAGGAGATCTAATTATTTGTGACAACAGCCCTTACATGAACCAGAATTGCACGGAAAGGACCAAATACCTCCCTCCTGCCCCCACCTCCACCTTCCCTTCCCTTCACCCATCCCAGGATCCCTTGTTGCCTGAGCTTTGCCTTTCTAGGGTCCTTTTCAAACAAAGACTGGCAGAATAAGTTGTGGTCCTTGCAAGCTCTGGACTGACGCTTCGTCGTTGGGAAGCACAAGGAGACCACCGTGAATGGCCCCAGAAAGCCCTCCAAGATACCGTATCATGCTAGGAAGGAAAGTCACAGAACAGACTAAAGAAACAGCAACAAAACAGATACGCACGAACAGGATGTGGGTGCGACAGTGCCCGCAGACACGAGGAAGGGGCGCTTGCTGCCAGCCCAGGAAAGGGGACAAGAGGGCATGCGAGGGTGGAAGTTTTTATGGCCAGCATTTATCATGCAGTATGTAATTCTCTAATAGACCAAAGGGGGATGCTCGGGTGGCTCAGTCGGTTGAGCGTCTTACTTCAGCTCAGGTCATGATCTCACAGTTCGTGAGTTCGAGTCCCGCGTCGGGCTCTGTGCTGACAGCGCAGAGCCTGGAGCCTACTTTGGACCCTCTGTCTCCCTCTCTCTCTCTCTCTCTGCCCCTCCCCCACTCATTCTCTCTCTCAAAAATTAAAAAAAGAAAAAAACGTTAAAAAAAGTAGACCAAAGAACTGTTCACATCTAAGTGGTGAGTGAGATGAAATGAACGTCATCGCTCCCACTCTGTAGATGAGGAAAACTGAGGCCCAAGGGAGTTGATGAAGAAAGGTGATCAACGGGACAGAGGGCTGGCTCAGTCGGTGGAGCATCTGACTCTTGATCTCAGGTCGTGAGTTCAAGCCCCACATGGGGTGTGGAGCCTATAAGAAAGAAAGAGGAAGGAAGGAAGGAGGGAAGGAGGAGGGAGAGAGGAAGGAAAGAAGTTGATCAAGCTAATGATCAAGAAAGCACTAGGCCTAGGATTCCAGGCCCCCTTCCCAGAGCACCTTTCCTGGACACCGCTGGGAGAGGCACCTTAGGAACATGCCTGGGCCTTGGCTCGTCGGAGCCTTGAATGTGACGACCACAGGCCCATTTGTGAGCTGAGTGTTGGCTGAGTGCTGGCCCAGGGCTTGGTTCTCTGTCACCGGCAGCACCTGGCACAGGGTCCCGTGGCTGCCTTGGGCACCTGGCAGGGCAGAGAACTCACTCCCATTCTACAGAAGAAGAAGCAGGCCCAGAGGAGTTAAGTGACTTGCTGGGGTCTCACACTGTCTGCCTGGTGCTCATACCTTGCCATTTCCACTGGGAGACGTGGGCGGCCCCTGCCATCGTTATGATCGAAGCTGGCCCAGTTGATTGGGCCTGCACGGGCTCAGGGAGATGTGAGGCAAAGGGGAGAGGGGACCAGGAGAGCCGGGGAGGATCTCAGGCAGGTTTAAGTCTCCCAGTGTGACTTCCGACAGGCTGAGGACTCGGGGGCCTGGCACAGGTGAGGCAAAGAAGGTTCCGGGGCAGAGGCCTGAGGAGGGGCAGAGAGAGTGAGGTGTCTATGTTCGCCCAGCGCCCCTAGGGGAGCCCGTGTGCCCTGAGGGCAGAGGGGCTGCCGTGAACGCTCTCCCCTCCCCTGTATTAGAGAAACAGGGCTGATGGTATGAGTCCAAAGGCCCAGGAATCAGGGTTCCGAGTCCGAAGTCCTGGGAGGCAGGCACGCCATGGCCAAGGGCCGAAGCTGGACGTCTCAGCTCAAGCAAAGACAGCATCACCCTTCCCCACACCTTTTTGTTCTCTTCAGGCTCTCAGTGGATTGGATGGTGCCCACCCACATCGGGGAGGGTCTCTTTTTTACTCAGTCTCCAGATTCAAATGCCAGGCTCTTCCAGAAACACCCTTACAGATATGCCCAGAAATAATGTTTTACCAGCTCTCTGGGCACCCTTTAGCCAAGTCCACAAGTAAAATTAGCCATCACTCCACTTCAACTTTGAGCGGTGGGCCAGGCTCCCCCAGGGCCGCTGGCTACCCATGTGGTTGCAGATGCCGGGTGGTTAGCTGTAACAAGCACTTTCCTCCTCCCAGGACCCAAGATCTAGATCCTTCCTCCCTGAGGGACAGACCCTCAGCCAGGGGCATACTTCTCTGGATGGCAGGGCGTACAAATTAAGTATCAATTTCTTGTGTACTTGTTGCTAGAATGAATAGGTAGGTGTGATGTTGATTTGATTTTTACCTCGGTTTTGACATCTGAACTGTATTTCAGGAAATGTAATCGATTATTTTATGCTCTTAAATTATTTGGCCGGCTCACTATTATACTTCAAAACTGACCAGTCGGGGTGCCTGTCTGGCTCAATTGGTAGAGCGTGCAACTCTCGATCTCGGGGATGTGAGTTCCAACCCCACACTGGGTGTAGAGCTTACTTTAAAAAAAATCTTGGAGTGTCTGGGTGGTTCAGCCTGTTAAGCAGCCAACTTTGGCTCAGAGCATGATCTCATGGTTCGTGAGTCCAAGCCCTGCATGGAGCTCTGTGCTGACAGCTGGGAGCCTGAAGCCTGCCTCGGATTCTATGTCTCCCTCTCTCTCTGCCCCTCCCCCGCTTACGCTCTCTGTCAAATAAATAAACGTTAAAAGAAAAAAATCTTAAAAAGAAAACAAAACATTGGTCAATGTTCTGTACATTAAAGGGAACAATCAGTACAGTGAGAAGGAACAATCAATAAAATGAAAAAATATTTGCAAATCACATATCAGATAAAGGGTTAATATCCTGAATATATAAAGAATGCCTCCAACTCAACAACAGAAAACCAAGTAACCCGATTTTTAAATTTTTTTTCAACGTTTTTTATTTATTTTTGGGACAGAGAGAGACAGAGCATGAACGGGGGAGGGGCAGAGAGAGAGGGAGACACAGAATTGGAAACAGGCTCCAGGCTCCGAGCCATCAGCCCAGAGCCCGACGCGGGGCTCGAACTCACGGACCGCGAGTTAACCAGATTTTTAAACATGAGAGAAGGACCTTACTAGACATCTGTCGGAAGAAGATATATGAATGTCCAACAAGCATATGAAAAGATGCTCAATCATTACAGAAATGTAAGTCAAAACCGCATTGAGGTATCACCTCACACCTGTCAGGATGGCCACAATGAAAGAAAGAAAGAAAGAAAGAAAGAAAGAAAGAAAGAAAGAAAGAAAAAAGTGTTGGTGAGGATGTGGAGAAATGGGAACCCTTGTACCATTTTGGTGGGAATATGAAATGGTGCAGCCACTGTGGAAAAACAGCACGGAAATGCCTCCAAAAACTAAAAACAGAACTATCATCTGATCCAGCAACCCCACGTCTGGTCATACGTCCAAAAAAGCTGAAAACAGGGTCTTGAGTTACGTGCACATGCGTGGTCATTCCAGCCTTATTCACAATAGGCAAGAGGCAGAAATAACCCAAATGTCCACTGACAGGTGAATGAATGAAGACAATAGGGAATATTATTCAGCCTTAAAAAAGAAGGAAATCATGTCACGTATGCCAACAACATGGATAAACCTCGGGGACATTTGGCTGAGCGAAACGAGCTTGTCCCCCAAGGACAGGTAGTGTATGATTCCACTTCCATGAAATAGCTAGAGTGGTCGACCTCATGGAAACAGAAGGTCGAAGGGTGGTCACAGGGCAGGGTGAAGGGGCAGATGCTGTCCCAGAGGCAGAGAGCTTCGGTCCTGCCAGACGAAAACGTTCCGGGGACCTGAGACACAGCAAGGCGAATAGAGCTGACGCGACCACACCATTCACTTACACATGGCTGAGAGGGTACGTTTTATGGGCTGCGTACCACACGGAAAAATCAACGCATAAACCGACCAGTGAACAGATTCTACAGTTTTCTTTTAGCGGGCAGCCTCTGCTTCCTCGTTGGTGAGCTCAACGCTTCGCTGTTCCCGATACGCACACCGCCGTGATTCTGTTCTCCAAACCCAGCAGCCAGCACCCCGAGAAGGCCCCGCCTCCTGCCACCCCAGTCCGGGCCTAGCACCCTAGAGGGCCGGGTGCACCCACACAGGAGAGCCCGGCCCCAAACAGGCACACGGTATGCCGGCAGCTGAGCCCCCCGTGCCTGGCTGACAGCCCGGGAGCCTAAGGAATGTGGGCTTCAGACGGGACGGGCAGGTCTACCCCTGGCAGACGAGGGCTCCGGGATGGCAGGAGCCAGGGGCGCCCAGGCCCCAGACACACTTGCCCGAGGGGAAGGGCCCAGCAGCTGGTCAGAGAGGTGATGCCAGTCAAGAGCCACTGGCTCTCAACCTAGGCTGCGCACTGGAATTTCAGCATTACGTCAGATCTACGTCGTTTAAAGCTCCCCGGGTGATTCCGGCGTGGGGCCGAGGTTGAGGACCGCTGCTCTCGAGAATGGACAGACGTGTATTCCCGCGGCACCAAGGCCTGAGCCTGTCCGCAGTGGGAGCTCCTACCCAGTCCCCACGAGGCTCAAGAGGCCAGCTCTTAGCTGCACCTGACCTTGGTCAAGAGCTGGCAGGCAGGCACCAAGGGTCCTGCCTAGGATTCCAAGGCTGTCACCCGTTCCCCACCATCCTGCGTAGGAGCCAAGGGTGTTACATCATGTTCAGAGCCATGAGTCACTGCAAGTGTCTCTGGCAATGGGCACAGAGAGGCGAGTGCCCAGGGGGAGGGAGGGAGCCACCACACAGCCAGGCTCCCACGTCCCCTCTCACACAGAGGCCCCGCAAACAGGACCAAGCTATTTTAGGGCAATAAGATCAAATGTGGGTATCAGTTCCCCCAGCTACTTTTGACTCGGTGCTCCAGGTTATTTCTGTGAGGGCGCAGGCTGGTGACATCCCGTGTCACTGAGCGCTCTGGGTCTGAAATTAAATGTGCGTCTGCCTGGAAGAACGAGTGTGAATTCCTATAGGATAGACAGTTGCCTGGCAACCGCAATGTCAAGGCCAAAACATGGGCCAGGACAGGATGGGCGCGGGAGACGCTCAGGTTTGCAAAGTGCCAAGGGTCTCCAATATTCCAGACCCCGACGGTTGGCCGGCATGAACAGTGAGCCTTTAACGGCACACAGAGAAGATAGTCCGTGGAGCTAAGAAGCTTGGGCCTCAGGGCACCTCCTAGGCTGAGCCCCTGCCAGGGCCCCGCACCTAATTTTGACTGGTAGTTCTGTATTACTTTTCTTAAGGAGACGCCCTCACAAACTGCATAAGCTTCAGGGCCCCCCAGAATCTGGAGCAACCTGTGACCATACCGTAAGAACGACAACAACAAAGTTTACTTCCGCGTACCCAGGTCAAATTCATTTACAATAAACATCACTGCAGCGAAAGTTCCATCGAAAAAATGGCTTCCCAGTTAAAAATCGATTCTGGGTATGTAATGGGAACAGGTAAGGACCCTACAAACCACCTGGCTCAGCCCACTTTTAAGATGGGCAAACTGAGGCTCTGAGAGGTAAGGCAGCTCGCCCCAAGCCCCTCAGAGAGCTGCCACAAAGCGCCGCCCCGTACGTCAGGGGGCAACCTTTCCCTGCTTGCACCCCAGGGCCCTGGAACTGGTAATAAGGGGAATGGATCTGTGATTATTTGCAGAACGTGCCTCAGAGGTGAAAGACACCGGGTGCAAAGTGGCGATTTTATTATTCTTGTGATGTCATCACTTGGAGAAGCTTATCCGTACACACATCTCCCCACCCCAACAACAAAGTCAGCTTCAAAAAAGAAAGCCCTGAAGCAAACTGTTTGTTTCATGAGTTGCTTAGCAAGGAGAAGCATCTGCTCTCCAGATTCTAAAACCGTAGGTGTCGTGGGCAGCGAGGGCTCCCAGGTCTCGCTGGCCTGGGCTGGGCCACGGCCGTGTCTGGGGGCCTGGGGGGCAGGGTGGTGTCTGGGAGGAGGGCTGCAGCCAAGACGAACTGGGGAGGCAGAGGAAGGCTCAGAGCCTTCTCTTCAACCCTCGCCCAACCTCAGTGGTTTCCAGAACCCTCGGCCCCGGCCTGCCCACCCTTGCTCACCGCCTACCCCCTCCCTCATGCCGGTTCACCCATCCTCCAGGTGGTGAGTCCAATGGCTTTTCCGATGAGATCTCAAGGCTCTGGCATGCTGGGAGCCCGTAGGCCACGTGCTTCTCAGGCACCCGCTTTGTTTCTCGAGACCGCCACTCTTCTCTCCTTAAAAACCACCGCTCTGACTTCTTTTCCTTGGGAGATGTGCTACACCCCGTGGTTTTCAGAGTGTGGTCCCTAGACCAACAGCATCAGCATCACATGGGAACCTTCTAGACAAGCAAATTCTCAGGTCCCACCCGAGACACCTACTAAATCTGAAACTCTGGAGCTGGGGCCCAACCTTCTGTATCTCAACCGCCTCCCAAGGTGATGCTGAGGCACCCCACATTTGCTTGACTGCAAGCCCGTGAAAGCAGCGATCCCTCTGCTTTGTTCACGGACACTTGAGGGGAGCTCCCAGGACAGAGGAGACGTGAGGAGGCCCTCCCTTCTCGTGCCGGCACGACTCACCCGACCTCTTTTACCGAAACGGTCCTCAGTTTTAGGGGAAGCAAGGCCCGTGAAAGAACAGGAAGGGAAAGGTGGGTCATCACAAACTGGAAACTAGCGCAGGACTCGGGGGTGCCTCGTCAACAGGTTTTGGAAACAGAAGAGCCGATGGTGAACGTGTCCTTTACTCCTCGTCTGGCCCACAGTCCAGCTCTGGGCCTGTGTCTCTGCCTGCCTTGTGCTCTATCTCTCTGGCCGGTCTCCGTGCGTGCCCACAGAAAGGGGGTTTCCAGAAAGGGCCCTCGGTCAACAGCAGACATCTCCGGGGCTCCCGCGCTGTGCCGTGTGAAGGCAACACGTACGTGCGGTCCCACCTACGCCATGCTGGTCCCCACCCTGTGTACCGGGTGATGTGGGGACACTGACTCAAAGACAGCACATAGCAGCCACACAAAGCTGTCTGAAAAGCCTGCGCTGAAAAGGCGGTGGGGCCTCCCAGGGCTGCCCCAGTACAGAGGGGTCAACTCAAGGACTGGCTGGTGGAAACGTCAAGAAGGGATGGGTGAGGGGGGTGGTGGCAGGAAGTTCTCCACGAAGGCAGGGCTGACGCGGCGGTGTCGGGCAGGGGGGGTGTCTGTGGTGTGGTGGCACTGAGCGGTGAGCAGGACTCGTGACAAGCAGAGCGGGGCAGCTGCGGCGGGTGAGGTGAGACAGGTCACTTTTGGGGAGGTGTCACCATCGTATCTGCTGCCCGGATGCTTCCAGGCTCATCAGGAATAACTGGAGAGCACCCAGGACAATACCATTCCCCCCAAAGCCCCCCCCCGCCCCAGACCGCCGACATCTCTAAGCCCAGCACATCTCTGAGGGTTTGTCGGAGCAGGACTTTCCCCGAATGTTCTGGAAGGTCACTGTGTGGAGGGTGGGGGTGGAAGGGGAGAGAAGCGGGTCGGGAGAAGAGAGGGAAGTGCCTTGGGAATATTTCTACATAAATAACTTACTATTTTAGTCTCCCTACTAGACTAAAAGCCAAATATCAATTAACTTTTTTTGGGGGGGGGAGAAAGAAATAGATGTATTAATCCCCCCTTCATCCCTTCGTGGGCACGTCTGCCCTCTGCTCTTTGTGAGGCTGTGCGTGGGTGTGAATGACCATGTGTGCGCACGAGAAGTGTCTTATAGCATGCATACTGAACACGCACCTTGCGGGATACATATTCACATCCAGCTAATACGTGCCTTTCAAAAATTATAAAGCTGTTTTATGAATCCAACCCCGGAAATGACTGGATTTGGCATTTTTACGGGATGGGACGGCGGGGCACGTCCCCTTCACGTGCCATATCCCACGAGGACAGAAAAGAACATCATACTTTATTTTATGACCGACAGGTCATTCGTCTATATCTGCTCTTTAAAGCCACCGAGGACATTTTGCCAATCACTAGGAGAAACTAAATAAACAGAACCAAACAGTGTCAGCTCTCCACGGCTGAGTAATTATGAAGAATTCCTCTTTAAATAGAAGTTTAGGTAAATATAGAAAGATCACTTTACAGACGGCAGCACAGGAGGAGATGGGGGAACCGGCAAATGTGAGACCCCTTCTAGGTCAAGGGGGGAGGTGAAGATGAGGCTCCAGAGAAATGGGAACCGGGAGACAGGGCTTCAACTGTCCGTACCTCTCCAGCTGGAGGGTCAGTAAGCCACGCTTCGACCTTGCTTCTGTCTTCGCATTGGCGGGTTTCAATTTCAGACGCTTCATTCATAAAAATGGCTCCTGTTCTGGACCTGGGACCAAAACCCTGGCCCCAAAGGTTGGCTCTGTCAACCAGCTCCCCGGGGTGCCTGTCCCTCTTGGTCACTATGCCAAGCCCCGGGGAGGGATAGGGGTGTGGATAACAGGTAGAGCTTGGGAGGTCGGTGGGACGCACAGAAAGAAGTCACCGGAAGTGCTTGGTAATTAATTAATACCGTTTGGTGCTAGGCGGGCAGAAAAGGCCAGTGGTGATGCACCAGTCAAAGGAAAGTCGCTGCCCTGGCCTGGGAGCCAGAGGGCAGTGGAGGCTGGTGCCGGTTCAGACAGGCGGGGGAGGGGGAGAAGGTATTCCAGGCTGGGGTCACCTGGTGAGCAAAGGCCCAGAGGCTGAAAAAGGTCAGGTGGAGGTAGGGGGGCAAGACTAGAGCTGAGCGGCCAGGGCAGATGAGCCCGTTGGAAGCGGGAATAATACCAGAGAGGCAGGGAAATTCTGGAGCCCTCAGAGCCCCAGGCTGGGTCGCTCCCTCCTGACACAGGACTTAGGGATCCTGAGGTCCAACCACACCCCATAGTCACTAGCGAAGTGATTTTAAGCTGTCTCTACTGGCAACTGTTGGGGGCTGGTGTCACCTTCAGCTCCAAGCACCGTCAGAGCACCCAGGCCGGCCAAACTGACGGTGACAAGAAATAGCCCAGAACATTCCCTCACCCGGCAAACAGTTCTGAGCTCCCACCACATGCCGGGCACCGGACCAAGTGCTGGGGGATGCGAAGGAAAACCAGCGGTGGCCCCTGCCCCAGGGGGTGCACCTGCAGGGGGCACTGGAGGACACTGAGAATCCTGCTGGGTCACCGGCCAACCCTGAGCAGAAAGGAGTCACTACTACAGAGCCTTCCACCGGGACTGGGGGAGCATGGAGGCAATGCTTACCTGGTCTTGGTTGCAATGGCAGGAGAGTCCTCCCAGCTCTCCTCCCTGGGAGTTTGTGAGGACAAGGGAGGGGTTTGTTGGAAGTGGCAGGGCACCTACTCGGCGATAAAGCATATCCGGTTTATGTAGTCCGTGTAAATAAAAACTATACATCCGATAGTCTCTGGCTCCTCAGACAGGAGCTGCAGCGATTCCCGCCGGAAGCCTGGGCCGCATCTTTCAGGAGCGGGAAGAAGTGCTCCTCCAGCCCCACACCATCTGCGGCCCTGGACCTCTGCTTTTTCTGTCCAGCATCTTTTTTTTTTTTTTTAAGATTTTTTAAATGTCTATTCATTTTTGAGAGAGACACAGAGAGAGAGAGAGATAGAGAGAGAGAACAAGCGGGGGAGGGGCAGAGGGAGACACAGAATCAGAAGCAGGTTCCAGGCTCTGAGCTGTCAGCACAGAGCCCGACACAGGGCTGGAACTCACGGACCACAAGATCGTGACTTGAGCTGAAGCCGGCCACTTAACCGAAGGAGCTACCCAGGCGCCCCAATGCCCAACATCTTATTTTAAAACTTGTTTTAGAGGGCGTCTGGGTGGTTCCATCGGTTGAGCGTCCGACTCAGGTCATGATCTCGCAGTTCGTGAGTTCGAGCCCCGCATCGGACTCTGTGCTGGCAGCTTGGAGGCTGCTTCAGATTCTGTATCTCCCTCTCTCTCTGCCCCTCCCCTGCTCGCACACGGTCTTTCTCTCCCTCAAAATAAATAAGCATTTAAAAAAATTTTTTAAATAATAATAAATAAGTAAAACCTGTTTTAGAACTTCCAACCTACAGCAACGTTAAGAGAATTTTCTGGAGAATACGTGCTCATCCACCACCTGGGCTCTACTGTGGACGTACTAGTGTGCTTGCTTTCTCATCTGTCCGTCAACCTCTCTCTCTTCATCCAGCACACTTTCAGGACACATTTCAAAATAAATCGCAGACTTCGGTTCATCGCCCCCCTAGACGCTTCAGTGAGCATGCCATGCCCCAGAATTCCATATTTATTTACAGCGTTTTTTCTTTCGATATAAAGTATACATACAATGAGATGCAGAAGTCTGAGGTGTGTATTTGTTGGATTTCAACAAATGAATACACCGGGTAAGGCAAACGCCAGCAGGATACAGAACACGGACATCATCCCCAGAGAGCTCCCTCGTGGTGGGCCTCTGTTTCTTACTTGAGAAGTCTCCTTACAAAGTTGTCACCTGACACACGTAGGCAAGGCTCACGCCGCGGGCTCTGCCAGCTGCATCCTGCGAAAAACTAATAAGCCCCCCCACCCCACCCCGTACGAAGCCGTGTGACGATCTCTGAACGCTCTGTGGTTCCCTCGAGGGGCTCCAAATTCTCCATGGATCATGGCAACAGGAAGAGTGCCACCTTGAAAGCCAGAGTACTAGGTGTGCTTCACAACGTAAAACACCACATCACAGCCTGAGGCGTTCCTGCCCACGGACCGGGAGGTCCTGGACGGCTGCTGAGGGGAAGTGGCACTTGAGTGGGGTTTTGAGGAATGAAGAGGAGTGTGCCGGACACAGGGAGAAAGGGCATTCCGGAACAGGTGTGATGTCTCAGGGGTGTCAACGACAGTACTTTGGAGAACTCCAAGGAGGCAGACTAGCTGGGATGTGGGTGGATGCGTGGGAGCAGAGGGTTGGGAGGAGGAAAGGAAGGCAGACAGGGGCTGGGATGAAGGAAGGTCCAAGCTCCTTAGAGAGGACCTTGTCCTACAAGCCGTGACGAGCCCTGGGGAGGTGTCAGGGAGAGAAGTGGCCTGTCTCGGCCCCCATGTTTCAAACTTCCCAGTGGTTGCCATGTGGGGGAAGGTTGGAAGGGTGAACCAGAAGGGAAGCGGGAAATTCAGTTAAGAGAGTCCCAGGACGAGGTGAAGACAGTTCGCTAGATGGAACCAGGTTCTGAGACATGTTGGACGCGTCTGTAGGGCACCAAGGGGAGATCCGGGAAGCGGCTGGATGCGGGGGTCTGCAACTTTGAAGAGAGGTCCGGGTTGGAGATGAATCGGAGCACACGTAGCATTTGAGCACTTGGTTTAGAATGAGTCACTCCTGGGAGAGCTGAAGTGAGGACAGGGCTGACGACAGGCCCCAGGGGACCCTGTACGGGGGGGGGCAAGAGGCAGGGGAGACTGAGGCCTCCCTCCAGAGGACAATCGGTGCAGGGGGTGTTCTCGAAGCCAAGGCCGGAGCCAGAGGAGAAGACGGTCCATGGCATCCTCATCACCGAGAATTCCCCGATGGCGCACCCGAGAAATGGGAACTGCATGACGACAAGGTGTGACTGGAGACCACAGAGAGGCTGGGCAGTGGGGACGCGGACACCCCAGGCCGGCCAGGCCTGCAGCTGTAACTCACCACCACCCACACTGCCTTCTGCCAGGGAGGTGGTTGTCTGCATAGCGGAGGGGGCGGGGTGCAAAATCCACTCAAGCCTCTCCCTCCCCTTGCCAGTGGGGAGGCCTCTAGGCAACCCTTGAGCTTCTAGAAAGCCACCCTGTTTGGGCTTCTGTGAGGACCAAAGTCACCACCTTGGCTGGCCCACCGATCAAAGCTCTCTCCAGCATCAGGAAGGTAGAGGACATCTGAAGGCTCCTTAGCCTACACTTGTCCTTGGATGAAATCAGAGCATAGTTACGGGCCAGCCCACTGGGGTCACTGAGTTCAGAGCCGGGCTCTGCACCAAGTAGGAGGCCAACAGGCTGGGCAGGTGAGGACTCAGGGGAAAGTGAGGATGGTCTAAGTGGACGCGCTGGCCCTCCCTCCTGGAGGAGAGATTTAGGAAGTCAGGGAAGACATTCATCTGCTGGGAATCAGGAAACTGCAGGCAGGACCAGGATCCTGTCTAGCCTTAGGGCAGGGTGGCCCTAGCACCCCTCCCAAGAGGAACTTGGGAACAACTTGACCCCACTGTGACTTGTGACCTCTTCCTGGCCTCATTCCTAGCAGGTTCTGCAGAGATCGGCTAATCTAATCTTCTCCCAGAGGAGGAAATGAGAACATTACAGAGAGGTTAGGTGACTTTCCCAAGATCCCACAGCACAAGGCAGTAGAATCAGTTCTAGAATCCAGGGCTCCTGATGGCTGCCAGCAGGGAATTTTAAATGCACCCCATGGATCATTTCACTGTCAGATAAATACCCAGCATCAGTTCTGTGCCTGCCCCCCTCTTAGAAGCTCACTTAAGGGAGGGACTGTGTGTGTGTGTGTGTGTGTGTGTGTGTATCCCAGAAGCCAGAAGCTGAATGGTCCCAGGAGCCAGCAGCTGAATGGTGGAGACCCCTCTTCCACACACAAAAACAACCAAATGCCTTGAGGCAGGCCCAAATGTGGCACCCAGGGGTGCTTGAATGAGCTCACAGGGGTTGGAGGTGGGGTGGGGGAGAACCTTTGCAAATTTAGCAGTGTTTCTGCTCTGACTAGCCTTGGAGAAAGGCAGGTAGGGTCTGGGTGAGCAGCTGGCGGGCAGAAGGTGTAGAAGGGGGAACTAGGGGCACCAGCCACGGGGATGGATGGGCAGGGAGGAGGCCGGTCCTGAGCAAGGGCAGCTGTTGAGACGTTGCTGGAGGGAGCCAGGAAAGGAACAAGGACCCAGAGCAGGGGGCCTCTGGGGCTGTGTCCGGCCCTGGCTTCCCTGCCCCTTTCTCTTTCCTGCCCATTGCTATGTGAGCACCCAGCACTTCCCCTCTTGTGGAATTGTCTTTAGGGCTGTGACTCTAGAGAGTAGTAGAGGCCTGGAAGTGGGGAGAGCAGCAGAAGGCTCTGCAGAATGGCCCCCTAGGATTCCCAACTCAAGTCACTTCCAAAGGGGGGCTCCTCCCGTGCCCTGGCCTGGCCCCTTCCTGGGGTTTTCCAGCTCCAAGCCCCCAAGGACTGGCTCTGCCTTTGGGAAGCACAAACCGCTTATCTTATCCGCTGGGCTCTGAGGAATTTGGCAGGGAGGGAGGAAGGGGCTCCAGGGACCCGGCTGGCTGGCCGCGATCTCCCCCCACCCTGGAGCAGGAGAGTGCTCAATATTAATAGCCACACAACAGACTCCAGTGATAAGCCCCCTCCACCTCCCACGACACGGATAGCCCTCAAGTTTGGGACGAGGAACCAGACGAACAAACCGCCAGACCCAGCATGGCTGGGCTTGGTCCACGTAACAGTTCCCGTGGCTTAAGGCCACAGCCTGTGCCCAAGAGGGCTCCATTCGTTGGTCCCCGCAGCGTGCCAGGAGTGTCTCTTAGTTCGGCAGAGGCAGTGTTCATCCCACCCCGCTTCTTCCTCCCGAGGTCTGCCCCTCTCCCTGCCAACCCAAAGCTAAGTCCAGGCCAGCCGGCCGGCCAGACCCCATCCCAGCCCCCCTGTGAGGGTCTCTGTGCCCCACAGGCTGTCTTCTCGCAGAGGCAGAGGCATGTCTTTGGGTGGCGGTCTAATTCTTTCCCCCGGTGTCTCCCGTCCCCCAGGGGAGCAGCGGCCAGGCCACTCCCCTCTGAGGCCCCCAAACACCATCTTCTTAGAGCAGTTGTTCCTCGAGTACATAAATGAATGAATGAGTCACAGAAATGAGCCCCCCTGGTTGCTGGATGGGGCCTTCAGAGAAATCACACTGCAGCCAAGTTTGTGAAAGCCGAGCAAATGGCCAGGGGCACAGCCAGAAGCGAGGGTGCCTCTTGCCCTGGCACCTCACTGGCTCCTTCGGGACCCGGCATCCTCCCAGCAGGGTGACAGCAGTTCCTAGACAGAACTCACCCTCTCATAGCCCCCGGGTGGCCCCGGCTGGCCACCAGAGGCCTCCTCGGGACACCGGACCAGAGCCTTCAGGGCACAGCCGCAGAGCATGTTTTCGGTGCCAGCTCGTGAGCCTCAAAAAGCACTCAGCAGCCTACTTCCCGGGGCCCAACAGGGACTCCCAGACCCCTGGCTGGGGAGCTCAGTTCTGCCTGATTCTGATCTCGGCCCTGCCAGGCCTGTGACCACAGGAGAGTCTGCTGCCCGCGGGGCCTTCAGCGTGTCCCCTTAGCTGTCACCTCCGCGAGGCTACGTTTGCTGTAACTGAGGCTTGCCGGGGCCTGGGGTCGGCTCCAAGCTCTGAGCTATCGGGAGAGGCCTAGGCGTGACCCCGCTGCCCCCCTGGTGGGCCTCAATGGCATAGGCCACAGTGAGGCCAGGCCTTCCTGGAGACCCTTCTGGAGCTCCGCTCAGAGAGGGCAGGAACCGCTTTAACCAATGCCAACCACAGGTCCAGAGGAGCCACGCTGGGCTTCTCAGAAAAACATGACTCTCTTCCTCAGTACAAGCACATTTTGGAAAACTTTTAAACAAAGAAACCACGTGGGGAGAGTGGAAAAGGGGGGACGAAGGGAAGGGCAGGAGAGGGCAGGAGAGGGCAACTTTTTTTTTTTCTTTCTGGAGAACACTTACTTCTCTCTGAGTAGCCAAGCAAGGCCTAATCCCAGCAGTTTTGGGGCCAGATTCAATAAAAACTCTGTCTGCAGAGGCCTGAGCAAAGCCACAGAAAATAAATACTTCGTGGCTTGTCCGGAGTCCTGCCGCCTGGAGCCCGGAGGGCTGTTGTATTGACTCTCGGCCCAGTGGGATATGGACCGAGTGTGGAATTTTCCCCGCAGCCACTCAACTTCCTCTCCCCAGTTAGGACCATTTAAAAATCAGAAGTAGAGTTTCCGGTGTGGAGGGGGGAAAACAGAAGAGAGCATAATTGGGTCGAAGGAAGGAAAAAAAGAACAGCAGAAAAGCCAGTTTATTTTCAAGTCCGAGCCAGAAGCCGTTGGACTGTCTTGTTTGTGTAAAATCGCATTTGGGGTTAGGGCCTTCCCTGAGCCGTCACACTTTCACCTCCCGTCTCCTTAAACAAATTCTCGTGTCTGCGGAAGGAAAGCCTGGTTCTCTCAGAACACCCCTGTTGTGGGCTCTCTGGGTGCCTCCTGCCCTGGGGGCTCTGCTTCGCGGCTGACCGGGCCCAGCTCCGTGGCGACTGGGAAACTCAAGATAGAAAAACATTCAGGGCCACAGACGGTGAAGAGCCGAACTGAGCCTCACCGGTCAAAATGGAACAGACTTTTATCAACAGGGAAAGTACAGAATTTGATGCTGTGCGGCAGGGGGCTTTTCCAGGAACAACAGGCAGGAAAGGAAAAAGAAGGTGCTTTCAGGACTCGGGGGACAGTCATTGAGATGTTAGTCTGCTATCTTCCGGGCGGGGGCCTCAGGGAAATACATTCCTTTCTTGTTTCACCTCCACTCATTCCTCTGCCTTTGGATTTGGTCAGTTGGCCAGTGGGCAAACCTGGTCTGTTTGGGACCCCCCGGAGCCAGGTCCCTTGCACCCCTGAGCCCCAGCTACAGTAGGTGGGCGGGTGGTCCAACAGAAACAGAATGATGGCAGGAGAGCCCCGCTAAACGCCCCAGGGGCCTGGAGACCAAAACTCCCCAACTTTTTACGAGGTTACAGGTCAAAACATTCGGACAGCCATCTTGGGGTATGAAAAGTCCTAACTAATCCCAGCGATAGGCTGCGAGAATGTGACCTGTTTCCTACTCGTTGTCGAGATCCTCCCTCCGAGGGGTGCCTGGTGGGCTCCAGAGGGTGGGTCTGGTGGTGGGGAGTGAACCTACGCTCTGCCCCCTCACTCCCTCCACGCCACGTCTAGGAAGAAAACAACGGGGCTGCTCTGGTCTTCCAAGGCAATGACAAAACAGAAGGCTGGAGGGCTCTGGGCCTGGGCTCTGGGGCAGCCTGAGCCCGGAGAGCCGTGTCCTCGGCTTTCAGCCACTGCCGCTTCTGAGGGCCTGGTGGGGCTGCCGGGGGCCACAGACTCGGCCTATAAATACATTCCCCGGACATGACATTCCGCCCGCAGAGAGTGACTCTAGTAAGTTAAACACTGTTCTCCCCCGAGTTCTTATTTGAAAATGCAAATACTCTTGAGAGGGCTGATTCCGAGAATGCAGAATGCGCGCCACTGACGAAACTCAGGAACTGATGGATGGGAGTACCCTGACCTGACCCCAGAGCGTGTGGGTTAGCTGTTCCCTCGGTTCCCTCTTCTGGCAGAGCCAACTGCTCCCCGAAGCTCTCCCCGTGGCCTCAATGTCAGGATGTGGTGGCTCCTTTGCATAAACAAGCTCCAAGTCCAGTGTTTTGGAAGGAAAAAGAAGAAAAGGATGACTAGAGTGTTCAAGACCGTCTTAGGTCTTGTCCCCACCGTCAAACACCGAGTAGTCACGGGGAGCTTAAAACAAGCTTCGGGGGCAGGAGCGACTTAATCTTTTGGTACAGTAATTGTACTTACAACGAGTCGTGGCATGTCAACTAGTCAAAAATCCAAGCTCTAAAATATTCCCACAGGAGCAGGATTGAAACAGAAAAGACTTCTTAGCAGCCAGAAAAGATGTCAAAAACCCATGCTTTCAAAGACAAGCTCTTTATTTGTTGGTGAGACGGTTAGTCGAAACCTTTGAACTGGGGCGCCTGGGTGGCTCAGTCGGTTAAGCTTCTGATTCTTGATGTTGGCTCAGGTCACGGTCTCACAGTCCGTGGGTTCGAGCCCCGCGTCAGACTCTGTGCTGACAGCTCAGAGCCTGGAGCCTGCTTCCGATTCTGTGTCTCTGTCCCTCTCTGCCCCTCTCCTGCTCATGCTCTGTCTCTCTCTCTCTCTCTCTCAAAAATAAATAAACACTAAAAAAAAAACAACCCTCAAACTCATACTTTATATACAATTAGCTGTCTGCATGAGCTGATACCTCAATCCAAGGTGGAAGGAATGGAGAAAGGAAGGGAAAGTACTGTTAAAAGGGGGTGGGGGAGAGCGGATCCAAACTCGGCTGACTGCTCAGTTTGGAACGTGATGAGGGGCTCACCTTCAGAGCGCTCTGAGGTCACGGCTCAAGGAAAACACAAGCGTCACATCGGGGACCACAAGTCACCAAGAAAGCATTCAATTCTTCTCCGGGGAGTGTGTGACGGATTTAAGAAAGATTCCTACTCAAAACTGAACAATGAACAGGGCTCTATCTTTTAATGGGATAAATACTCATGTATCAGAGAGCATCGAGTTTCTTCTCCAGCTGAGCAGGGAGTAGAGGTTTCACTGCAGGAAGTTCTGGTTCCAGCAAGCTCTTCGGTTCCCCCGAAGCACAGCTAGAGGCAAGAAGAGAACCGGGCCCTGCCACCTGCATCAGTGAACCACCCCGGATTGTGACCCATCAGCACTCAGACTCTGGAGCTCCTGAGTGCTCCAAAGGTAGCTCACACACCCGAGGAAGGTAGCCTCTAGTTTAATTTAAATAGCCACAAGTGGCTAGTGGCTAGTGGCTGCCATTTCTGGACAGCACAGTGACCCTTGAGGGGTTCCACAGGGTCCTCTCAGGCCGCACGGAGGAGCTGCTTACTGCCCCGTTGGCCTGGACAAGCATTCATTCACTGTATATATGACAATTATTAAGCACCTACTGTGTACTCCTCAGAAAAGGATCGTCATGTAAAGTAGTCTGGTGAGTTATCAGTCCCTCTCTTTTTCTCTGCTTTTCCCTGCTTTCATGAGCAAATCTTGACGCATGTGCAACCAAGGGCTGGGTCCTGCCTGGTGGCTGTTCTCAAACCATGGGAGCAGCGGAACCACGGAGGACACTCATTGAGTATGCAGAACTCCCCTCCCTGCCCATTAGATCTGCTGAATCAGAATCTCCTGCATCCTGGGTCCTGCATCTGAGGCTTCCCACAAAGAATCCGAAGCCAATAGTGGGTTCTTTTCTACCACGAGTTTATCATTTGGAAGACGTGTTTGAAAAAAACCAGGCCCATAAGTAGTGAGCTCATTTTAACAAACAGCTACTCCCCAAGAACTGTCTGCAAATCCCCCAGAGAGAACCAATACCGTGAGCCTTTTTACAGTGACATCTTAAGGGAATTCGTTGGCCAGATGTTTTTCCTACCATGGAGACGAATGGCTACAGGGAAAGATCTAGCCTCCAGTCCTGCCTTCGTGGCCTTCACAGAGGCCTTCCCCTCTCCCATTCTGGCCCCCATCTGTAAAACAGGGATAATCGTCCTTAACTTCAATGTCACCAAGCTTCCAGGAGAGGTGACAACCTTGAGGTTCTAGGGACCTTCAGGGCTAGTTGGGGTTTCAACCTGCAAGAGGGGGCGACGAAGGGAGACACCCAAATCAAAGGACCCGCAGGCCTTCCTTCACGCTGGGAAATTTTCAGCTTGGAAAACATTATGTTCTAATTGTCTTCCCGTTCAACCCGAATGCACTTAGAAAAGGCATAGATTTGATTTCAACTCAAACTGGTCCACTGGGTACTTTTTGAGTTAAAAAAAAAAATGAATTGAAGTCGTGCGTTAGTAAAATTAAAATCTGAATTCAGGGTTGAGCACTTCAGGTGGAAGGTTTTGATCGTTGGTTCAGTTCAAGTCCCTGTGGTTCAAAGGAACTCAATGGAGCATTTACTTAGCACCTAGTTTGCTCCAGGAATGGGTGTGGGACAGTTTCAAGGACATTCTTCTGCTCATCTGGGGAAGGAGACAACTAAACAACCTTACTCCCCAGGAGTAACACACCCAGGAATGAGACAGAGACCACCAAGTTCCCGGTGAGCCTGGCCTTGGAGGGGTGATGTGTGGATTGGGCACAATCCATTCACTGAACAGTGAATGAGGAGGGGATTCCTAGGCAGGGGATGAGGAGAAAGGCAAACTGGAGGATGAGAGAAGCTGGGAGGTACACAGAGCCATAGAAAGAAGGGAAGGGGGTAGTTTGGCTGAAGGGTACTCGTGGGCTTGGGGAGGTATTCGTACACCACAAGAGGACCCAAGGCGGGGCCTCTGTACCCAAGACTATCCGCACGCACCGTGTGGATCTCCATCCGTACAAAACATTCCCTGAGCAGAAGGAAAGGCCTTGTATGTATGAACATATCTGTTTGCCTAATAGCTTTATTAAATGTAATTCACTGTCACGCAATTCATTCATTCAAAGTATACAACTGAATGGTTTAGAGAGTATTCGCAGGCATGTGCAGACATCCCCACCGTCAATTTTGGAGCATCTTCCTCACCTCGAGAAGAAATTCCATACCCCTTAGCTAACACTCTCCTCTCCACCCGCCACCACCAAGACTCCTACTCACACACCAACCCTACTTTCTACTGCTGTGGATTTCCTTATTCTGGACATTCCAAGTAAATGAAATCAGACACTATGTGGCTCTCTGCATCTGGCTTCTTCACTTAATATAACGTTTTCCGGGCCCGTCGTGTTCTAGCATGTACCAACACTTCATCCCTTTTTATGGCCAAATAATATTCCACTGTATGGATACGCTACTTTTTGCTTATCCATTTGTCCGTTGATGGACACTTGGCTTGTTTCTACTCTGTGACTTTTGTGCTGCCATGAACTTCCCTACTAAATCATCCCTGTTATGACTCCCATGTTACATACGTAACTAGGATATGTACCTAGGACTAGAATTGCTGGATCATAGGCTAAGTCTAACTGTTTGCCAGACTGTTTGGTATTTAGATGTTTATTCTGAGAAGATGGAAATGAATGAGGAGATGGCATAATAATGGAAATTGGCTTGAGGCCAAGGTGAGCCCATGTTCAGGGAAGAGAGAGGTTAGGAAAGCAATCAGATTACCACGAGTGGCACTGCCGGTTCCCAGTCACAGTGCCAGCTTGGAGGAGACAGGTTCAGAGCCAGCCTCTGCGGCCACCCACCTAGTGACCGATGGCACTTCCTTGTCACCGCGGTCCCACTCCACAAACAAGGGCCCAGGCTGGCCGTGAGTCTCAAGGGAGCACAGCAAACACATCTGTGCCCCTGCCTGGCATCGGATGAGGACACAGAATCAGGGATGAGTTCGCTTTCCCAAGGTTGAATAGCTCATAGTGATGAGGCTGGGATTCCAAAGCAGCCTGTCTGGTCCCAGCGCCCACCTCTCTACGTCACCTCGATCATTCTTTCACAAGGACAAAACTGACATTCTCATTTCAGAGCCAAGGACACTGAGGCTGAGTCAGATTCCCTTTCCCAAGGCCAGAGACTTGGGGCTGGTCTCTGGCCGACACCAAGGCCTCCCTGTACGATGACAGAAGACAGAGCTAGCACGCAGTGACTTACCGCAGTTGGAGGTGGAGGTGTGCACCTTCCTGCAGTGCTGCCTCTTCCAGGAAGTTTTTCCTGACTGCACCCCCAGTGGGGCTACAGGTCCCCGATCTGGGCTCCAGCAGCTTCAAGAGATGCTCCTTCCATGGCTTCATTCACTACGTGTAGATCGCCAGTGCGCACTGACCATGAGCTTGACCTCATCCCCTGGGCATCTATCTCAAGCACTCAGCCCGGGGCCTGGCCCAAGCAGGTCCAAGCAAGCATGTGGGGGGACAAGTGGGTGAACTGGTAACAGTGAGGTCCAGGTAGTAAGTGACAGAAGGGCTTGGGGACGGAAGGGCTAAGCTACCAGAGCAGGAGAGGGGTAAGGGGATCCCACGTGGGACGGGGACGCCCAGTGGGGAGGGCTGGGGCTGGCCTTGGGGTCCTGAGGTCTAACAGTCCAGAGAGGCCCCGGGGGTGGGGGACTCTCCTGTGTTGTGGCCAGAGCCACGGCGAGCAGAGGCGGGGCCTTTGTGTGAAGGAGAAGATGTCCTCCCCCACCGAGGGTCACGGGTCCTGGCCCGGACTCGTGAGCTGCCACACACCCCCTCAGCTGGGCCCGTGGGTAGGACACAACCTGCGCACCGCGCGTGAGATTTTCTGGGGCGTGGGGGCGTGTGTGTGCATGTGTGGGGTGCACGTGGGGGACGGGGGTGTGTGTGGTGTGTGTATATGACTTGTGTTGTTTTGTGCTGCAGTTTCCGAGTCCCCCGGCCGCTTGGCCTCTGAGCAACGAGGGCTGGGAAGCAGAGGCATGAGGGTCCCGAGTCCCAGAACTAGAAACGGGGTGTCTTCCCGAGGAGGTGACAGGGTTCTCGCCCTGCCACCTGGGAACGGGGCCGATGGGAGGCCCCCCACATGCCACGAACGAGCTGATGGTCCCCAGTTGGGGAGGCCACACGCTGGCCTTCTGCTCAGGCGAGGCCCTCCTCCCTCAGGGGACTGCTTAGCTGGGGAGGGGAAGGGTGTGGGCAGACTGGAAAGAGGAATCTGGGAAGGCAAACGGCCCCAGGCGGCTGGGGGTGCCCGGTCACAGAAGCCCGTGGCTCAGCCAGACACCCAGGAGGGCCTCTGGCCGTGACCACAGGAGGGGCTGCCCTTGCAGAGGCCTGATTCATCAGGGCAGGGGCTGCACAGGACCACCGAGGGAAGACTCGGCTGCCATTCCAGAATGCTCTGCGGTCCCGGTCAATCAGACCCAGCCACCTGGGCAGCGGGCTTCCTCCCATGAGTCGCACTCCCCGTCCCCACCCCCCGCTTGCCCAGTCAGCTGCTAGGATGGGAACATCGTGGAAACTGCAGTCTCAGAGAGGACTCTGCAGGACTTGTGTCTTCACCTCTCCCAGTGATGCTAAGACTGGGCCACAGGGACAGGGAAGCTGTGCTTCCAGGTTTCTGACCCTCACCTTGAGACACAGCTGGGCTCGTGGGGTCCGTCCGGGAGACCATCTGTGGCTCTCGATGCCTGACATGAGCAGGGGTCCCTACCTGACCCTTGCTAGGGAGAAAACGCCCCCCAGGAGAGCTGCGCTAAAACCAGAATCGGGTCTGGAGGGGACCGATGGCTTGCTTGGCTTTCCCTGCTGAAGCTGCCCCAGGGATATCGGGCTCCCCTTTGGGAACTCAATGTCATGAGGCCCCTGGCCAAGGATGGTCAGCAGGCCGGGAAGGTGAGGGGAGCAGGTGCTCCGTGAGCAAGGAGAGGCTGCAGGAGCTCCGGGTGCTGCCTGAGAACGTGCGGCGGTGGCAGGGGCGGGGACGCACCTGTCCTCACAGCTCTGATGTGCCATCTCGGGGGAGAAGGCATGGGGGGCTGGACACCGAGAGGGGACAGCAGACACCCTGATTCAAGGATGGTATGGGGTCCAGCCGGTGGTGCGGCAGGGAATGGCTGGGGCCCACACGCAGGAACGAGCCCCCGCACGAAGGTTCCCACAGGAGCCGCGGCCTACCCCCCCCCAGTAGTACAGAAGGAACCCCTCCTCTGCACCACAGAGCACGCTGAGGCCCTGAGGGGGAAAGGTCACAATGGTAGCAGCTAACAGGCATCCGACTGGGCCCTAGCCGACTGGGCCCTCGCCGACTGGGCCCTCGCAGACTGGGCCCTCTCCGGCTTCCCACCAGACCTGGGAGGGGCAAGCCGCACTTCACAGACACTGGGGAGGCTAACTGGCCCCAGCTCACACCTCTAAGCAGAGGACTCTAACAGGGTCCCCTCTGCCTCCAAGCCCTTGCTGGTGACTCCAAACCCCGAACCTCAGCGTCGACCACTGAGAACTGCAGACAGTCTCTTCCAAAAGCGTGTAGTGAGGCTGACAAGTCATTTTATCTGAGTTTGTTTCCTTCACTGTTAAGTGGGGATGATAATAGTAACAGTAATATTCAGGGCTTGTGGGATTTCGGGATTTCGGTAAATAACGCCAAGTGAAGGCTTCTTTTTGGAGCCCTGATTATTCCTTCCTCAATCCCTTTCCCTCCCCAAAGCAACACAGGTATAATATTTTCGGTTATTTCTCTCAAAGCATTCTTAAATGCTAAGGGTGATGCTAATGCTGATTAGCCATATGACCTTAACAAAGCTTCCACACTTCTGAGACTAGCGTCCTCAATTTATTGAGGTACGACGTATGTACAATAAAATGCACCCCTCTCAGAGGATGGTGAGTTTTGACAACTGTATACACCCACGTAGCCACTTCAATCAAGACATGGGACATTTCCGTCCTCCCAAAGAGTTCCTTGTCTCATGCCTGTCACCTCCCCTGGCCCTTCTCCCAGGCAACCAATGATGGGCTTTCTGTGGATTATAGATTTGCCTTTTCCAGGGTTTTCACAAGGAAGTCCTACCGTACGTATTCTTTTGTGTCTGGCTTAGATTCACCCGCTGTTGCTTGTATCAGTCATTAGATTCTCCACAAGGACTTAACAGGTAGTGTGGCTCTTGTGACAGCCTGGGCCCAGGAACTGACAGGTCTCTTGCTCCGCCGCCGGATCTTCAGTGCTAACCACACAGGGCCTGGCCCGTAGTAGGCGCTCAAGTTTGTAAGCGACTAAATTGATTAACCATGCAATATTTGCGAAAGGCAAAAACCACCAGATCAGGTGGTGAGTCATTTCATTGCTTTTTAAGCAGCCCCACCAGAGTGGAGAGGAAGGGGGTAAAACTTAAATAGGATGAACTGGGAAAGACGGTTTAAAATAAAGAATCTAAGCCGGCTCGGGAATAGTCCCCGCGTTCACGATGCAGCCCAGCCGGCCTTCCCCGCCCCTGCCCCCATCAGGGATAATTAAAAGCTCGACGCCTCGGTCCCTTCCCCGGGGAGGCGGCGGTGCTCCCGGAGTGAATGGGCTCAGAGGAATGAATAACGACACAGTGGCCTCATTGTTCGGCGGCCGGGGAAACTGAGGCCAGAGGGCGGGAGGGAGGCCGCCGGGTGACTGGAGGCTGGGTCACCGCGTGAGTCAGCGGCGCAGACGGGCGAGATCGCTGTCATTAAGGTTTACAGGTCGGCCGCCGCCACCGCGGCTGTGCGGCCCGCGCCCCGCCCGGGTCCCCGCGCCCCGCTCGGCCACCACGCCTCGGCGCCCGGCGGGGGCGCCCCCACCGGCTCCCGCTGCGCCGGCGGAGGGCCGGGGGCGGAGTCGGCCGGGGCCGGGCCCGCGCCGCAGCTCCGCCTCCTCGGCCCGCCCGCTGGCGGCGCGCAGCTTCGGGCCGGGCCAGCGGCTGGAACCTGAGCCCTGGGGTGGCCCCCGCCCCCGCCCGAGCTTCTACCTGCGCCACCCGCGCGGCGCCCCGGGAGGCGGCGCGGGCACTGGTAGCGCGGCGCCGGGCAGACGGCGCACGGCCGGGCCCGGTCTCCGCCCGGCGCCGCCGCGCGCGCTCCCGCCACCCCCCCCCCCCCCGGCGCCCCCTGAGCCGGCCCGGGCGCGCGCACAGCCCTTCACCGCGGGCGACCGGGCACCAACGCCTCCGGCCTCGGACCCCCGCGGCCCGGAAGCGGGCGGAGCCGGGCCGTTCCCGGCGGCTTTCGGAGGAGCAGCGAGCACCCGGGTCCCCCGCCCCTCAGTCCTCCGCGAGCGTCCCCACCCCCCACCCCTTCGCCCTTTCTGCACCCCGAGCAGAGTAATGCTTTCCCCCCCTTATCCCCCCCCCCCCCCCCGCTTCCCCTCTCCCTCTGGCCTCCTAGCCCGGCCCCTGGCCACTCCTGGCAGCGGCGGGACCCCAGGGCCGGGTCCCTCTGCCCCTCCCCCGATGCCTGGCCCCCTCGCCGCCGAGTGGGATTGGGCGGGGGAGAGGGAGAAGGATCCAGTTACGGAGGGGACCCGGGCCTAGGCCGCGGCCCCGCCTAGCACCCTGTGTCGTGGGGGTGCGGGCAGGGGGGGTGGGTGGTGGGGCCGGGGTCACCCGGAGGGGACGCGTCGGAGAGGGGCCAGGCGGAACCCGCGCCCCGCCTAACCTGAGGGGTGGAAGGAGGGGGGGGGGTGTGCACTGCTGGACTTGATGTGGACTTGAATGCGTCCTGAAATTTTTAAAAATAGTCTCGCTGTATAGACAAGAACACTGGAACCTTTAAGTCCTCATCCTCTCGCCTGAGTCCGGAGTGAGACTCCAAACATACTTCTTAAGAAACTGTTGCTTTATTTTGACTCGTTTACATAAATTTTCCACCTTGGGGGGGATGGTGGTGGGCTTGTGGAATCCCTAAAATAACTTTTAATGGAGCGAAGCCTTCCATTATGGGAAGAGCCTAGACTCGAGAGGCGTCTGGAGGCCTAGGTTCCAGTCACAGCCCTGCCACCAACTGGCTGAGCCACTGAGGCACGTCGCCGCCCCTCCGGGCCCGTGTGAGGAAAGGGGACGCCCCCCACCCAGAAAGGAGAGACCAGGGAGCTGGCTGAACCATTCAGAGACTGGGTTTTCCTTCCTGAAAATGTTCTGACACTACAAGAGAGGCAACGTGGAAATGAGATTAAAAAGAAAAGAGGTGAAAGCAGTTTGCCCCTCTGAACGGTGTCCTCTCTGCCTGACTCCAATTATATTTATGCTCAGTCAAGGTCAAGGTAACCTTCACTGATCTGTGCAGTTCCATTAATTATATGTTATCCTAGCACCATGGGGAAACATCCACTTTATTTTCGATATCACTTCAGAACCTTCAGACCTTTGTACAATCCTCCTGCAAAAGGACACGTAGGGAGGGGTGCTACGCGCCTGACAGGAGGGACTTTTGATAGAGGGAGAGAATAAAGGTGGACAGGTGATGTCAACTTGATGTGTCACATTTCAGGGAGCCGTAACAGGTTTATGGCCCTGACCCCGGGGGAGGCCCTGTCCACCCTACCACCAATGCCGGGAGAGGCTGAGTAATGTGAACACCTGGGTGAAGCAGCCATGAAGCTTTACCTGGTTGGTGACTTGTCCGGCCCCTGGCCTCCTCCCCTCTGCTCTGCAGGTGGAGTGGGACAGAGCCCACGGGGATTCTGGGGTTAAGTGTCAGGGTCCCCTTCCATGGCTCCCCCAGCCGCAAACATGGAGAGCATTTCTGTGATGGGCCAGAGGTGGGAGAGAAGCAAAGGGTTTCATTTCAAATGTTAAAATGGTAGAATGGTGGGAAGAATGAAGGGAAGGTGATTAGTGCCCAAGTTTGAAAGAAGGCAGGGGAACAATTACTTTAAAAGGTTTTAATTGGTCGTGTTCTGAAGAACTCACTCCTCCTGTGCTAAAACCCCAGGCCAGCTCAGACCTGTAGTTCTGGATTGCCCAAGTGCCTCCCTGTTTTTCCCCTTTGAACACTAGCTCTCACAGCAAGTGCCTCTGTTGCCCTCCCTCTGGTGCCTTCTCCCTTTTGGTCTGTGTGTGTGTGTGTGTGTGTGTGTGTGTAGCTAGCTGACTACTTATCTATCTTTATACAGCAGTTTTCCAGGCTGGCAGGTCAGAGGCCTTGCCAGAGGAGGACCTCTCTAATTTATTCTCCCAGCCCCGCAGCCTGACTCACTTGGGGCGGGTCTACATCACAGTCCAAGTACAGTGAATGAGGAAAGTGGCTTCAAGCAAACTGAAAACCATTTGGGAGAAGGAACAGTAGGCATGCAGGGAGACACATAGCTACTCAAACCATAGCAACAAATCAAAATCGGGGGGAGCCCCCACGAAACACCAAACTACGTTTAAAGTTGTTTACAAGTGGCTGGTTTGCACCGGATAATAAGGCTAGGCTATTTCCCACCATGGGGACTGCTTGCATCCTGAGAGGAAAAGATGGGTGAAACCCCGCCAATCTGCCCTTTGAACAAATGGCTGATTCTAGGGCTGAGACAGGACATATTCAAGATGAGCGGAGAGCATCTTCTAGGGCTAGAAAGTAAGGCAGGGCTGAAAGATCAAAAGGATGGGGGGTATATTAAAGGAACCAACCTGGAACAGCTCCTGATAGCCAAGGCTGGATCAATTTGAGCAAAAAACTTAATACATAATGTCAT